>NC_051065.1:156913924-157213924 GCF_004664715.2 Peromyscus leucopus
AACACCAAGCAACTGATAAGTCACAACGGATACATGGGCATCTGAACCCAGCAGTTTCGGGTGTGGACATGGGTGAGGAAAGTGGTCAGATGGCCATCGATGGGCCATCCACAGAGAGAGATGGCATGGCCCCTGGTGCGTCCCAGGCCTCCCATGCTCACAGCTGGCAGTAGGATTGAGTCTAGGTTTGGAGTGGAGTTGGGAACTATCAGTCTGGCCTAGTCTAAGTCTGCGTCACGACCTTCACCAGTCTTCCCAGCATCCTCACAGTGCCCTGGGCCAGGCATGGGCTAAACACTCAGAATCATGTTCCAGGAGGCTCCAGGGCTCCCTCCTCAGAAGCCCTGGGAGCTGGGGAAGTAGAGAGGGCTGATCCATCCTCCCATGAGCCTCCTCACTGCTCGGGACCAGAGCCAAGGGGCCCCTCCCCCAAAGGCAGGCCCTCCAGCAGCCCCGGAGGGATCCTACACTGGAGCTGCCTGAAAAGAGTGGTGTCCTGTGTCCTCCCATATGGGAGCCACAGATCCCACCCCTACCAAGAGGAACATCGAGAGAGAGAGAGAGAGAGAGAGAGAGAGAGAGAGAGAGAGAGAGAGAGAGAGTTGGAGAGCTGAAGCATCTAAGCCTGTGCAGGAACATTACTGGAATCACCACAGCTGATCACAGTAGAAACCACAGGTGCTTCCTTCCACATAAAAACACTTAATTGACAGATCTTCCACATCCAAACAGTGTATTAAGCTGATCATATGGAACGATTCTCAAAATGCAGCATGCCCCCAAATTAGCAGAAAAGTAAAGGAGCAGGGAACTAAGGATGCATGCAATGACTCAAAAATTAAAATGACAGCCATGAGGAGTCAAAACCAGATTCAAGCACTTATTAGCCAGGTGTGGAGGCCCACAGCTGTAATCCTGATATTCAGGAGGCCATCCTGGGCTACCTCGCATCAAAAATCAAACAGAATGAATTCAGTTCTCCTTACGGTATCAACCATGCATCGTCCCTCAGCATCCACGAGGGACCAGTGGATGCTCCGGTCCCTAACCTAATGCGGTGCGGCATTGGCTCAGCCCAGCTGCATCTTCCCACACACTGGAGCCATTTCTCTCTGACTTTCAAAGCCTAGTGCAGCATTGGCACCACGTAATAGCTGTTGCGTAGTTCGGGGAATAACAAGAGGAAAGCCTGTATCTGTTCAGTGGAGATGCAATTAAAAAAAAAAAATGCTGGGGCCAGCGAGATGGATGGCTCAGCAGGTAAAATGCTTGTGATGCAACCCTGGCAACCTGAGTTCAATACCCAGAACCCACGTGGTACAAGGAAAGAATCGACACCACGAAGTTGACCTCTGACCTCCACACACACACACAGCTGTGTCTCCCACCCCCTGCAGTCCCCTCCTCCTGCCACCTGTGCACCTGTCTCTGTGTCCAAAGACCCCGTCTTATGAGAACGCTCAGTCACATCAGGTCAGGGCTACCTTATGGCCTCATTTTAACTCCATTAACTCCATCAAGACCATACTTCCAAATGAGGCCATATCCATAGATCCTGAGGTTTAGGTCTCCAACATGAATGGTAGGAAAGACACAATTCAATCCCCAGTTGCATTATAACCGCGTGTAGTTGATCTACAGTGGCCATGAATTAATTCATCTATGACTTTGGGAATCTCAAAGATTCAAAGAACATTTACATCCTTTCCTAAGTTGACAATGTTACTCTCAAAATTACTGCCCCTTGGCTCCCAGGGATTGTCCCACCAGCTCCTGGCCTCATGGGGTCCATCTGGGTCCCCTGGGTCAAATCCTCCCATGAAGAATAGGATTTGAGGCTGTTCTTTCTCAGCACAACTGGCCTCTGAACACCGGGATGGCATGACAAGCCAGGGCCCCCATCTCTGGGACAGTCACAGGTAGGAATGTGAGTGGGAAGGCCATGCCACCAAGGTCCTTCCCACTGAATGCCCTGAGACCCTTGAGGGCTCAACCTGCCCCTGGTGTCCATGTACACTGAGCATGCCCACAAGAAGTGGAATGCCCACAAGAAGACCCCGAGCCCACTGCCCAACTGAGCTGGAATGGGTGGGGTAGACCCCTGTGTTCTTGGCAGTTCCTTACTATTTGTCCTCTCCTGGTCTCTCAGGGTCTGGGGGTGGGGGTGAAATGTTATCCCAACACCAATACTAGTGCCCACCCCACCCCCCAGTGCTCCAGCTGAAAACTGTCTGTCTGTATTCCCATCTGATTCCAGTACTGGGAGTCACCGACCCTGTGAACGGGCCATCTGATGCCAGCACCAGGAGTCACTGACCCTGTGAACTGGTCAGGGTGCATTAGGCCAAGATAGAAGCAGTCCAGGGTTCTGAATTCGAATCTAATACCAAAAGTCCTGGTGAATCTTGGTCCTTCCCCAACCCCAGTTTATCAGTGGCCGAACAGACCTGGCTCCTATCTCCCAAATGAGGGGTGTCCTATAAAGAGCCTCGGGCAGGGCTCAGCACCCTGCAGGCACTCTCCTCTCTCTGGTCATTAGCTTCCTCCCTGCCAACAAGTAAGAAGATACACAGGTTCAGCCAGCTATACCTGACTCCTGGGGAGTCCACTACCCAAAGAGGCTACAGCAGGGCTGTGCCCTGTAAGCTTGCATGTGGTCAGGATACCCGCTCCCCTCATGGCCTGGAAGGAGATATCCATAGCCTCTAGCCCAGGGGCCAGCCATACAGACCCCTGTACCTCACCAGGCACCTACAATCCCAGCTCCTCATTCCATTGGTTCCTAGGCTCTGAGACTTCAGGGCCCTTCTGTTTATAAGAACAGCCACAGAGGGAGGAAAGGCTCCCTGTGCCACTAGCTTCTGCTCGCACCCAGAACCCTCTTCCTCTGCCGTTTTTGTCCTAGGCGAGGTCCAACCTCCAGCCCAGAGGGCTGC
Organism: Peromyscus leucopus; assembly: GCF_004664715.2. Taxonomy (NCBI): domain Eukaryota; kingdom Metazoa; phylum Chordata; class Mammalia; order Rodentia; family Cricetidae; genus Peromyscus; species Peromyscus leucopus. Next base: position 156,916,861 of record NC_051065.1, read on the forward strand.
TGTTCATGCCTTACCAGGATCTGTTGAATATTCTGAGTCAGGAAGAGGTGGAAACAAGAAAACACACAAAGAGTAGAGTGGGCATGTCAGGTAGTAGAGAAAGCATAAATGGGAAGCTCAAACCTGGCTCTGCTGGGTGGCCCAGACCACTGGGCATTCCCTCTCTGGTTGACTAATGTGTAGATTGACAGCATCACACAGGTGGATGGACAGACCACAGTCCATGTGCCTTCCCCACCCTACTTCTGCTTCTTTCCATGGCGGCACCAGCTCACCATATCACAGGCCTTGCCCCCTCACTCGGGCCCTGGCATCATGCAGGCAGCCTGGCCAGGTAGCCGATCTGAGGAAGCCATGGAAAGGGTCACCTGAGCTCTTCCCTCCTGTTCATGTGTCTTTGGTGGGGGCTGGGGGCTGTAGAGAGACATGATGTGGCACAGATACTGACTTGGCACCCTCTCAGGGCCTCCCTTGACCCCTCTGCAGCCTGGGCACAGCATCTTCTACCTCAGGAGGAGGTGCTGGGTGCTGGGCAGACATCTTATACACAAGGGTGTGCCGGAGAAAACACAGCACTGGCCTTGGGCTAGCAAAAGCCCGAGGGAAGTTTTGTTTGGTCTCCTGATTCCGTAGCACAGCTCATCACGGCGGGGAATTCACGGCAGCTGGAGCATAAAGCAGTTGGTCCAGGTGTGTGCAGTCAAGACGCAGAGTGAATGCAGTCCAGATGTAGTGAAAGCCGGGCCTCAGCTTGCTTTCTCTCTTCATTCAGTCTAGGCCCTGGGCCCGTGGAATGGCGCCATCTCACACTTAGGCTGGGTCTTCCCACCCGGGTAACCCAGTCTCAGAGCTCCCTCACAGGCACGCCCACAGGGCTGGCTCTAGGTGAGTCTAGAGCCCGTCAGGTGGACAGTATTGGCCATCGCAGCCACATGTTGCTGCCCGGGGACTTCAGGCTTCTCATCCCACATCTACCCCCACCGCTGCTCAGCATCAGCGGGAGAACCAGAAGCAGACTTGGAATTTCTCTCCTAGCTGAGAGTCATCCAATTTGTAGGTCTCACCATGAGAGGGAACCAAGGGCTCCTCCACAGCTCTGCCCAGTGACAGAAGCTTCCTAGGTCACTGGCCACTTTTCAATGTTCTCCAGGTCAACTGCCAGGACAGACTTCCTTTCCAAGGGCAGAGGCGCTTCACAGTTCAGGTGTTTTCTGGTTAAATCAACCCTCTCTCTGGCTGTCATGACGCCTGCTCTCTGTACCATCCATGCCTTGCTTGGGTTCCACATGCCCTCTTCCCTGGGAACATGCTCCAGATCATTTGCACCCTATGAAAAGCCATCCCTCCATCCTTCTCCGCCCCACAGCTCTCCAGACATCCCTCTGTGACATTTCGCTCAGAGACTTGTCTACAAGTCAACCTAATGGGGCATTTTCTCAATTGAGAGATTCCCTCTTCCTTACCACCCCCCACCCCCCTGCTGTGTCAAGCCAAGTTGACAAAAACCAGCCAGCACATAGGAAATGAACTTAGATCCTCAGGCGTGGTGACGAGCACCCTTCCAGAGGGCTGTAAACTCTCCAAGGAGGCATGGAGGGGCTGGAGGGGCTGGAGGGGCTGGGTGTTAGCCTCAGAGAGGTCTGAGTTGGATTGGCTCACCTCTTTCCTCCTAGCTGCGTGGCCCAGAATGAGTCTCACCTCTCTGAGCACAAACAAAAATGAATTTGGGAGCTGCTGCCTCCCTGAGCACAGGGTCCAGGGCTCACTTGTCTCTGTGACCATAGTCCCTGAGCTACAGCGGGTGCTTGGTACTTGCTGAGGAAAGGGAGCACAAAGAGGCTGTTGAGGGGCTGGTGAAGTGGCTCGGCAGGTGAAGGTGATTGCTGCCAAACCTCAGGACCTAAGTTCAATCCCTGTGTGCTGGCTGGTTTTGTCCGTTTGATTTGGCACAGCTAGGACCATCTGGGAAGAAGGAACCTCCACTGAGAAAAGTCTCGGTCAGATTGACCTGTAGGCAAGTCTGGGGAGGGGGGCATCTTCTTGATTAATGGTTGGTGTGGGAGGCCCCATCCCACGGTGGGTGGTGCCATCCCTCCCTGGGCAGGTGGTGTGGGGTTGTATAAGAAAACAGGCAGAGGAAGCCGCAAGGAACAAGCCAGTAAGCAGCACTCCTCCATAGCCCCTGGTGCAGTTCCTGCCTCCGGGTTGCCTCCTTGAGCTCTAGCCCTGACTTCCCGTCATGATGCTGTAAGTTATACAGTGTGAAGTGAACCCTCTCCTCTCCAAGCTGCCTTTGGTCATGGTGTTTATCACAGCAACAGAAAGCTAGCTAGGCCACCTTGGGATCCACATGGTGGATGGAGAGAACCGACTTTCGTAATGTCTTCTGACCTCCATGCTCTCCCTATGGCACACACACACACCCCTAAATAAATAAATGTAACTTTAAAAATTAAGAAGCTGTTGGGTGCATTAAACGATGCAGTTGTGGTACAAAGTGTTTGTTGCTAGATGCCCCACATGATGCAGCACGTCTTCAGAGCAGCCCAGAACAGCGGTGGAGATGTGCCCCCAACTCCATACTTAACTAAAAGCACTCTGCTGGGTCATTGTGAAGAAAGCAGGTCACACATGCCCCCAGCACTGCAGAGCCTCCAACCGCCACTGGGGGCGCCATCACTCACAGACCCTAGACTGTCAGCCTTCATGCAGAAAGGGATCATACGGTCTCAGCTTCAACCACAGTGGGCTAGGAAATAAAGGAAGATGAGAGAGGCCATCATCAGGGGTGAGCTCCCAACACTCAAAATGCTTAAAATGGCATCCATGCAGAGCAGGAGGTGACAGGCACCTAGAAACCTGCTCACGTGGAAAGGGGCTGCTTCCTTGGGATGCTGGAAAGTTGGGAAACAATGAATGTTTTCTTTTTGTTCTTGATAAACCAGAGTGGCAGGGTGTGCTCTCATGGAACAAGTAAGAAATGTCTGGGCCAAGAGATGGATGGCTGCCAGGATCCGTTACCTTTTTTCCCCTAAGCCCAGAGAGGCTTCCTGGAGGAGGCACATCCCGCGCCCTGGCTGCTTGACCCAGGCCCCTCGTGGGCTGACCTCCACTAGCCTCTCACAGTCACATGGTCATCCATCAGAAGCCTCCTTGGGCAGGGCAGCTGGAGTCCTCCTGGCCAGCCTCCCTCCGGTTCCCAGCGCAGCTCTTCCCTGGCCAGTTGTACAGGCTGTCCTCAAAAGAAAGGAACTTCCAGGTAGCTGGCCTTCAGCCATGCTGCTGCTGATAGGATCAGGGGGCTGTGGAGGAAGCCCAACCGTGTCTACCACCCACACTACTTTTGGCAAAGTCCTCTGTTTTGTCAGGGAATGGCAGAGGCCAGTCCTCAACCTCTGGTGCCAGCCATGCTCCCCGCCCCTTACCAGCCTGGCTTCCCCCTCCTTGCCAGTCCCTAGACCAGAAAGAGAAGCAGCTAGGTATCAGGGGCACTGCCTGCCTCGCCTGCTGAGGCTTCCTTGAAGCCTGGGGCCACAAGGCTGCAGACAACTGGATTACCAGCTGATACCCGGAGATCAGAGTGGGAGTTTGTATTGGGAGGCCTGGAACTCAGAAAGGACCCCAAGCAGGATCTCATCATCTCTGGATCAGGTATGGGAGGTTGGGTTCATGTGCTACCAGCACCCCCAGGGAGCCTGGGGAAGGCAGTTGGTCAGGTGGAAATGCCCAGCATTAAGAGAGACAACTGGGAAGTTGGAGTCTTGGACCAGAGGGAGGCTGGAAGGATGGGTAAGCTCAGTGGATGCTGACAAGGGACTCAGGGGGACAGTCCCTGGCTTCCCATGGCAGGCCCTCCAGAAGGCTGCTAAAGTATGTGTGAATGGGCAGAAAGCCAGACCGCCTCCCGTGCTGACACCCTTGAGTCACTTACGACATTTATTTCAGGTCTCTGTGACTCCATTTCCTGTCCTGTAAACTGGAGAGAGAGAGAGAGAGAGAGAGAGAGAGAGAGAGAGAGAGAAGCATAATAGTGGGTACGTAAGTGATGTGACCACGAGGAGACTCAAATAACCAGCAGGTGTGTCCCCTCAGCACAGGTGTGTGCCAGCAAGTCTGCTCCCACTGCACATGTGGCTTCAGCCCCTGGAGCAGCAAGTCCACAGCAGAAGCTGTTCACACATTTGCAAGGCTTCTTTTGCCTTCATGGGTGGCTGCAGAAGGGGCCTCGAGTGCGGTCCCACACCCCAAATCAGGGGGTTTGAATCTTCTAGCTAGCATGTCTCAGATTAGTTCCCAGCCCCCAATCCTGTCCTCCTCGCGTGTGAAATTGTCCTGGGGATAGGACAGTCTCTAGGGTACTTATACGTATGAAGTGGTTGTGTACATAAAGGGCTGATCCTGTGTGTCAGCGGAGAGCTACTGTTGTCACGGCCACCACCATCACTTTTTGCCACTGTTGACCCTTGCTACCATTATTAGGAAAGGGAGACTGAGAGAGAGGCAAGGGCTTGCCTGGGATCAAACATCCAGAGAGCAGGCGGGGGGCACAGCCCTGCCCCAGGCTCTGTCCTCAGTCCTTGATGGTCTTGTCCCGTCTCTGGTTGCCTGCTTCAGATAGCTGTTTGTCCTGCAAAACACTTAGTGTAACCCTAGCAGGAAGTGAACCCTTGGACAGAAATCCCTCACAGCCTCCTTAATCCTGGGTTCCAGTCTAGGGGGGCCATGCAGAGGAAGATGGCACTCCCCCTGGAGTCTGGACCTGCAGAGCTCAGGTTGAGGGTTGGCTTTGCCCCCATCCTGGGTTTGACACCAGGTCTGGGGTCTTCCTTAGGGAAGATCTGTGGGTCTGCTCCTAGATAGGTAGGACCTACCTTAGCAAGCTTGTCTCTGTCTCTCCCACACGGGCCTCACCTGGCAGATGGGGACAGGGACACAGAGCAGGGGGAGGAAGCAAGGAACTTTAAACATCTGTCCATAACACACCAGCAACAAGAGAATGGTCCCTGGGCTTGAATGCCCCCGGCACCCTGCTAGGAACCTTCTGTGCCTGTCTCAGTTCATTTCAGCCTCAGCTGATCTGATAGAAGGTAGTATGGTGCCCATGTCACAGATGGGTAAACAGAGGAGGCTTGTCTGTGTGTAGTAGGGAGACTCCAAGTGCCAAGCCAGTGACTCAGGATAATGCTGGCGACTGGGTGGTGACAATTGGGAGTTCTGGGGATGGCGACAAACTGGAGATCCAGTCATGGGACTCTTCAGAGCCGTGACACAAATGTATGCGTTTAATGAGTAGACATGCTCATCTCTGACCAGAACTTACTGTCAATGAAATCAGCATGAGATTCCACCTGTTTCTGGTAGCTGGTGCCTCCCATCTGAAATATCTTAATTTAATTTTTAAATATTCTGTGCAACTGCCACAGCTATGAGGAGCCTAAGAAGCTGAGGAGACTAAATATAGGGCAGTAGGGAGCCCGGGAGCAGAGCCTGGCATTAGTAGGAAAAAGAAAGCAATTTAGACGGAGTGTGGAATGTCATGGATATTAACGTATGGACACCGGTTCCGTGTGAGATCTTTGCCTTGCTACTGGGAGACATTGATCACGAGGGGAAGTGGGGGTGAGGCCAGCACCTCCATGTCATCTTCATGGTATCTGGGCAAACTTAACATTGTTCTACAATAACAACAAAGGTGTGTGTAGAAATATGCCCTGCAGGGCCTGACAACATGACTCAGTGGTTAAGAGCACTTGCTGCTCTTACCGAGGACCAAGCTTAGGTTCCTAGAACCCACATAGCAGCTCACATCGTCCTTTAACTCCAGTTCCAGGGGCTCCAATGGCCTCTTCTGGGCCTCTACCAGCCCAACTCACATGCACATGCACATCCCATACACAGACCACCACCCCCAAAACACACACACACAAATATATCTTCTTCAATAGATTAACACGCCCCAAGTCTGAATGAGGCCTTAGGGCTGCCAGTTTGCATCCTCTGCTGATGTAACCTCTTCTTTTTACAGAGAGAGAAACTGGGGCGCAGGCAGAGGGAGCACTTGCTCAAGACTTCAGGCCAGAAAGCTGGTCCTTGCTGTAGTTTCAGAGGGTAGAATGGGGCAGGGGTCTTCTGAGCCACGGGTGACTCCCATGTTCCCCCTGAAACAAATGGCCAGGCATGCCAGCTTTCCTCTGCCTCGGCCTCCTGGACTCCCCAGGGCAGAGGCTTGGAAACCATTTCTCTCACGGGCCCCAGACCCACAAAGCGTGTTCTGGAGCTGTGTGTCACCTTCCACGCCAGCTGTGTTCCCATGCAGTTGCACCCAGGAGCCACTAGTGGTGTCTCTGTGTCACCATGTCCAGTGCAGAGTAGCCAATCACGGACACACTTGAGTGTCAGACGGGTGGATGAGGGAGGGTGCTTGCTGCGTGGCTAAGGGCGCACAGGCACTCCAGGCTGCCAAGAGCACAGTCTCCAGTGCTAGGGATCCCGGCTCCCAGCCTGGCTCTGCATGGACAAGTCACTTCAAAGCTCTCTGAACTTTAGTTTCTTCACCTTCAGATGGGGGTGGTAGTACCTGCACCTTCCTTGGCTGCTGAGAAGCCATCGAGCATCGATGGGTGTGTGAGGGAGGGGAGAAACACAGCTGAGGAAGGAGGGAGAGAAGGGGAGGGTGACAGTTGGGGGTCATGGAGAGGCAAAAACTTGGACAGAGCCACGGGAGTGCCCACCTCAAAGAAGGGGGCCGGGGACACCTCTGTTCTTTGGTGTGACGCACATTTGAGGGAGGCAGTCTGCTGGTGTCCGCATCCTAATTCTCCCACTTGCTGATCATGTAACCTTGGCAAGTGAGTTAGCCTTCTGTCCCTTAGTGTCCCCATCAGTGAACCCAGTATGATACCCAGGGCGCTCACTTCACGAGGGCCCAGGAATCACGTGGTGGGTTGGTAGGTGCACACTGCCTAGTTCTGCCTGCTGCTTATAGAAGAAGCCCTGGCCAGGGTGGATGTTTGTTGTGCAGGTGGGAAGGGGCACCCATGATCAGGAGAGACAGGTCCAAGCAGTGTCAGCTCCCCACATCTCATGTCCAGGTTGCTGCTCTGCCAGGAGTAAGGTTGGAGGGGACCCAGGGTACCAGACGTCCATCTCTGTGGCCTCCTTCTACTCCAGCCAGCTTCCAGGGTGGACAGCCTCGGCATCCTAGAAGAAGCCAGCGCTCTGAATTCCTAGGCACGGTCCTCCAATTTTTCAACACTGGCATTTAATTCAATTTTATTTTAAGCTCCAAGCAAAACAAACAAATGTATTTTAAGCTGCTCTTGCAAATGGGCCATTTGTGGTTTCTACTCCAGCCTGGCCTTGCCAATTCGCTTTCTTTCATTTTAATGCTGTGGCAGAGAGAAAAAGGAAACTGAGGCTCAGAGAGTAATGTCTGCACCTCACTACGTGTGACAGGTCTGGGGAGGCAACGGAAAGTCTCCTTGTCCCCTCTGCCCCATCCTAGGTCACACAAGTTTCCCCCTTACGAAACCCCCCTGCTGAGAAGGAGAGAGGACAGTGGAATTTTCCCCTTGGCCCAGAGTTCTGAAGTATGATGTCATGGCACCCAATGAAAGGTGCAACAGGTATGGAGTGCTAGATGGAGAGGACGGACATCCACCCCTTTTAGAATCCTAGCAGAGATTGCAGAGCCCCAGCCCTGGGGTGGCAGGTTAGCAACCAGAATTCCAGGGGGGTCCCTGGATCTTACCATATGCCACAATCAAGGATGGCCAAGGTAGCCTGTCAGGGAAGAACTGTGAAGTTTGGCAGAAGTTGGGGAGCCAGTTAATTGACAGGTGGGTCCTAGGCAACCCGCCAGCTGCTTTTTCCTTTCATTGAAAAACTGCCGTTTGGTTCCCATTTAACCTGCTGGCCATTCCACTTTCTTACCTGTGAAACGGTCACAGAAAGAGTCCTTACTTTGGGAGGAAGATAATGTAACATAACATAGGCAGGGGACAAGATGACGGAACTCAGCCTGTGTGGTCCCCGCTGGCTGCCATTGCACCAGCCCTTTTGAAAATCTCCATGCTGCCCTTTCTACCTACCCCCTTTCATGCATGCTCATAACCTTCACTTTGAAAATTTGGGTTCGTCTTCCATCTGGGGGAACACCTCTCATGTGGAGGGTTCTATTCTAGACCTTTCCACATCGTCCTTGCCTTCAGAGCAAGCCTGGACCCAGTAGCAGCACCTTTACAGATGAAGAGACAGAGGTCTAGAAGGGATAGGATATACCTGAGGTTACCCCACATATGACTCTGGCCTTGGTCTCTCTGTGGAAGGAAGCCCACGCAGGCTGCTATGTTCTGTGGAGCTGTTAGTGGACCAATAGACAGTGTTGGGTTGAGACCTTCTCAGGCTCACTTCTGTTTGGGGTTCAGTGTGTGTTACAAGCAAGAGCTGTGGAGCTAAAGTATTCACATCTTTTTCTTGGACGGTTTCCAGAATGATCTCCTCCCCAATGCCAGTGAGTGCAGTGCCGGCTTCAGCAGGGGCCACCACAAAGCGAGGGCCTTGCAGCATGATGACCGTGAGACAAAAGGGACATTTGTAGACATGACAGTCACAGGGTGGCAGGGTCTCAGGGAGGACCTCGGGCTGGAAACTTAAGGGATACAGGATAAATTCGGGGTCTTTTATGTCCCAGCTGTGCGACCTTGAGCCAACTGCATAACCTCTCTGAGCCTCACAGAGAGGGTTGTTATGACGAGAGGTATAAGCAGTGGGGAAATGAAGCCTGGATGTGCATGGCCTCTGTGAGAACAGGACCAGGTCTGAAGCTGGGCTGTAGACCTGGAGGCGGGTAGGGGCAAGATGGAAAAGCCTAGGAAGGGACTCTGGGGAACAGCTTGGCTGAGGAACCCAGGAAGAGAGAACTGGACAGGGAGGCCCACGGAAGATCTGTGCCTGGAACGTGCATGCGTGGCTGGGGGCAGGCAAGGGCTCTGCATCTGGGAGACCTGGCTCACAGCGGCCACGCAGCCTGCATCCACATTCTCTGTCCTGTCCTCCCCCCCTCCTCCCCCTCATCTGTTACCCTCAGAGACATGTGGGAAACAGGGGGTCTGCTGCCAGCCACACCTTGGTTCACACCCCGTCAGCCCGCCCTGGCTGGTGTCCTGGGCATGTCTCCTCCTCTCTAGCCCTCAGTTTCTTCTATAAATGGGCTGAACTGCTTCCTGCGGGGATGCTGAGGGAGGCAGAGTGACAAGGGGTCTCTGGCACACAGATGCTGCTGTGGCAAACAAGGCTGGCTTTCTGGAGCTGATGCTCAGGGTGACTTCGGCCCTCCAGTGACAGAGTGGCAGTGCCGGAGGGGGACCACCCTGACACTGGAGTTTACTCTGGAACGCCACTCCTGCGACCAAACGCTTCCCATCGGGTCCCACTTGCCACATTGTGTGGACCCGCCCTCCCCAGGAGCAGGAGCAAGGCATCTCCAAAGCACAGCTCCACCCACCTGGGCTCTGCCTCGTAGGCTCACGCTGGCTAGGGTTTTGGGCAAACCCTCAGCCACTGTTCGGCTAATGTCTACCAACCACACATGCAGTACAGAGCGTGTTCTGGGAGCTTCCTCCCGCAAACCAAAAACAGAGCCCCCCCCCCCCCGCCGCCCTTTTATTAGCTTGGTGTCAAAGGGAGTGTCCTCAGGCGTCTACAAGGTCCTCCCAAGGCTTATCTACCATGGCATAGCCTAAATGCTACCCTCCAGACAACCATGCCATGCGCTGTGACCCAGGAAGGCTACAGACATGTAGCAATTCAATATGAATCAAACACACACACACACACACACACACACACACACACACACACACACACACACAAAGGTCAGCCAAGAGCCCACAGTTTCCCCAGCTAGGTCATCTCTGCTGAGGACTTGCTTCCCCTGAGTAGCCAGGTTCTTTGGCCTGCATTGCCTGGAAAAACAGGGGTTCTATCTTCAATCCAGCCCACATCCTCCTTTGCCACCTGCTCCTCCATGGCTCCACCACCCAGGCCTCTCCCTCTGGGCCCCCAAGCTAATTACAGCCTTCTCTAAATCATCGCAAGGAAAAGCTAATTAAATCAGGGTCGCCCATCAATTTCCTGGCTAAGGACACACAGCCCACAGCTTGACACCTCTCTTCTTTGTTCTGGGTTGCCAAAGTGGCTGGCCTGTAACTCCCTCTGAGATTGAGGTGAGGGTTTAGCTCCCAGGCCTTAGTTAAAAAGAACAGAAAGACAAGGCAGTGTTCAAATTGCTCTTATGCACTGTGTCAGGGTGCCGGTGTAGACGGGAGCCCTAGACACAGAGCTGCGGCTGGATCTGTGTAGACGGAAGATGTGTGTAAAGAGAGGAAGTGGGTGACAAATGCCAGAGAGGGTGCCCCCACATTCTGCCAGCATAGGATGAGCATAGACCCCTGCATTTCGTACCAGCCTTTTTGTGCCCAAGCAGAATGCTCCAGGCCAGGACCCCTGACTTACACAGAGGCTGCTCTTGGCTGGCATGGAGCAGGTGAGGAACCCACAGCTGTCGAATGAACAAGTGACTGTACCATGCCTTCCACAGAGTTACACAGAGCAAAACTCCAGACACTAGCAGGCCAGTGTCCCTCTTGCTGTCCTCCGGAACTGGAAGTGGTCGTGAGACAGGTGGCTTGAAAGCCTCAACAAGCATAGGGGGGTGGGTGTGGAGAGACGACTAGGTGGCTAAGAGCACTGGCTGCTCTTCCAGAGGACCCGGGTTCAGTTCCCAGCACCCACATAGCAGCACCCACAACCATTTGTAACTAGAGTTTCGGAGAATGTAATGCCCTCTTCTGGGCTCCACAGGCACTGCATGCATGTCGTGCATAGCTCCAGGCAGACACTCACACACACTAAATAAATAAATCTAGCCGGGTGGTGGTGGCACATGCCTTTAATCCCAACACTCAGGAGGCAGAGGCAGGCGGATCTCTGTGAATTCGAGGCCAGCCTGGGCTACAGGGTGAGTTTCAGGAAAGGCTCCAAAGCTACACAGAGAAACCCTGTCTCAAAATAATAATAGTAATAATAATAATAATAATAATAATAATAATAATAATAATAGAAGTTTTAAAGAAAAAGAAAAGAAACATTTGGTATGAGAGCAATCAGAGTGGAGCAAGGAACTAAGCACCCCCCTGCCCCCCCCCCACTGTCACTCACCTACAGACACTAGATGATGCCCTTTCCTGGGCCTCTATGTTCTCTTTGTAAAGAGGGTGCCCGCATCCCAGCTGTGACTCACACCTTGCCCTGCTCTGCGCCCACATCAGTCACATCCCTGGGGACTTCCTTAAGGGGTCTGGGCATTCGGAGCTAGACCCTCCTCTTTGGGGACAGGGGTGGAGCGGGGATGTCATTGTGACGTTCATCTGTAAAGTGAGAGCTCGTGTGCCCACCAGGCTGGAGCCATGAGTAGCCACCATCAACCTTTCCCACCCCACCACTCAGTTATAGATGTAACAGCTCCTAAAGGCAGAAATGAATAAGGGGAGTCCCACTCGGCGGAGGAACTGGTCTGTGTGCCAAGTTCAGCCCAGGACCCAGGGAACTGACTCTGGAGTTAGGTTCAAAGCTCATCTTGCTGTGTGACCTCGGGCAAGTGACTTAACCTTTCTGTGCTCCAGTCTCCTCCTTTGCCTGAATGGCCGTTGCAGAGAAAAGACAAGCTTACTTGGGCCACGGTCTTCAAACCAGGCCCTGTGCACAGCTGGTGACCTCAAACCCCAACCGTTCCAACTTGAGGATGGGGGTGCTGCTTGTCCACGTCACACAGGGACATCCCTGCTCCGTTCCTGTCCCCAGAGAGAAGGGTCTCGCAGCACCTTCAGGAGAGAGTGGCTCAGGTCACAGAGGCACGATGGGAAGAGTTCTTTGGTCGGGTGTGAGGGTACACGTCTGTGATCCCAGCACTTGGGAGGGAGAGGCAGGAGGGGCCTGAATTCAGGCTCAGCCCGGGCTACAGGGAAGGACCCTGTCTGAGAGGGGCGGGTTCCAGAGCAGGGTTGGGCCTCCCTCTGAGGCATAAGTGGTATGGGGAGGTGCTATAAATATGAGAGGTGAGGGGCTTTCTAACTAGGCCAAGAATGTGTGTTAGTCATTGAGGTCAGGACGCTGTGGTGGTGCTTGGTTAGAAAAGGCTTATAGGGAGCTGCTATCCTTGGGTGCAGAGGTAGCCAAGACCTGAGGCTGGGGAGGGGGACTGTGTCAGGGTGACCCCATACTGCCCTCACGCCCAGAGCCATCCCCTCTATCCCGGCAGCCCTTAGGAGAGCCTCCTGTCCCTTCTGGCCTCTGAAAAAAATCTCTCCACAGCCCAGATCAGCTCCAGGAAACCCACTCTCTAGCCAGGGTCTCAACCAAGGTTCCCAAGGGACAGACAGGATGTCATCCGACCCGTGAACAGTGTATCTGTCCTGTTTTAATAACGGTGTGCTTACTGTGCCATGCCAGGGAAGCAAGGCTTATTCTAAAACAGTCATCCCCCGAGATCTGAGAGGGGTGGACCCTGGGGCCCCCAAGGCTGCTGAAGCCATGGTGAACATTGTGCAAGTGATAGCAGCCTTGTGGAACCTACACACACCCTCCCCACAGGCTTCAGATGGATTCTATTATGACCTATAACACCCAAGACATCCATCTGTCATGTAAATAATTCCCAGCGCAGATGCATTTCTTAAGCTATTTCCAATCACATTTGGTATCCAATCACTGAGGTGTGGGGATCCGAGGATCCTGAAGGCCAGCCGCACTTAGTTTTGATAAAGGAAATGTTTCAAAGACAAACATTAAATCATACACTGTCACTGTATTAGCTTCCTGTCCCTACAACCAAATACTTCACACAACCGCTTTAGGAGGCAACAAAGTTTGGGGCTCATGGTTTTGGGGGTGTCAACCAGTGTTGGAACGGCCATTCGCTTCAGGCCTGTCCCTGGTGAGATGGCAGATTTCTGCAAGAGCCTGTGGTAGCTAAGCAAAATCTTCAGTGCCAGTCCGCCAAAGGAAGTGGGGGGGGCACATCCCCTCTAAGGGCGCTCCCTCAAGGACCTCCCACAAGCCCCTACTTCCTGAGTGGTCTGCCACCACCCAGTAGTCGCACCCTGGAAGCCAAGCATTTGGGGCCATGAACTATCACAAGGCTAAATAACCTGTAGGATGCAAAGCCTCACTGCTGGTGTTTGCGGGGGGTGGGGGGGGTGTTTCTGCTGTGGAGTGGTGCCCTCTCTAGGTGTCTTCTGTGAGTACCACCCCAACCCCACATCCCTTCCTTCTTCTCGTGGCTGCTGCTGGCCATGCCTTCCCCTCTTCCGGTGTGCACTGCCCCATGACATCACCCACCGTGGGGCTTTGTTTAGTTAGTGGATTTGCTCTTGGTTTTTTGATGCTGCAATCAGCAATTGGGGAGTGATGCTGGGGATAGAGCCTGGGGCCCTGCACATTTCACCAGCCCTCTCTCGCTGAGCCGCACGCAGCCTAACCATGATAGTGACTTGCCCCTCTGCCCCCAACCAACTGCCACATTGCGAAGCAAAGACTCGGAGCCCTCTGCGTCCTGCTTAGTGGGCCCTACTTGGAGCCAAAAGCAGGCTGGGAGGGGACACTCTGTGTATACTCTGGAACCATGTGGATCAGCATGGGCAGTAATCTCTTCCATACTGGTCTTGAGTTCCCTCCACCTGATGCATTCCAAGCTGTCACCAGTACTCCACAGATAGTGGCTCTGAGTGTCACCTTCATCTGCACCATGGTTATTATCAGGGTCCAAGGGACATTCATAGTGTAAGCCCCAGGGTTGCAGCCTGGGCTTCTCCCTCGCCTTCCTCAACTCCATGGCCGTGACCACAGCCAGGGTGAGGAAAGCCAAGGCTGCCGGCCACGTGAAGCAGGTGGGTGGGAGGTCTGGCTTCACAGAGGAAGATGCAATCCTGGCCCCTGTAGCTGCCTCAGGTAGGCGGAGCAGGCATGCCCTTTGTCAATTGCTATTTTTAGCAAGGCAGGCAAGGAGCAACAGAACCCTACACGGGAACTGACTATAAATGACATTCCGGTGGTGGTGGTGGTGGTGGTGGTGTGGTGGTGGTGGTGGTGGTGGTGGTGGTGGTGGTGGTGTGTTTCCCCAAACATCTTAAATCGTCTGTAGAATCCAGCCTTGCCCTTCAAAGTAGCCCAGCATCGCTCTGGAGTGACCTCCATCCCAGGCCCAGCTGTCAGATCTCTCAAGGGGAGATCCGTGAGGTTATACAAGAATGAGGACTCCTCACCCACATTTCAGATATTACTGTGTATGTATGTATGTATGTATGTATGTATGTATGTATGTATGTAGTGTGCGTGTGCGTGTGCGTGTGCATGTGTGTGTGTGTGTGTGTGTGTGTGTGTGTGTGTAGGCCAAGGACAACTTGCAGGAGTCAATTCCTTCCATGTGGTTCCCAGGGATTAAACTCACATTCAACATCATGTTTAGCAGCAAGTGCCTTTATCATTCAGCCATCTAGCCAGCCCCTCACCTCCATTTTTTGGATGATGAAACAGAGAAAGACAGTGGTCAGAAGTGAGGCCTGTGTACAGAACTCACAAGAGCCCATGGGTAGCTCCCTCTCCCTGTTACACCCCTGCCCCATGGATAGCTCCATCTCCCTGTTACACCCCTGCCCCATGGATAGCTCCATCTCCCTGTTACACCCCTGCCCCATGAATAGCTCCATCTCTCTCGTACACCCCTGCCCCATGGATAGCTCCATCTCCCTGTTACACCCCTGCTCTGAGAGGCAGCCTTCAGCCAGTACCACATAGGAAGGCTCCAGATCAGAACTCATTCCAGGGCCAGCAGGCTTGTGGACCATAGGAAAGGGACCTAGGCAAGGAGAGACCAAGACAGTGACTGTCTCATGTAGTGAGAACACTGGGGAATTTAGGGAAGGGACCCTCAGTGCTCCAGAGGCAGAGAGGGCTGGGGCAGAGGCTTTGGGCCCAGGGGCAAATCAAGGAAAGGGGAGAGAGGAGGGAGAGAGAGGCCTTCCCTGGCCAATGTAGGGTGATCCCTCACTGCTGTTGCCTGGAATCCTTGGACAGAGTGGCAACCATCAGGAAGCAAAGCGGCAGGTCCTCCGACTGCCATCAGAGCCCAAGGCTGGGGCAAATGGAAGGGACCAGTCTAGAAGATGGTCAGCCCCAGCTGTCACACACCGCTGGCGCCTGTGTGCAGGCAGCTCTTGGGAAAGTAGACGTCATCCTTGTAGAGTCCGCTCTCACCTGGACAGGGCCTAAGCTGCCAGTGAGGTCACAGGCAGTCACTGCAAGCAAGTCCAGGGCTTTAATGGGCAAGGCTGCCTCCAAGCCACGTCATGCAAGGCACAGGGGTTTGTGCCCCAGAGAAGGGGGTTGTGGGTAATTTCGCAAAGAAAGTTGTGTTTGCCACACCAAACAAGAATGATATCCTAGTCATCATTTTTGTCTCAGTTTACTCCCAGGGTAGACGCTAAGGTGGATTTCCCTGTCACTCAACTGATAAAGAAATAGGGCTCAGGAAGGTAGGATGACTTGCCTCGGGCCACATAGCCAGTGCGTGGCAGAGTTCAGATGGAGCTGGGCTCTGCACACGCCAATGACGATGCTGTAGGTTAGACCTCTTGGCCTCCAGCCAGCACCGTTCTGGGAACTGGGTTGGGCTAGGTGCTCCTTAGGGGCTGATATGTTGGTTCTTCTATGGGGCAGCAGCTGAGTGCTTTCACCAAGTCATGGAAGAGATGGTTTCCAGCTATGCAGCAGGCTGAACAGTGCTTGGGGGTACCCCAGGAGAGGGCAGAGGGAGCTTCTACCCACGCCAGGACAGAGGCACCCCTCAGCACCTCCTCGGATTTCTAGACCCCCTCCCTTCTTTCTTTCTTTGTAACAAGCCGTCTATAAGCTCTATTTCCAGATGATAGTCCCTATACCATTAGGTATATAGTAGGTGCTTAATTAATGCTGAAGCACAAAGAAGGACCAACCTCAGATTCTGTCTAATTTGGTTTAAAATCAAAGACCAGCGGCCATACAAATTGAAGATGTCACCTGGTCAGAGTACAGATGAAGACACTAGCTGGATTTTTCTGAACACCTATTATATGCCACATGTATGCACACGGCTCACTCGTGCCTCCTAGCACTCCCATAACCTCAGGCATTATTCCCACTTGGCTGATGTAAGAACTGAGATTCAAACTAGCTCAGCAACCATCTCTCAGCCACTCAGACCTAAGAAGCAGAGGTGGGGTTCAGCCCCAATCCCCGTAACCCCTAAACCCCGCTCCTCTGTGTCCCCAAGAAAGGCACAGTGTCTTGAGGTAGCCGTCCCTATTGGAAAGACCCTTCCATATTCTCCTTGCATTGGATCTTTGTCACAGAGATGCCAGGACTGGAGACTGGGGGATGAAGTCAGAATGCCATAGATGTTCCCAAGTCTGTCCCATCCTGCTGAATGCTGGTCCAGTGTTCTTTCCTGCCACCTGGGCTGCCTGCTATGGGCTGGTGGTGACAGTGGCCTGCACTCAGGAAGAATGCCATGGCCTCACTGGTGCTGATCTCCTAGGAGAGCCACAGCTATAAAGATGAGCTCCAAGCAAGGTGCCCTCACAGGGTGATTGGGTTTCTTCATGGGCCAGAAGGGCTGCCCTGGAGTAGACCCTACACCCCATCTCTGGCTTTGTGGTACATGTCTCAAGGCCCCTGCTTGGCCTCAGACTCCCAGGATGTAAGAGGGAAAGACTGGGCTGGGTGGAGGGCAGGGCAGTGTGTCAAGACAGCTCTCCCAGGAATACCCAGCAGCCTCTGGGAAGGGTGTGTAAGGCCTGGTAGGGTCAGCATAAAGAACCTGCCAGCTCCATCAGTATCAACCAGAATAGCTCCCAAGGGCAGCCAGTTCTGAGGCCCAGCTCTGACCCTCTCCCTGCCTCTTTCTCGCTCCTCCCTGCTCCCCAAGGCCACCTGCCGAGACCCCCAGCAAGAACCAAACCTCCCCCAGACCTATAGCAGGGAGATGAGTCAGGAGTCACTCAGCCTGCATCCCATCTATGCCTACCAGCTGGGCAGCTCCACGCTAGTGCTCTCTGAGCCTCTGTCTGGTCATCTGTAAAATGGGGTGACACTCACACTGCCTTGAAGGGCCCAGGGAAGCTTTCAATGTATCCTCGTGTGAGAAGGTCCTAGGGTAACCTGGGTGGACAGTGATGCTCCCCACCAGGCCGTCTCTCAGTCACACTAAGCAACTGTCCTGGCTTCCCTGAGACTGGTATCAGCAGGGCCACCACGGAGGCCAATCCAGACCCTGTTAGGGGGGACATTGTGCCCTGACTAGCGAGTCCTACTCACAACTCAATTCCTACCACCCATTCAGGTCTCCCACAGTCTACCCTCCTTCACACTCTGGGCATGGTCACTGGTGTTTCCAATGCTCTCCACGGACCCCTTTCACTCACTAGCTAGCAGATTGAACATGAGGAGGTTGCCAGGGAAGACAGCAGGTTGCCCACAGCAGCGCAGACCCCAGCCTCATGTTTCTCTGGGAGCCTTCCCAGGATAAGGACAGGCATCTGTAGAGTGGTCACAAGGCTGTCCCATGCCATTCCTCTCCCCTCCAGCCCTCCTTTCCCATTCCTCAGAATTGCATGGTGCTCTCCAACCTCAGGGCCTTTGCACAGGCTGCTCCTGTTGCCAGGTACACCCAGCCCCCAGCTCAGCCTCCAGATCCTGCTTAGTCACAGTCCTGCGGGCAAGCCCCTGAGTCCTTCTGCCCTCACTGAGAGGTCTGATGTTGTGTGAACACTCTATGTCCTGTCTCACCCTCCCATGAGCACACCCCAAGGCTCTCCAGCCTCCTGTGTTCTCCACACCGGGCAAATGTCCAACATCTGGGAAGCAGATGCTGATGGATCCTGAGCCCATGAGCTGATGGAGAAGTGGGAACTGTGTGGAAGTGTACTTGTCATTTGGAAAGAAACCTGAGACCAGAGAGGTGGAGGGCTTGTCCAGAGCCAAACAGCCCTCCAGGAGCTCTGGGCCAGGTCGGCTCCAGCCCTGTGCTCTAGTGCCCACTTGAGCTCCCTGGTCATCTTAGGGTACCACGGAGGTCTGAGAGACAAATGAGCTCCCTAGAAGTCCCGAGAAGATCTGAATGGCAGGGGAGGGCTGTGGTGGCTGGGGCAGCCCCAGAGTGAGCCTGTGGACCCAGTTTTAGGATGGAAGACTCCAGGAAGGGTCTAATTTCTGGTTATGGAACCCTGGGCTTGGAGTCCCCACACTCCACCCTGCTTCTCCATCAGTAAAATGAAGCAGTACTCTATACACAGGGGCTGCTGTGTTTGTGTGTATTGTGTGTGCATGTGTGTGCATGCACATGTGCACATATGTGTGTAAGCACATGTGTGTACGTATGTCTGTGTAAGCATATGTGGAAGCATGCACATTAGCACTCAGGAAAGCACCAGAGAGAGGTCACTATGTAGCCATCATCCAACCAGACACCCGAGGGGCTGCCTTTTGCCCTGATTTCTCACCTGTGGGTCTGCAACATTCAGAAGTTGGCTCCTCCCATCTTACCTGTTACCCCTCTGCCATGTTCTCTCCAGGGAACCCCAGTCCCTCCCAGGTTCCACAGCCTCCACAGTGTGGGAGAGCAGAGAGATCCCAGAAGAGGAAGGCAGTGCTGTGTTCCTATCCTCCACTCTGTGCCACACAGCTGTTTGACTCTGAGCAAGCCACACACCCTCCCTGGGCTTGTTTCCTCACCTCCAGGTTGAGGAGTGACAGTACCAAATGCTTCCAGGACGGTGATGAGTAATCAATGACAACTCCTGTGTTGCAAGCCAACCAGGAGGGGCCTGACACACGCCGGCTCCTCTCTTCCTCCTCCTGCCATCCCAGAACTCATCATCTCAACCCTGTCTGTCCCCACCTCCCTGCTCTTCTCCCCTCAGGAGGACTAAAGTCCACACACACTCGAGTAACCAGAGATCCCGGCACAGAGCCTTCCATTCAGTGAGAACTGAAGGCTTGATTGGCTGAACCACCCAGAGAAATGACTTGGTGATCTGTGGCGTGTGGCTGACGGGACTTTCAGGGACAACAGCTCCAGCTTCCTGTCCCAGTTAAGGCATCTCTAGACAGGGGCACTCCAGTGAAGTTGGGGGGTTCCCCTTTATCCCTTCCAAACTCGGCATGCCGAGGGAGGCCTGGTCATCGGCCAGCTTCCTACACTAGAAGCCCCAGTCCAAAGACCATTTCCAGAGCCACCAAGAAAGGCAAACATCAGACCTCTTCCAGGGACTGCATTTAACAAACTTGCACTCCTCGATTCAATCAATATTTGTTGAGGCTTTGTGTCCATTGCCAGGAATGCTACTGGCAAATGAGATCCAGGTTCCCATCCCCAGAAGTCCATCAGCATGATGAACACATGTGCATAGGAAGATCGGCTGATGGGGAAGGAAAAATCTGGGAAGGCCTCATGCAGGAGGGACTGCTGGAGAGGATTCTGAAGGATGAGTAGGAGTTCTCCAGGCAGGGGGTGGGAAGGATGAGTTTGGGGAGCAGAGAGGCAGGGTATGGAGTCAGAGGATAAATGGGAGTGTTGGAGCAGGACTGCGGAGGTGGGCTGGACAGGTAGAGTTTTCAGGAGAGCAGGCAGAGAGCAAGGTCATCAAGGTCACAAGGCAGAGTGAATGGTGGGGAAGTGACTGTGCACACTGACAAGGTGCCGGCCTGAGGGGAGCATGAAGGAGATTGTTTCTGGCCTGAGACGCTTCATCCATGTAATCCTCGGGGTCCTCTAGGCCCAGCTCTGCAGTACTCGCCCCTCTGACCTTGGCTCCATTGCTTTGTGAGCCCCAAGCCCAGGAGGTCTGGGATTCCCCTCTCAGAGGTCAGGCGGGTCACAGGCACACATCTGCCACTGCCACTGACGTGAGAGGCCGGGCTGACAGCTTCTGCCCTGTGACCAGAAGGAAAACCCAGCTCCCTTCCCAGACCCACCTTGGTTGAAGTCCCCAGGCTGGGCTTGCCTGGGCAGTACTCTTTGGGTCCCAGGGTCCCCGTCTCTGTGATTTTCACTCATTGATCTAGCCCACTCTGCCTCAGTTTCCTTGTCTGTAATTAGAATGACAGGGAGGGCCCACCTCCCCAGGTTTCCCAGCAAGGGTGTTGTACCGAAGGCCCGGTGGTGAAGAGGTTGTCAATAGCCACGCGTGGCAGTCACTGGGGATCACCAGCAGTGAGACCCACACCTTCCCATGGAGGGATCTAAAAGCAAAAGTCAGGAACTGGGGTTTCAGGGGGGAGCCCAGCTTCCTCCTGCAGAAGTGTCTTAGAATGTCCTCTGCCAGGAAAGGGGGCTGGAAGAGACCGAGCATGTCACATTTTCATAGGGCATTTTTCAGAGAACTCCAAGCCCTATGTCTTCAGTGTGTACTAACACCTATCATTCTCCCCTTGACTGACACCACTGCCCTGTAGCTAGCGCTACTCTGTCGACAAGCCAGCTGAGACCCAGGAAGGAAGGTTGAGTTGCTTGCCCGAGGTCGCCTCAAAGACAAAAGAGTGAGCGAGTTTTGAAATTCAGGTCTGGAGGACATGAAGCCCAGCTCCAGAGACAGATGGCTGCAGGGGTCTGGGGCCGGTGATGGGAGTACAGAGTGGGTGTGGGTACCGGTGCACCCGAGGAGATCTTGGAAGAACCAAGCCACCTGGACTCTTGGGATACACACTCAGAGGCATCAACTGCAGAGTGCCTGGCTGTTGACTCACACTTAAGAGGCCTCTGGTAGGGTCAGAGGGCAAGGCCTAGGACCCCAGTGGGACACATGTGGGTTCTGGCTTGGCTCTGTTTTCTGCCTCTACTTCTAATATTGGGTCCCCAGATCCCCAGGGCTCCATTTTCTCTTCTGTGAAATGGGAAGGGGCCCATATGTGGCTGTAGAGGTCAGACACCAGCAGGGAGAGCGCTTGGGAAGGAACTTCTCTCCTAGGATACAGACAGATGCTCTTGGTGACAATGGCCATGTGCCTCAAGGGTACCCCCTATCTCTCCATGGAAAGCCAGTGACCCAAGCAGGAGACCACTGGCTTCTGACTCCAGCAGACTGATCTTGGCAAAGTGGCTCTCTCCGTTCAGCCCTTGCCCTGGCCCTAGGTCCCTGCCCAGTGTAGCTAACCAAACCCAGGAGTCATCTGCTGTGTTCCTGTCCTTCCTACTCCACACCCCTGCCCTGTCCCTGACCCTCAGACCAGGTCTACCATAAGCCAACTTAGGCTAGCTGAAAACCTGTTGGTGACACTCCCAGCTGGCCACCTACCTATGTGCCCTATTTCCCGTGGGTGGCCCTGCTCTGTCACGTCCAACCTCTCCAGGGTTGCAACATAAGTGCCTTGTTTGTCTGATTGCCCAATGCCCCAACTTGCCCAGACCCCTGACCCCTAATGCATCCTGGAAGGGCAACACAGTGACCTAGAAGTAGCCACAGCCAGGAGAGGAAGCCCAAGGTCCAGGGCTGGGACAGGCAGATGTCTGTGGCTACCTCCCACCCTCAAGGGCATCATTAGGCAAAGCATTTATAGCTTTTCCCTTGGAGCCTCAGCCTGTGCCACTGTGCTGTGGGAGGTCCGGTTCCCAAGGGTCTTGCTGGGTCTGGTATTTGGTGGGTCAAAATCACACAGCAGTGATTCAGGCAGGCCTTTATTGCATCTATAACATGCTGGTACCTAGCATATGGGGCCCTAGGGAGCCATCTGATGCAGACACAGCCCAGTGAGAGGCACAGACCTGTAGACTGTCACAGCATGGTATGGTCAAAGATGAGACTGAGATGAGCTAACTGAGTATGTGGAAGTAGGTAGGATTGTCTGGCAAAGGGGAAGATGAGTATGGCTTTGCAGGATGAGCCGAAGTTCATGGGCCTAGAAGCCACTGGGATGCAGACCCAGAGACAGAAGGATGCAGGGCCTGGCTTGCCAAGGAGGGGGTCTATTTCTGTTGGATGCTGGTCTTAGACTCAAAGAAGCAAAATCTGTAACTGATGGAGAGCTGAAGCTCTTGGTATCTGTGAGTGAAGCCAACATGTCTCCATGGGGGTCACTGGGCAGGCTGGGTGAGTACTGGGGGTCCTGGCAGGCACACCCACTATCTATTACCTATAAGCAGCCTGGGCTTGCGCCTAAGGACCTCAGTCACAGGGGCAGTTTATCCAGATAGCTGTTGATCTTCGCCCTGACAGCCACACCCAGCCTTCTCCCCTCAGTGTTCACAGTAGCCCCCAGGGTGCAAAGACCTGTGGTTTCCTGATCTGCAGGTGACTCTGTACCTAACACAGGAAGGGACGTAGTGGGGAAATGGGTGGCACCAACCCCCACCCTCCAGGTCCTCTGTTTGTTCACCAGGGAAAGTGGCTTACCCCAGAGACAGAGAGGCATGATAGCGGACACACACCGTGAGCTGGCAGAGACTTCTCACCTGCTGCCCCCTGGGCCCACCTCCCTGAGCCAAGACCCAATGTGTTCTCTAGGCCCTGGTGGGGGCAGGGTGGCCTCTAGCCTCCCAGCCTGGCCCTGGGTCCTGGAGTGAGGATACACAGGGACAGTGCTAACTTGGGAGTTTCCCCAAGGTGTGACCAGTAGAATGCCCCCAGGAAGGGTAGGGTTAAGGAGGAAGCAGAGATGAGGCTGTTTTGAGGGGTCCCAGCCCTGGCCTATTGACATGAGGCAAGAGTCCCTCTGATGGGGCTCCAGGCTGTCCAGTGTGAACCCCAGGAAGGGGTCATCCCTGAGTCACATCCTTGTCCATGGACGGTCACCAGGTCTGGGCATCCTTAGCATCTGGGCACCCCCACCTCTGTATGCACACACACACACACACACACACACACACACACACGCAGATCTCTGCTTGGCCAGGGTAGATAGCACCCTATGATCGGTCTGAGGGCCTGAAGAGCAGTGTGGGGTGACCTTGCTCTGGGGCCCTGCCTTGGGCTCTGCTCTGGCTCGCTCCCTCCTCAGCCCCTCTGCGTGGCGGGTTCTGATTTTGGTGCAGTGCAGACTTTCAGCTTAACGAGACAAATTGATATTCCGTGCCAGCCGGGGATGGAGCAGCAACAGGACTCTCAGAAAGGCGGGCAGCTCCTAGGTGGGCAGAGGTGGGGGGAGGGAGAGGAGGCAGCTTTTGCCTGGAACTGGCTCTAGGGGCACCCCCTGCCCCTTGTCCTGGCCCTCCTGCACCCATTCAGGTATGTGCTCCAACGCACTGGCCTTGAAGGTCCTTCTATAGGCCATGCCCTCTTCCAAGCAGGATGCCACTCCTGGGGGATGCGGAGGCATGATTATGGGGTGGGGTGGGGAGTGAGGGGGCTACCTCAGCCAGTGGGGAAAGTGACAGCTCCTCATCCAATGAGACCCCCTCACCTGGCTGCTAAGGCCCCGGTCCCTGGAATTAGAGTCCAGGTTCTGTCTGGAATTAAGAGTCCACAGGTCTGCCTACCCTGTGAGGAGATGAAGCCGGAGGAAGTGAGCAGCTGGACGGGAGAGTCCATCCCTGCAGACTCCAAAATGGAATCACTCTGGAGTCCCTAGAAGTGGTTAGCCTCCAGTGCGGTCACCCCCAACTCATCACGGATACCCTGGCAGGGAGTGGGAAGAATGTACTAACACTCCAGCAGAGAAATGGCCTCTTCAAGAGTTCTCCTGATCGGGCCCATCCCCACCCTGGGGCAGGTGGGCACATCCGGCCAGGGTGTGGGGCTGCAGAGGGGTGTAGGTAGCAGCAGGCAGATGGCTGGAGAGTCCGCTCCACAGACCCGTCGCCCTAGGCGCATTTAGATATGCCCCCTTGGGCAGTCTTTGCCCCCAGGGATAGAGGCATTCTGTCGGCGTCTGGGGAGGCTGGAACCCCCACCCTCTCTAACAAAGTAGGAAGTGACTTGGGGCAGGCATAGGAAAGCAGTGCCTCCTCCTTTGCGCTCACCACCCCCCTGCTCGTCCGGGGCTGGGCCCTGACTTCCCCCTCCGCGTGCCCTTGACACGGCCTCCTGCGCGAGGGGTGCGGGCCTCTCCCCGGGGCTCTGCGGGCGGCCGCCGATGCGTCCCACGGGAGCGATGCCCAGCGCCGCGCTCCCGGGCGCGGGGTGGTTCGGTCCGCGCTCGCGCCCCTCCCCCGGCGGCCGCGCCCCCCCCAGCCTCGGGCGCGATGGTACAGTCTGCGCAGGGACCGGCGCGCGGGCTGGGCTCCGCGCGGCGCCAGCTGCCGCACCGCGATTACGGGCTGCCCGCCTGGAACCCGAGCCGATCGCTGGCGATTGCCTTAGCCAAGTAAGTAACCGGCATCTCTCCCCTCACCCAAGCATGAGAAAATAAAAAATAAAAGCGCCCGGCTCCGCTCTCCCCTTCCTCCCTCACCTATTTGATTTGATTTGATTGCATTTGCCGTTTTTTTTTTTTCCCCTAGTGCTGATGGTGGCGGCGGGAAGAGGGGGGTGGTAGGAGCTTGGCTTGTTTATCTGGAGGCAGCTGGGGATGCTTGGGATCCCGGGCTGAGGGGCAGTCCAGGGTGAGGGGCTGGGTGGGGGCCGAAGACAGGAGCAGGGAGCCCCGCAGAAGGGGATGCAGGGTCTCAGGTGGATGCTGGTGGCCTCCAGACGGCAGATGCCCCCAGGATGTTATGCAAGGGCTAGTGGTGGCAGCCGGTCAGCAGGAACACCAGTCTCCTCTTGATCCTGGTCCCTGGAAGACAGAGAGTACTGGAAGGTGTCCCAGGAAAGAGGCGAGGGGAGGGAGGTCCTTATGGATGGTCCCTTTGATGGTGGGCTGCTGTGTACAGGGATCCACTGGATGAGGAGAGCTAGGCATGGGGTGGCAGGGACGTGTCCCAAGCCCCCTGGATGGCAGACAGGGGCAGGAGAGGGTGGGCAGGCCATTTTGCAGCAGTCATGCTAGCTGGAAGGTGGAGTTGGCACTTTGAGCCCAGAAGCCCAGCTCCTCACTAGCCTGCGAGCCTAGGTGGCCCCTCTGAGTACTGAGACACCTGGGGCTCCTCCCTGCCTCCCTAAAGGATCTGGACTTTCTAGGGTGGGCAGATGCTGACAGCCACCCCCTTTAAGCCAAGTAGCAGACCTCTGCTCCACCTACTGAGTGGTGAGGGGCCCCTGCAGCTGGCCGACCCCCATCAGGGGAGCCCCCCTTAGAGGCTGAGCCTGGCTCGACCTTCAGAAGGGTAAGTGAGCAGGCCAGCGACCAGCATTGCTGAGGGTAGAGGGTCTCGTTGGGACGCTGAGTCCCAGCAGTGTGGAAGGGGCTCCCCTCCACTGGGCATGGCTCTCCACATCACTAGGAGGAGGCAGAGCTGACGTTTGGGGCATTTCCCAGAGCAGTGGTTGCCATCCGGAGAAATTCTCTTTTGACGTGTGCAGTAGGAGGGGGCTTGGAGCGCAGGCCTCTGAGCTCGGGGCTTCCGCCTGGTAACTTCCTTGAAGGAGCAGTGGCCAGGAGGGGCTGCGGTTTGGGGAGTCCGCAGGAGGATGGGGGGCACGGACACGGGGAGGATGCTGATGGCCTCCCATTTAGCCACCTTCACAACCCAGCCCATTTGCATGGGGGTGCATGCATGTGCACAGATTCACTCCCGTGTGCATGGGCCAATATAGAACCCGTAAGTAGTGCGTCATACATGTTCAGATCATACATGCAAACACACAATGCCTGTACTAACAGATGCACCATTGCCCCTGCACACACAGCACACATCCCTGGCTTCCTAAGACCCCCGGGCTGAACGCAGTGTGAACACCCCAGTGAGTGTAGCCTGCCCCCACATGCATGAAGCTCTTGCACACACAGGGACCTGCAGCAGCTACCATAATGTACTATGTACCCACGTGAGGGCTGCCCCAGGGGGGTAGGTGACAGATGCACTGTCAACACAGCACCCTGGCATGTGCCCACAGGTGAATACCAGTGACACACGTGCAGAAGGCAGCGGACATAGCGGCTGCACCTCTGCAGACCCTGGGCACCCTCTCAGCTTCAAGAAGCAAAGGTGGCCCTATGAGCTCTCCCAGAGGCCCCTGGGGGGACTGACTGTGAGGCCAGAAGGACACTGGATCCTGAGTGGCCACCTAAGCTTCCTGAAGGCCCGAGGGGCGGGTCAGCCCACGTTCCTGGGGAG
The DNA here is from genome assembly GCF_004664715.2 of Peromyscus leucopus. Lineage (NCBI taxonomy): Eukaryota > Metazoa > Chordata > Mammalia > Rodentia > Cricetidae > Peromyscus > Peromyscus leucopus. The sequence goes on from NC_051065.1 coordinate 156,943,103, forward strand.
CTGTGATTGGGCTGAACAAGGCCATCTGTGGTGATTGATGGTCTGCAGAGAAGGCTGCCTGGAGTTGGAAAGGAGACAGAGGAGGGGGTGGGTGCAGCCGCTGCCCATTGGTCAGACCATCAGCAGCCCAGAAAGTCCACCAGGCCTTTCTGGAACCAGGAAGCCAGCCCATTGGTATGTGGCCTCTGAGAGCTGGGTCCCAGGGATTCCTTCAGTGGCCTCCAAGTCCTCTCCAGTTGAGGGCACAAAAGCTGCCTATGATTCAGTGTGTGCAGAGTCTAAGACACCCACCCCTCAGAGCCTGCCCCCCACTCCCCTCACTCAGCCTTAACGGGAACCCTAGCAAATGTCACGCCAGCTGGCATCCACAGAGCTCTTTGCCCCATATACATTGCTTTTGTGCAACTCTCCTAGTGTCCCTGTGTCTCAGGTGAGGAACAAGAAGCCACCACCCAAGGTCACACAGCTGGAACTACTGACACTTCCTGTGAGCTATCTAGCCCCTCTAGTATGAGGTCAGGCCCAGTAGGAGTACCACAGGACACAACCTGAGAGGTGATAGCCAGGCTGTCCCCAGCATGGGTGGCTTTCTGTCTCTGCTGTGTCAAGAGCCTGGAAGGCTCTGCTGGGAAGCAGCAGTGGCCCATGTGGACCCTGAGTGTCCCCATGTGTTGCCTCCAGGTCGAAAGGAAGAGTACCTGAGACTCTGCTCCTGGCCACCTGTGTGACCTTGGCTCTGCTCCTGCAGCTTTCTGCCCTGAGACTCCTCACCTGTGGCCAGGTTTCCTGCCCCCCCCCCATCCTGCAGCTGTGTGAGAGCTGGGGCGCTGTCACAGGCTGTGTGCAAAGAAACAGCTGGCATCAGGATCTGCAGGCAGGATAAGGGCCAAGTCCAAGGTCAGAAGAGGAAAGAAAGGGAGGAAGGAAGAGTAGGGGCTGAAGGGTCTCTTGCCTTGATGGCCAGAGGTAGGGTGGGGGAGGTCCCATGTCTGTCCCCTTTCTTCATGATTCAGGAGGTCTGGGCTACTGTTCCAAGTGCTTCAGAATCTGATCCTTTCACCTGTATCCCAGGAGCTCAAGGAGACCGGGAGAAGGCTTAGGAAGCTAGGTGGGCCTGGACGCCATGCTGAAAATAGGTCTTGGAAAAATGGCCCCTCCTGTCTTAAATCTTGTTTCTCTATAATTGGAGGTGGGGTAGGGGTTAAAGTGAACTGTAGGGGATTTTCAACTATGTAGCCAGCCTATAGGATATATAGAGAGTCAAGGTTGGGAACCTGAAAATGCAGAATGAAGCTCCTCCCATCGTCCTAAGCTCCCAGCTGAGCGTCACATACACGCATGTCATGGAGATGGTCAGATTCCCCCACCCTTACCTGGAGCACCCAGATCAGTGTGGGAGGCAGGGTGCCTCTCCAGCTTAGAATCTGAGCACCTGGCCTACCCTGCTCTTCCTTGAGAAGAGAATCTTGAACCTGCAAAAGTTTCTTCTTCTTCTTCTTCTTCTTCTTCTTCTTCTTCTTCTTCTTCTTCTTCTTCTTCTCCTCCTCCTCCTCCTCCTCCTCCTCCTCCTCCTCCTCCTCCTCCTCCTTCCCCTCCTCCTCCTTTCTTCTTTCTTCCTATTCCTTCTGGGAGCCTTAGATGAGGAAGTTGTTAAGGACAGAGGCCCCTGGGCAGGGACAAGGAAGGGGAGCCAGCAGGTGCTACTGGGTTTCAGTTAGGAGGACAGAGCCTCAGGTCCCTAACTGACAGCAGAGGAAGGACAGTACCCACTTATCAGGCTCACATGAGGGACACTAAAGGGACACAAGGAGTTGGGTGGGAGCGTGGTACTGCCAAGGCGTCATGAGAATGGATGAAGGTGGAATCACAGAGTGTGGATGGGAGGACCTTCCACCACTGCCACCACTGCTCGGGAGTTGCCTTGGGCCAGCAGCTTTGTGTCAGTGCGAGTTGTGCACACCTGGGCCCTGTCCAGGACTGCTGTGTGATCATAATAAGAACGGATACATGTAACAAGCTGAGGACCTGCCCTGGCGAGAGTGCTGAGGCCACCCCTGGTGGACCGTAGGGAGCCCTGCGATGGCAGAGTTTTAAGGCCTCAAGAGCATCACACATGAGCTGGGAATCTACAGGGCTAGAGAGCTGCAGACATGACCAAGGACCCTGGTGGGCAGAGTGGGAAGGCAAGATAGCAAGCAAGTCCTAAGATGAAGAGGAGTTCTTGGCCTGTGAGTCAGATGAGCTGGAATTCTCTAGCCACTGGGCCCTGTTCCGTGGTGGCAGTGAACTTCAGTGTCTTTCCTTAGGCTGGTGTCTAGTGGTCTCAAGCTGATCCCTTGTGAGAGGCCACCAGGGGATAGGGCCAAGATGTGTCAAGTGGTCTTTGGGATTGATGATGGAGGCCACGGTGCCTGCCACAACTGTAGCTCTTTCTTAGCGGCTATCACAAACTGCTACAAGCTGTATGGCTTAAACTACAGAAAGGTATTGCTATGGCCTGGAGGGCAGAAGTCTGATGTGAGGTTTGCCCAGTTGGTGCCTCCTGGAGGTGGCCAGGGAGAATCTGTCCCCACTTAATCCCCTAGCTTGGAGGCATGTGGTTGGTTCCTGCCTCTGTCTTCAGGCCCCTTCTCCATGCCTGGTGTCGTCTCCTGTGCAGATGCTTGCCCCAAGAGTTATAACAAACACTATGTAGAGACCCTGTTACATTCTGAGGGTCCAGCTGGACCTGGGTGTTTATTGAACGTTTACAGCTATTAAGTTTCTCCATCATTCTCAGCCACTTTACAGCTAAAAGAGGCAAAGACGGAGAGGTTAAGATGGTCTCCAAGTCACACAGCAAGTGAGAGAAAAACTGGGGTTTGAACCCACATCTTCTCTTCTACACATTTCCATAGCTCTGCTGGGCACCATAGCCAGAATTCCAAAGGACAGGGGCTCCTGGGCCCCAGAAAGGGGTGCTGCACACAGAGGGAAGAGGGACCTGCCTTGGCCACAAGAGACCAGCATGTGGCAGTGTGTTGGGAGCCACAGTCCCTTCCTAAGAAGCTCCACCTGGCCCCGTGTCCTCATCCTTGTGGGATCATGGTCGTGAACACACACACTGATTGGTTCCCTTGAGAGGAGCTATGCTGTGTACTCAGTATTTGGTAAATGTTTCTTCCATTTGCTGCGTGGGAGGGGATTGCTTCTTGCAAGTCACATCTTAGGGAGTTGGCTGTACTGTTCAGCTGCGTGTAGTGACACTAGTGGCTTATCCTCAGTTTGCACCTCTGTAAAGTGGGCACGATACTAGTGCTCCTCTTCCTTGTGGCCGGGGTGGCTGTGAGGGGCAAGGGGGCTCAAGTCAAACGCTCGCCGTGGCACGGTCCTGGGGGAGCAGCGCATTCCTTGTCGCAGCTGGCCCTCTAGGGACGTGGGTTTTCCCATCTGTGGATTCACAACAGCAGCCTAGGAAATACTCAGTGGGCTTGGGAGACAGCTCTGTCGGTGAAATGCCTGCTGTGCAAACATGAGGACCTGGGTTCGTATCTCCACCCCCCTCGTAAAAGCCAGGGATGGGTGCTCGCAGCTGACCCCTGAGTGCCAGGGAAGCAGAGACAAGCTGATCCTAGGGGCTTGCTGCCAGGCCAGTCTAGCAAACGGGTGACTCGGGTTCAGTGAGCGACCCTGTCTCAAAAGATAAACAGTGTAAGATCCCCAATGTTGACATCCAGCTCCCATGTGCGTGTAGACAAGTGCACACACCACACCACGTTATATGCACACACGGAAAGCATTCAAGAAAAATCTTACATCTGCACTGAATATCCCAGACAGTTTTCTTATGTGTCCTGAGAATAATACAGTTTCAGACCTGTCTGTGAGGGACTGGATATTCTAAGTCCCCTGGAGATGATTTTAAGTTTATGGAAGTGTAAAAACCAGACAGGCGACACGTGCCTGTGATCCCAGCACTGAGGAGGTGGAGATAAGAGGATTGGGGGTTTAAGGTCATCCTTTGCTGCATACCTTGGACTACATGTGACCCTGTCTCAGCAAACAAATGACAACCACAACCAAAAAAGATCTGTGAGAGGATGCTCCTGAATGATACGCAAATACCGTGGTGCTGTGGGAAGACCTGAGCCTCTGGAGACTGCGGGTTTGCAGGGGCTTCCTGAGGCCCAGAGCCTCAAGTTTTCAAGGTTGCACAGTTCCTCCTTTGTTGTGTGAGGGTGTGGTGAGGTGCTGTAGGGAAGCACTCTGCTGAGTTTCCATGGCACCAGAGAGCTTTAAATATAAACCCCAACCCAGTATTGACTGCTGTGTGGCCTTGGGCCAGGAGCTTGGCTTCTCTGAACTCAGCATTCTGTCCTATGAAAGTGGGATTGATTTCAGATATCAACTAGGAATGTGTCTGAATGGGGTCCTGCTCATGCCTGGGTACACTGATGGTGACCCCAGAAGGGGAGTCCTAGCCCAAGGAGGGGAAAAGCCTGCACAGCCCTGCCTCCCGTGCTTATGGGGAGGTGCAGTGCGGTGGCAGAGCCTGTAGGAGGAACCACAAGTGAATGACCCCATTTTGGGTGGAGCAGCACCAGTCTCCGAAAGAGGGAGCAGGTGCCCCCCTCCCCCGCATCCCACCCCCATGCCGCCTTAGGAGGCAGGATTTATAGGAGGGCTTGTCCCCGCCGTTGGTACCACTCTAGGGGCTGTCTAGCTGCACCACCTGGCTCTCAAGGACACTTTGAGCCAGAACTCAAGGGTGACCTGCAGAGCTGAGCTGTCGAGCTGTGGAGGGCAGAGGGATCTGCTGGCAATCCTAGGGAGCATCCAGCCTTCCTGGGCCTTCTCAAGCTTTCATCAGGCTAGTAGATGGCACCGTGGTTAGAGGTAAAAGCCAGGCCCAGGCTGCTTGAGGTCAAATCTGGGCTTGGCCACATTGCCTGTGTGGCCTCCATCTCTGTTTCTGAGTTCCCACAACTATGACCTGGGCAATAAAGTGTCCACTGTGCCATGGTGTCATGTTCATACAGACAGATGATCTCTAAGATGTCACTGTGACATTTTGGCACATGGAGTTTGGGTCAGCTCACTTAGGCACTTTAGCTTTATTAAACACATGTACAGCTTTGTCTTGATACAGTTTAGAGTCAACAAAGTCCAGGGAACAAGAAGAAAGTCTTAGCAGGGGGCCATTAGGTGTTGGGATTAAGGAGCCTCTATCTACCACGACCCCAGGAGCCCCTGCCTCCCCCTAAAGCTCAAGACTGTTCACCCCTCAGAGCTGCTGTTAGAATGCCTTCATGCAGTTGGTGCTTAATAAATGCCAGCTCAAACCAACAAACACCACAGTCTGGGGAGGACTGTAAAGCATGCGCTCTGAGATTCCAATGCCTGCCCCCTCTGTCTCCTGTGTGACCTGCTACAAGTTCTGTAACTTCTCTCTGCCTTAGCTCTCCTGTCTTTGAAATAAGGATAACAGAAGTCTTCAGTTCAAAAAATGAGGATTAATCAAATAAAAGTAAAGTAATTAGGTAGAGGTGCCAGCAGCTGTTCCATCATGAGCATTTAGTGAGTTCCTTCTAACCCCATAAATAATAGCGAAAATAAACACTGTTAACTAAGTAACAGCCACCAGGGATCCCTAAGGTCTCAGATGTTGCTTTGCTGGGGTTATATAGCTGGCTCTCCCTGTCCAGGCACCAGCCAGTGTGGACTCTTTGTGATGTGGGTCTGGGGTTCTGTAAGTCTTAAAGAGGAAGGAGTTTGGGGGAAGGAAGGGGAGGCACTGTTGGTTCCGATTGCACTGGACAAGGAGGGCTCTCTTCAGACAGGATTTCCCTGCCTGTCCACCACACCAGGGGAAGCAGCAGATCTGGGCTGCACACCCTGCCCCAGGTCAGCAGAGACTGCTGACCACCCTGTCGTTTCCCAGCGGGCTCCTGGCCTTGTGGAGGCTGCTAGCAGCTGCTGCAGAGTGACAGAACTCTCTCCTGAAGAGATCAGAAGCCCCAGGGCAGCCTCTCTAGCTGCCAGGCAGGGATGAGCCACCAAGGGGTTGGGGGAGGGGGATGCTACAGGGACCTGGGGATGGAGCGGCCTGGCATTGACGGACACTCCAGGCAACTCTGGACAAGTCCTTATCTAGATATTAGTTCCTCATTTTTGGAACAAAGACTTGGGCTCAGATGACTTCAAAATTCTCAAGTTCAAAGTCGCTCGGATGTTTCTGAAAGTCAAGGTCATGGGAAGGGGCAGGTGGGAGGGAAGGAGCTGGCATCTGTGCAGGGAAGGCATGTCCATCACCATGTCCCTCTCATGGGACTTAGCTGTAGACATGACTCAGGAGAAAGGGGCCAAAGGGGGGTCTGGGGCAGGGCAGGGCAGCAGCTATGACTGCAACAGCATGTGCCTTTAGCTTGAACCTCAGCCTCATCCTTGGGGGGCTCTGGAACATAGCCTGCACTCCAGGATGTCTCCAGACCCGTGGCCAGTACAGTGGCCCTTGGTGTCCTGTATGGGAACAGTTGTGGCTGTGACTGCTCTCTGGGCATCAAGATATAAAGTGTGAGCACCCACTGGAGTGGCTGCTTTGTCCCAGTTCAGGCATCCGTGTGCATAGAAAAGGCAACTGGGACTGCTGTGGTTTGGGGGCTACTGCAGAGAAGCCCCAGCGGCTAAAGGGGCCTGCTGGTGCCCCACACTGCCCGCTCTCCCGTGTGTATCTGGAGCCCAGGCTGCCAGGTTGCGGTCTCCTCCCAAGTGTCTGAAGGCAGGATATTAAGAGCTCTTTAGGCCACTTCTAAATTTATCAACTTCAGTGACTCACTTCAGATGGAAGTGAGTCCCTTCTCATGCTGCCCCAGCCCTGGCTTCTGAGCTTGGAGCATCTCAGAGAAGGGAGGGGCCACAGGGCTAGAAACAAACACTGGCTGAGCACTTGGGTGTGCCAACTCCCTTGCTAGGGACTGGCTGCGTCCAGGTGGCCACTGGTAACAGGTGCCCAGATGGGACTCTGGCCCTGAGCACCTTGCAGGACTCAGACTTAGCCTGACTGATTTGTTGGGTCCTCCTAGGCTTCCATTTTGTCATCTGTACAGCAGGCCAGGGTAGTGCAGAGCCTACAGCCTGGACTGTTCCTGTGTGCCTGCACCAGGAAAGCTGTGGAATGTGGCTGGCACTGGGTTCTACAGTTGTTTCTGGGCCTTTCTTGTTCCCTGGAGACCTGGTTCTCTGATGGCTTCTGAGGAAGGGGATTCTAAGCTGAGGGAAAATGTTGGCATCCTTGTCCCTGGGGCCCCCCATTCTCTGAAGGGGGACTGCGGGCATGGTCACCTCCACCTAATCTGAAGCCTCAGTGGAACGCTATGCCCTAACCATCATGCCTATGCCTTCCAAAAGAGGCCTCAGTGACAGGACCCCATACAGATACACAGGCATGGTCTGGCAGAAGGGGGACATCTGAGCTAGGCTGTCACAGCCAAGAAGGACAGAGTTGGGGACCCAGGCATCCCCCAAGCCAGATCCCTGTTCCTGTCACCCTTCCAGAACAGATCAGAGGGATTCAGGCCCAGAGCAGAGGCTGGAAGTCTGGGCGCTGTCCATGGTACCCAGTCACTAACTCTGAGCCCTAGACAGGCCAGACCAGAGAGACAGGGTAGGATGATCCCTTCTCCAGGACACAGACAAGGTCAGGGTGCCCTTGAAGCTAAATACACCCAAGAACCAAAGGCATCCCTGATCTTTGTCCTTTCCCCACCAAAGAGCAGAGTCCAGGTTTGGGGATGGAGTCTTTACAGTGTAGGCATCAGTTAGCCACTGTTGAGGGAATCCCAGCATCACCACAGACAAGTAGTGTCCCCTACATGGGTGACTGCTCCCTGACTGTGACCACCATGGCCCTGCCCTGTGCCTCATAGCTATGAGACCTGTCACCACAGCTGGCAGCAGGTGTCCTTGCTTTGCAGAACCCAGGGAGGCTGCAGGACTTGCTCCCACTGTGTGGCAGGGAGATGGTAGAGCTTAGGTGGGTGCTGTGCCCTGTAAAGAGCACTGTGGTGTTTCTGGGACTTCAGAGGGCAGCTGGGCACCATCAGAGAGGACTTTCCCTGCCAGTGGAGGTGGGGGACCCAGCACAGGACAAGGATTAAGAGCATCCCTGAGCCCAAGGGTCTAGGCTGGATTCTCCAACATGTCCTTGCTATGTGACCTTGAACAGGTGACTCAGTCTCTCTGTGCCTCAACTTCCTCACTTGGGAAGGATGGAGGTAAACAGAAGTGATGATTACCTCAGACATGAAACAGCCTAGAACAGTGCCTCACCGAGAGGGCCCTCCACACAGTCGCTGCTGCTGCTATGTTATTAATGGGGGGTCAGAATGCCAGGGAGAGTGGGACCCTAAGTCCCTTCCCAAATCTGTCCCCCAGTCTCCTTGACAACCCCCATGCCACTGGGGTGAGCCTCACTCAATGCCCGTCTGTCCCATCGCTTTGTTTGGTCTTTGTGACGCTCCTCTATCAAGCAGACAGGGGAGACCAGTAGTCTTTCTCGTACCCATGCATTTGAGATTCCACAGCCCCTGCCCACCCTCCCAGCCCCCTCTCCACACCTCACCTTTGCACCCCATCCATCAACTGCTCATCCACCCCAGTCAGGAGTTCAACCATTAGAGTGAGGATGGAGGACAGTGTCCATCCATGCCAACCTTTCCCCTGTCCCCAGCCTTTGCTGTCATTGTGCTCCTCAGTGGGAACCCCTCACCCATCTCCAGCCCCTTGCTGGGCATCTTCCTCAGTCAGCCTCCCGAGGGCAGGCCTAGGGCCTCTGGAACTAGCCTCCAACCCCATGTTCTGGTTGCTTTCTGTTGATTTTTGGAGACTTCACCAGAATACCATTGAATGAGCATCCTGGAAAGGGACAGTCCTCCTTTACAGTCCCCTCACCATCCAGACACCTTGTCAGCAATAGAAATCAGGTTCTTGTGCCTCTGCTGCACACCCTACAATTCTCCTATGATGCACAGGCTCCAAACCAGACTCCTCTTCTCAGCCTAGAGTCTCTTCTGGGTTTGGTCCTCACCCCACCCACTCACCACCCTTCCCTCTCTTACTTTCATCCTTTTCTTTCCTCAAACTCACTTGCCTCTTTGCTGCCTCCAGCCCTTTGCACTTGCTGCCTCCCCATGGAAAACCCAGTTTTCCCTTTGATGTATATGATAGGCTTGTTCTCATGGCACGAAGTGATGTCCCCTATTAAAGAGCAACTCTCTGGTCTGTGTACAAGAGTGTCCCTCAGCCCTGCTGGTATTCTCTGCCACTGCACCTGTCACTAACACTCGTCACAGTGGACATTTGTTTCTGTTTTTATTCCCTCGCTTGTCATCTGATAAGCAAACATTCGAGGGAAAGAGGCTGTCTGATTCACTCTTGTGTTTGAGGAGGCAGGTCTGTGTAAGCATTTGTGGAATGAATGAATGAATGAATGAATGAGCTGTGGATCAGCAGAGGTGGCACCAAATGGCCCCAGGACACTGATGTCTCTTCTCAGAAAATTCTGGACCATCCCTGAAAATGGGCTCTGAGAGCTGTCCGGGGCTGTAGCCACTGCCAAGTTAAGTTTTGTCTGGGAACACTCCTGTGATTGCAAAAGGAGCAGGAGTCCTCAGGGTCGCAATTAAATACACACATCCAAGACAGGAAGTGACAGTCGAAGCCACCTGCCTCCTGTGAAACCCCTGGAAGGGAGGGGGAGAAGGAAGGGCAGAGGGGATGGAAGCTGCAGCCATTGGGGGGGGGGGCGGAGGTGAGCTGGGAGGGTGCTACAGAAATAAGCGCATCCGTGGAGTCTAAGTGTGGGGAGGAACTGCTGTGGCTGGGGCCAGGGCAGGTGTCCCCAGGGAAGAGGAGCTCTCTGCATCCTGTTCTTTGGCCAGTTTGTATTTTGTCCCATTGTCTATGGCACCACAGTGGACTTTTGGACTCAAAGGAGCCCTTAATGGTGGGTGTGGGGGCCACGCCTTCATTAAGTGACATTCCTGCTGATGAGACCCACACAAAAGAGCCTAGTGTCTGTCACCGGACACTTACCTGCCTCCTCCCTTCTCCAGCCTTCTCTCCCTGCAGACCACACCCCCAAAGCTGTCAGTCACAGTTCAAAACCCATGGGGTGGCCAGCAAATAGCCCACAGAACCATCTGGAAACCCTACTTTCCTTTTTAAAACCACAACCATTTGAATTCCAAAGAGAAAGCTTGTGAAGTGTGGAGGGTGTGGGGGTCACAGCTCTCTACAGATCTCCAGGTCTATGGGAAGCCCTTCCCTCTCAGTAGGATATGGCACCATGGATGCTATTAAAATCCAGCCTCCCAGTGGTGATGTGGCCACAGGCTGCATCCCTTGTCCTTTCACACCCTGACAGACACAGGTTCCAAGGGCTTCTGTTTCTTTTACTTATTATTATTCTATTTTACCATGGTGGTGTGGGTGTATATAAGTATGTGTCTATGTTTGTGCGTGTGCAGGCACACATGTGTGCTCAAGGGGACATGCATATGTGTATGAGGTCAATCTCAGGTGTCATGCCTTAGAAGTTATCCGCATTGCTTTTAGGAGACAGAGTCTCTCAATTAGGCTAGACTGGTCACCAAGCCGCAGGGATCTGCCTGTCTCTACCTCTCCAACACGGGGTGTAAGTGCGTCCCACCACACCCGTCTTTGTGAGTGCTGAGGATGGACTCAGGTCCTTGGGTTGCATTGCAAGCGCTTTTCAGACTGAGCCATCTCCCCGCCCCCCTTTGTAACCAGCCTCACTTTATGTGTAGCCATGACGGTTGGTCACTTTATTGTGGGATGTGTGATCCATCCTGGGGCTTGGCAGGCTTTGAACCGGAAGCTGTAGAGGATAGCATGAAGGCAGGAGGCTTAAGCCCCTCCCCCATGCTGTTAGGCATTGCCCAGAGTGTGCACTGTACTCTTTATCCAGTGACCAGATTAGGAGTGAGGACACACAGAGCCATGATGCCCAGGCTCAGAGCTCACCACCTTGCCATCACTGGGACATGTCACTACCCCCACTACAACCAGTTCTCCGTGACACCCGTCACCGTAGCAGGGAGTCTGAGCTCATCGTGCCAAAAGTCAGCTAAAAGCACAAACGGGAGCGGGAGGCAACATCAGAGCACGGCTCAGAGGTCAAAGAAGAAAGCCAAATAGCAGAAAGCATGGGTGCAAAGACTCTCCCCTCACCCCAAAGCAAACAAGCTGTGCTTTTGAAATACCAACAGAAAAAAAAATAGATGGCTCTTAGTAAGAAGGAAGTCACAGAAAGGACAAAGTAATGTGCCACACACACCCCATGGCCCCCGATGGGTGCAAGAGGCCTGGGCAACCATGCACCTGTGGGTTGCAGCCTGTGTGCAATATTGGCTGCTGGATCCCAGCCCTGTTCCTTATGCTCTGTACGTTCCACCAGAGGAAACCAAGGCTTGTTGGTAATCCTGCCCTTCTGCTGCCAGCCCAGGTTCCAAGCCACCCACTGGCCCCATCCCAGCTGTAGATAATGTCACCAGATTCCATTTCAGCCTTGTAGGGTGATTCCATGGCCCGCATGTGGATGAATAGGCAAGAGGGAGCTGGAGATCCTCTGTGCAGAAGGGTAGCTAGAGGCTGAGTGCTGGCAGGTCCCTCAAATAGGAGAAGATAGACGGACCATCTGGGCCTTGGGACCACAGAGAGGCCACTCTGGACTTTGGCCATAATCCTGCTGTTTGCTTAGAAGATCTGAACTGTGTGCAGGGCAACGGGCTGGAGGAACCATGCATCCCATCCTGAGAAGGGCTTTCAGCTTGTCATCCAGACACTTCTTTCTAAGGGTCACGGCCAAGGGAATGTGCAGGTCCTTTGTGGAGTGGATGTGACCACCCATAGCTGGAAGGGTGGGAGCATGTATTCATTCCACAGACACTAGTTAAGGTCCTACTGTGTGCCAGGTCTAGGGAACACCAGAATGAGAAGAGGCTGTTTTCTCTTTGCAAGCTTGTGTTTGAGTTGGTGGAGTTAGATGACAGCTGAGATTACAAGCTGGTGACCTGCCCAGGAACCCTAGGGACATGGATAATAAAGCTGAGAAGGAATCAAGGAATGCTTCCCTGAGGAGGTGGCATTTTGGGCAGGTACTTAAAGTTGCTGTGTGGCCATCTGGGAATCAGACTCAGTCAGTGTTAAGGCCTTGTCCAGTGGGTCCAAGGAACAGTGAGCAGACTCACTGTGGAGCAGAATAATCAAGGCAGGGCTAAATGAACTCAGAAAGGTTCAGAGGTGGTCAAGATCACACCATGACCTGCAGGCCACCATGGGGACTCTTTCTTTTCCTAAGAGGAGTGGCTCCAGTGGAAGAGGGACTTGATGTGACTCTGATGTGTGTAGAGAGCTGCCTGGGGGAGAGCAGGGACCAGGGATCCTCTGCAGCTGCCTGGTGAGATATGGCAGTGGCATGGATCAGGCTGGACATGGAGGCTGTAAGATGTACTTGAATTCTGAATGTGCCTGAGAATAATACAGGCATTGATGGATGCGACTGTGGTTATGGAACTGAACCGAGGAGATTATTTAGAAGATGGGAAGTACATGGTAATACTGAGAGAAAGGATGAATAGGGGTGGAGTAGGATGGATGGACAGATAGATGGATGATAGATGGGTGGTGGATAGGTGGTCAGACAGTTGGACAACTGGGTGGGTGAATGTGTGCTTTGGTGGGTAGTGGATGTATGGATAGATGCATGAGTGGATGGATGGATGGATGGATGGATGGATGGATGGATGGATGGATTGGTAGGTGGTGGATGGATGAGTGGGTAGGAGGATAAATGGATGGGTGGATGAGTGGGTAGATGAATGTATGGGTGAGTGGGCAAATAATGGGTTAATGAATGGGTGCAAAGATGGAAAAACAGGTGGAGTGAGCAAGTTGATGGGTGGGTGGGTGGGTAGAGAAGTAAGTAGATGGGTGAGCAGGTGGAAGGATGAATGGGTGGGTAGATTGGTGAATGAGTGGATGGATGGATGGATGGATGGATGGATGGATGGATGGATGGATGGATGGATGGTGAGCAGGTGTATGGATAATTGGGAAGGTGGGTAGATAGACAGATAGATAGAGGGAAAGGAGGCAGAAAGCAAGCATGCTATGGATATCAGACTAAGAAGTCTGGAGTGTTTTCCGAAGCAGTGGGAGGCCTGAATGCTCTTGAGCGGTGGTATGACAGGAGGCATGCTGCTGTAAGGTGTACTTACAGAAGTACTGGATGGCTTCTGGCATGCATCCCAAGCCACGGTCTCCCAGGGACACGCTGCCAGTCCTCTCTCTTTCCTTCTGCTTGACCACCACCTCATTTATTGATTAGGTTCTGGGGCAGTGCTTAGCCTGAACTGAGGTCTGGGGGCACTGGGGACATGTGTGAATAAACCAGGCACAGTTCCTGCCCACAGAGCACATTCTGCAGCCCCTGGCAGGGCCACAGAACCAGAGACTCCAGGCCCTCTAGGTCTCTCTGCCCTTTTCAGGGAACTTGGTTTCCCACAGCCTCCACAGAGGTGCGGGGTAAGCCAGGAGTTCCTGACAGCTGGCCTTGACCTGAAGATTCCAACATCACCTCTGCCACAGAGTTTACTTATGTGAGTGGGAGAGGAAGCACTTTGTTTACCTGGAGATTTGCGGTATGGTTGTGTGTGTGTGTGTGTGTGTGTGTGTGTGTGTGTGTGTGTGTCTGTATATGGGGTGGAAGGCTGCTGTGCTGATGTGCACTTCATAATCACTGAATTCTGCACTCTGTGAATGCTTATCTGTGATTTAATAAATAATCTTAAGCTCCTGTTCTGGGTCATCACGTTTGTGGCAGTGGGGACACAACGTTGACAAACATAGGAGGTGTCATCAGTAAAAATATAAAATTCCAGTCACTAGTGATTGTTATAAAGACATCTAACGGGGACATTGATGGGTCCTCCCAGGATAGTTCAGGTAGGACAGTCAGGAAGATCCTCACTGAGGAGATGATGGCACTGAAGAGGACGAGGAGGCCCTGACCTTGCCACCATCTGCGGAACAGCTGTCTCAACAAAGGAGAACAAGCTAGGCATGTTCAACGGCCTGTGTGTAGGAAGGAATGCGGCTTGTGCAAGGCCCTGGGGTGGGAACGAGCGAGGGATATGCAAGGATCCCAGGCCACAGTGGCTGAGGGAAGGGCAGAGGGTGGAGAAGCAGGGAGGCAAAAGGCTCAGACCCCGTGGGGTTTTGTAGGTGATAACACGGAGCTTACATCTTATCTTGACATTGGAAGATCTTCATTCAGAGGTGTACACACCCCCTGTGACTGTCACGTGGAAAACCTTGTCCCCTTACTCGATCCTCAGGCTAGTGCAGCAGACGGTGACACCTCCATTCCACAGACAGGGAGACTGGACCCCATGGCTAGTGAGTAACATAGCAAGATCTGTGCACAGCTTGACCCGTGGCACCTCCGCAGGCTCCCAGCTAGCAAGTCACGTGAGAGTGCAGATGGCGGGTGCAGGGCCATGCCTACACCCCGCCCCTCCTGCTGGCCACCTCTGTGTGTGGCCTGTGGCCTCCTGCCCCTCACAGCCGCTCAGCTTCTGGTTGTGTTCATAGTGCCCCAGCACAGGGCTGGCTCAGGGCCATTGAGAGGTGAATGCAGGGAGTGTGGATCTCACGGGACTGTTCCAGAAACTTCTGCAGAATGTCCCCTTGCCATTGGCACCTCGTATCCTCCTCAGGGTGGCTGCTCCCAGGCAGCCTGTCCTCAAGCCCAGGTTGTAGGGTATGGTTTGTGCAGAAGTGAGCAGGTGGCCTGGGCCAGGCTCCCCCACCCAAGACAGGCAGCAGAGATTGGGTTCTACTGCTGAGGTCCCCATGGCATGCTGTGCAGCTGTAGGAGGGATGACCCAAAGCAGAGGATATAGATGCAGGAGGGGGGGCCTGCCTAGTGTGCCTGGCTAAAGCCGGCCATGCCAAGGTGTGCCCTTACTTGCTTTCAGCCTCCACCAGGGTATGAGTCCAGCCACTCTCATTCCTTAGAAGCTACCCACCACCTATGCCCTCCTGTTCCCTCACCCAGCCCAGAGCTCAGGGGCAACGAGCCTTCCTTGCCCTCAAGGAACCTCAAGGAGTCTAGTAACCTCACCTCAAGGAGTCTAGTCTCTATAGCTGTGAAACGAGGAGGCCAGGTTTGAAGGGAGGAAGCCTCCAGAACCTTGCTGCCCTAGTTACCATTAACTGTCACCTTGACACAGCTTGGAGTCATCTGAGAGGAAAACCTCAGCTGAGGAATTACCTAGATCGGATTGCCCTGTGGGTATGTCTGTGGGAGGTTGTCTTATCATTTGATGCAGGAGGACCTGGCCCACTTCGGGTGGCACCAACCCTAGGCAGGTGGTCCTCGCTGTATAAGAAATCTGGTGAAGCATGAGGCTGTGAGTAAGGGAGAGAGAAAGCATCATTCCTCCATGTTTCTGCTTCATGCTTCTGTTTGAGCTCCTGACCCAACATCCCTCCGTGATGGACTTTGACCCGAAAGTGTAAGCCAAATAAACACTTTGCTCCCCAATTGGCTTTTGGTCAGAGTGTTTTATCATAGCAATGGAGACGAAACTAGAATGCCTTCCCTCGGCACCTTGTATATGATATGCACTCGCTTTCGAAGGCAGATGGTAGGCTGGATTTAGTGGTGCAAGCCTGTAATTCCAGCTACTTGAGAGGCTGAGGCAGGAGGATTGCACAGGTGAAGTGTGCTTGGGCAATTTAGTAAGATCATATCTTTAAATAAAAAGAAACTTTTAAGGGTCTGGGTATAGCTCAATGGTAAATGCTCACCTAGCATGTGCAAGGTGCTGGATTCCATGCTCACCTCGCATATGAAAGGCCCTGAATTCTATCCCCAGAACTCAAGAGCAAATGCACTTTTTATGACAGTGATGAAGATGCTGACCAGCCAGCCTCCCCTCCCCTGTTACACCTTCCTGCCTATCCCATGGAAGTGGCAGCGGACTTGAACCTGACCCCTCACCCAACGCCTTTCCGAAAGGGCTAGGGTCAGTTCTCCCATGGTCTGCCCCTGGCTAGGCTTTGTGCCCAGGGAACTTGATCTCAGCCTTTTGGTATCCTAGCCCCACAGTGTGAGGAGGCGGCCTTATGCCCACATCACATCCCAGAGCACAGGAATCAGCAGAGTAGAAGAATCCACCTCAGTGCCCAGAGCTCAGCTGCAGATCTGCACAGGGCCACCTCCCTCTGCCTGCAGGGACCATACCTTGGCTGTTGGTTCCTCGGGGCTCTTAGGTGAGCCACATATGGAAGGTACCTTCCCACCAGTGTAGAGAGCTTGAGGGCAGGGGGAAAAGCTGATGTGTAGCCCAAGACCCCAGTCTGTCTCCCACATGTTGGGGTGTTGGGCAGTGCATACCTGGGGTCTAGGAGGAAGAACACACTGGCGGAAGCCGGGAGACTGTTAGAATGTGGTAGAATCCAACAGTATGGCCAGCATGAAAAAAGGGAGGATGTGGAGGGTCTCCTCGGGAGCCTCACCATCCAGCAGATACTCAGACTGTCTCTGTGAGGACCTGGGGGAGTCCCATATCCTCCCAAATCACAGTGAGAGATGACCTGCTCCCCAAGTTGAGACCCTCTGAGTCCCACTAAAGGGTGCATTCATCCCTCCTTCTCCTCTCAGGAGTCTCTGCCCTACAGTTCCTTCAAAGTTCCAGTGCCTCAGTTTCCCCACAGTCCTCTTTGCTTTGGGCTCAGGAACTTGGGATACTTAAGGCCAGACAGCACAGCCAACCATATCCCTCCCAGGCAGGAGCTGGGCTCAAGAGGCCCAGGAGCCTTCAAGGGCACAGAGTGAGCCAGAGCGGCAGCACAGACTCCAGGCTGACACCCCCTGGACAGTATCCTTCTTTATTCTTTATCACTTTCTGTGGGGGAGAAGGAGGTCCCCATGCTTGACCCATGACCCTCAGCTGTCAATCTCTGTATGGTATTGGAATGTAGAGAGGAAGGGCTGGTGTCTATATTCGGGCCCTGACCCTCCTGTGGGCGTCTCCGGTGACCAGGCTGCACAGTGGGCTGGCCAGGCAGTTCCATTTTGGATGGTTTTCTTCAGGAAGGCAGCTGGAGGCTGGCCAGCGGGCCTTTTCCACCACCATGGAAATTCCCAACAATGGAATCCTGACAAGCTCACAGGGCCCTTCTTCCACCCACGTTGTTATGAAAAACACCTCCTTGGTGGCCTGGCAGGGGACAGAGCAGCTGAGATCCCACAGTGAAACCTACAGAGAATTCCCTGTGAGCTGCTCCAGGGTACATGGCTAATCAGACCCAGGGGTGTTGGAGGGAGCCTGGCCTACAAGCTGGTGCCCGGCCGGAAGGGAATCAGGGCAGCTACAGGGTCTCCCCTGCTGATGGTGCAGGGGCAGAGTGGGCGCAGCTCAGTCCCACATGTCATCGACGTCATTGATGCTGGAAAATATGTTGGTTAGTTGTCAAGGAAGTAGGTAGATTGCAAGAGGCACTGTAGGGGGCAGGGCACAGTGGGAAGAGCGCCTGAAATTGGGGGGGGGGGTACCAGAAGCTCCCCTGCCGTCCAACCTTCTCATCTGAAAAATGGGGACAGTTACACCCAGCACACACCAGGAGCTCTGACAGAAAGAATGTGACTCAGTTGGTAGCGTGCTTGCCTAGCTTGTACCAGAGCCTGGACTTGATCCCCAGGACTCCACAAAGTAGGTGTGGTGCCGCAGTGTGTGCTCCCAGGAGTGGAAAGAAGCAGGAGAATGGCAAGTTCAAGGGCATCCTCAGCTACATAGTTAGCTTGAGGCCGGCCTGAGCTATATTAAGACCCAGGAAAGAAAAAAGGAAGGAGGGGTAGAGAAAGGAGGGGAGGGGGGAGCATGTGGATGCCACACCTTTTGTCACCCCAACATCACCTTTCCAAGGACGCGTGGTGTGGCAGAAGTCAAACAACCTCAGGAGACAAACCAGAATCCCCCTCAGAACCCTAGTCTTGCCCTACATGCGCTGTATCGCCTTGGGCGAGGGACCTCACCACCCTGGGTCTCAGTTTCCTCATCCCAAAAATAGGGAGAAGGAAAGTTGTTTCTCTCTCCTTGTGGGCACTTTATCTGACCCAGGGGGGCAGGGCTACCAAGGCCAAGCATGTACAGCAGGCCCAGAGACAGGCCTGGGAGAGCTCAAAGGCCTGTGGATGACTGACAGAGACAAGAGTAGAGGTGTGGCCGCCACACTCAGAGCGCCAACGCTGCATGCACTCTGCCACGCTCTCCCTCAACTCCACCTGGCCACAGACAAGGTGCTGCACATCAGTGCCCATGCCCCTTGTGGGGTGCGGTTAGCTGTTGGCTGCTCTTGGCCCATGGGTGACTGTGGGTGATAGGACAAAGACTAGTGGTGTAAGCAGAGATGGCAAGGACAGAGAGGCGTGGCCTGCAAGGCAGCTAGGATCTGACCCTGGGGTGGGAGAGCTGGTTCTGTCCTGGCCTTTCTGTGTGGTCAGGCAAACTTCATCTCCTTGTAAAAGGGGGCATCAAGAGTGCCCCCTTCAGGCTAGTTGTGCGGATGCTGTAGCTCAGGCTAGACTGCCTGGTCAGAGACTTATCCTTAGTCACCTACTCCCCTTTGTACCAGGTGCCTGCGATGTGCCAGGCAGCAGTACACAGAGCAGCATGGAAGGATCCACATGCCATATGCCCAGGGCATTCCCACTTGCCAAGAAGCCCCAGTCCCAAACAAACCTGGGCAGTGGGCACCCTAGTACATTCTCTGCCCTCTTAGTGGGAGAGGGCAAATAGATGTGTCACCTACACAGGGACTACAGCTGTGCTAAAAACCAGAACACCAGCCAGTGAGTGGAGAGAGAGAAGCCTGCTGCTCACCATGGGGAGGTCAGGACAGACATCTGCAAGGAGGTGACAAATGGACAGGGACCTCATGAAGTGAGGAGAGGAGACACATAGACATCTAGGCAGAGGGAAAAATACCCACAAAACCAAATGTGGAAAGGCACTGGCCTGCTGGAGGGAGCCACGGAGGCTGTGGTAAGGAGGACTGCCGAGGGGTGTCTCTACCGGTTCCAGACAACTGAAGGGAAATAAATGTTGTAGGGGGCCAACTCGGGGGAAATTTGGAGGGGCGTGGCTTTGGGCATGGCTGTACTCCGGCCCCTCTATTCTTGCTGTCTATGGCTGGTCTTCATTCTCAGGAGCGTCCAGCCTCACCAGGCACAGCTCACACCTGTCTGTAAGCAAGCAGAGTTGGTCACTCTGTCCCAAGGTGCAGGTATGGCCGGTGTGACAAACTGGAATCCAGTGTGGTTGAGCAGTGAGTAAGATGAAGCGGTGGGAAGCCAGGTAGAGCCGGGGACCCCCAAAGCCCTGCAGATCCAGCAAGGAGGCCAAGCATAGCTCTGCAAGTGCTGAGAACCACTGGCAGGTTTTGAACTATTTTGTTTAGTTGGTTGGACTGTTTATTTTACAGCCTTGGAGGTTGAACTTGAAGTCTCATGCATGCTAGGCAAGCACTCTCCCATGGGGCTGCATCCCCAGCTCTGCCGGGAGGGCTTAAGCAGGAAGGTGACACCATTGGTTTATGTCCTCTGGCTGCTGGATGGAAAAGGGCAACAGGGCTGAAAGGACAGCAGGGACATTGGTGAGGAGCTGGTTCCGTTGGTTAGCACGCATTCGTGGAGAAAAAGAAAGATGGAATGAAGTGACCAGTGTGTGAGGAACCTAAGGGAAATTCTGGCTGAACCTGAGTCCAGATAGGGTAGCTAATGAGAGCGCAGCAAGATCTCATCTGGGGGGGGGGGGAATGGCTGGGAGGGAGCTGTATGCCATGGACATGTTGGGAACCCCTGGAAGCCTGAGGGCCTTTCATTGACTCCTGGTTAGTGGCAGGTTTGTCCTGGGCCTGGAGTTCTGCTGTGGTGACCAGAGGAAGACGGCAGAGTAGAGGGTGCCTCTTGCTTCGTTTCTTCCTCTAGTCCTGGGTCCAGGGCAGGCCCTACTCCCTAAGAGCAGACTCCTGACTGGTCCCAATGCTTCCCAGCATCCAGCCTGGTTTTCAACTAGGTGTCAACTACTGGAGGCAGCCAAAGGAGCTCCCTGTCCCCTGAAAGCCACCTGTGACATATACCAGAGCCACCTGCAAGAGAAGAATTTGCCAGGGTCAAGGCATGCTGTAGACAGCAGCAGCCCCACTGCAGGACAGCCCACCCATGACCCACCAAGCTGGACTAGACAGTTCTGCCCGCTGCTGGAGTCCACCAAGCAGAAGGGATGTTTTAGTTTTCCGTAGTTCCTGCTCCAACTGGGAATCGGGCTCCAGGCGTGGCTGGGGCTGGGTGCAGCTGAGTTAACGGTTCTGAGACACATCTGGAGCATCCCAAAGGTTGCTTTAGAAGAGGCTTGGGTCTCCTTGCTCTGTTTGGGGGTGTGCCTGAGCCCCAGGATAGCAACTAGGGAAAGGAGGCTAAGACACAGGGGCAGAGGGAGAGTCTGGCATTGAAGGGTCTACCTCCACTCAACAACATCGATAGAGAGCCTTTTGTGGGTCAATATTTTCCCACACCTTTTCTAACACTGTAACCTTGCAGGCTGGTGGTATTATTCCTACCTTACTGAGGAGGAAACTGAGGCTGAGAAAGGGCCTGGGTGACATTTGTCACATGGTTCCCGAATTCATAGAAAGTCAAGATCACCCCTCCAGCCCCCTCCCTGCAGAGGCCATGTACTGAGCTGTGTACCTTCAGGGGACATGAGTGTGCCTGCTGCAGGAAGGAAATCTGTCTGGCTCTGCGCAGATGTCTTTCCTTCTCTCCATCCTCTCTCCCTTCTCTCTTGAATTAGTTACTGGGGCCCCTCTATGTGCCATGCTAAGGCCCCAGGAGTGATGGTCAGACAAAAACACAGGCCTTGTTCTCAGTGGTCTGGAGTCAAACGTTAACTCAGTAGTCACAAGAATACACATAAAATACAACCTTGTGCCTGTGACAATGGGATAGGGACCTCAGTGCCGCCCCCTGCAGGAAGCACGGTTAAGCTGAGAGCAGGAGAATCAGTAGGTGGTGATGGGGAAGGAACAGCATTCCAGGCAGAGGGAACAGAACAGAGGTCATGCAGAAGGAAGAAGCAAGGGATAAGGAGAAAGGGGTGCTGGGCTCACGGAGGAGCAGTGGCCCCGCAGCAAGTGGAATCGCACTAAGGCGTTGTCTTTTGCCTAGGAGCACGATGAGCAAGCGAGGTTGCAGTGCAACCAGGGAGGCCACGAAAGAACTACCATAGTCTTCTGAGCAGAGACAAGAACTCGGACGACACTGGGGGCTGGGAGATCTGACTTGGAGGAAGTGCAGTAAAGAGGTAGAGCTCAGGAGGAAGTGGCAAGGGCCGCTCTTGGTGTCTAAGTAGTGACATAGAGAGAAGATGAAGACTCTGACATCACAGTGAGCCCCAGGAGCATAAGCTCAGGAGGGAGGGTTGGAGATTACACTTCAGAGGAGCAGACTGGGAATCCTTACCTCACACTACATAGAAAATTAAACCAAGATGGAAGAAAACATTGGGGGTGCTTCATGACACTGAATTTAACAACAGTTTCTTAGCTATGACACCAAAGATACAGGTAATAAATGAAAATTTTTGCACATCAAAAAATGTTCTCACAAAGTATATGAGTGAAGCCATAAACAGGAGAAAATGACCACAAGCCTTGTGCTTGAGAAGGGATTTGTATCCACAATATATAAAGAACCACCACTGTTCAATAACAAAAAAGAAAAGCAAGGAGTTCAAACAGACTTGAGCAGATGTTTATGTAAAGAAAACACAAAAATGGCCAGTCACACAAGAGAGACTCTCAACACGCTAGTCATCAGAGAAGCAAAGTGAAGCCAAGCCTCGGTGACACCACTGCATACCCTGTGTCAGCTACTATGAAACAGTGTTGACCAGAGTGCGGGGAAGCTTATACCCTGTGCATTGCTGATGGGAGAATAAAATGGGATGGGGACTGCAGAGAAAGTGTGACAGGTCCTCAAAATAGTAAGAACACAATTACCTCAGGATCTGCAACTCCACCTGGGGGTCCACATACAAAAAAACAAAACAAAAAAAAAACCTGAAAGCAGAGAGAGATTCAAACAGCTATCTGTATGCTTGCTAAGAACATTCAAATTATTCACAGTAGCTAAAGGATGGCAACAGTCTGAATGTCTGTTGTGGCCAAGTGGATAAACTAAATGTTTGGGATAGACTATTACCCAGCCTTAAAAAGGACATTCTGATTCATGCTACCACGTGGTGAACCCTGTGGACAAGCTAATTAGAATAAATCAGCCATAAAAGGAAAAGGACCATAGAATTTCATTCATATGAGGTTCCTAGGGTGGTCAAGTTCATAGCAATGTGAAGGAGAGCACAGTCGGTGTCGGGATGAGGGATAATACAGGATTAGTGTTGATGGAGACAGAGATTCGTTTGGGGGAATGCAAAGGTTCTAGAGCGTCTGAAGTCCAGCACCTCATGAACTAAGCACAGGCATGCACACCCGTGATCCCAATGCTGTGAAAGTAGAGGCAGGAGGATCAGAACCTTGAGTTCACAGGGAGTTCAAGGCCAGCATGCTCTACATGTCTCAAAAAAAATAAGAAGGCAATGATCACTGTATGGCATTAAGAACGTGCTTACCACCCCTGAGAAGAGCATTAAAAATAGTTAAAATGGTGGGTTTATTTCATGTAGATTTAACCACAGTAAAAAGAAAAATAGATGAAAGTGAATACATCAAAGGGCTCATGTGCCTAACTAGAAAATTACGACTATGAACCTTCTAGAAGAAAATAGCAGAATGTTTTCACCAGCGAGGAAGAGGAGATAATGTCCCAAAAAGACAGAAAATGCCATAAAAGGGGGAAATGGATGCAGCGTGCTTGAAAGCTGTTGGGCGTGTTCTGAGGAGACGTGTGAGCGGAGAAGCCAGCAGGATTCTGGTGCCGGTCCCTCATGGGAAGACCTGAGCTGAGGGAAGTCTGTGACCAAGTTATGTTTTGAGCTGCAAAGCTGCACTCAGGGTGTTTCTGCTTCTTGTTGCTGTGACAACAAATACCTGAGGAAATCAGCTGAAGGAGGAAATTGTATTTTGGTGCAGGCCCCAGAGGCTCCGGTCCTCAGCGCCCCGTTGTGTCTGGCCTGTGTGAGTTTAGGACAGCAGAGCTGCTTATCTCAGAGTGGTCAGGAGGCAGAGGATGGAACATGAAAGATGCAGGGAGGAGGTACACCCAAGGCCACACCCCCAAGAACCTGCTCTGTTCACCCAGGTCCATCTGCTGGACCTCAGTCACCCCCTATTGTTCTATGAAATGAGGATCAGTCACTGGATGGACCCAGGAATGATGTCAGCTGGGAGGCCAGTGGAGACCACAGACAGCAGAGGACCAGAGTTTGGCTTGTTGCTTGAGAAACCATGCCTGGTCCTAGCTGCCATGCTATTACAGAGGATTACAACAGTTCTCTGTAGGTCTAGAGAAGCTGTAGAGACTCCATCCCCAGGATGTTCTCCGTATGGTGCTGGACTCTCTGGGTTAGCCTAGTCTTGAACCCCATTCCCCCACTGTCCCTGCTCCCCTGCTGTCTCTGGCTCCTGCTATTCTGTGCCTTTCATGACTGTGGTACTCATGTGAAAGCACTGTGTCCCACTAAAGATTGCTTCAGAGCACACAACCTCCCTGGAGGTCCCCTAGCCCTACACAGGCCCATCTTGAGAAGCCTCTTCTGGGGGCCCCTGTGATGGTTCAAGGCAGGTGAGTATGAATAGCTCCATCTTAGAGATGGATAAAATGAGACCCAGATGGAGCATGGCAGCTGCTTGGTCCTGGGAGCCAAGATCAGAGCCCGCGTCAGCGGATCCATTCGTGCTGTGCCCTAAGTTGCAGCGGCATGGCAAGTGTTTACTAAATGCGCCGCCTGCCCCCCTCCCTCCCAGGCCCTCCCTGCTAGATAGATTTCTGCCAGCCCCTGCTGGTGGTGACACCGAACAGGGAACAGAAGAGCAGCCAGGGACAGCGAGCTTTGAGTTTTCCCTGGGACAAGACCCTGGACAGCACACTCACTTTCCTACATAATATAGTCTCTGGTCTTGAGCTCAGGGCAGTAATGAAGGAGGATGGATTTGATTGCTGGGCTGCTCTCTCTCTCTCTCTCTCTCTCTCTGATGTTCAGCACACACTTTCAGCACGCCCCACCCCTGGTCCTCTTTGCCCCTTCCTACTCTTGACCTTCCCGCTGGCTTGAAACAGAAGACCGTCAGCCTGTATAGACAAAGCAGAAGTGATGTATTTACCTAAGGATTTTAGAGCTTGTTCTGTGTACAGTAGGGAGCCGCTGTGGAAGGTTCCTGAGCAGGGGGAGTCACCTGATGGGGGCTGCCAATGTGAAGTGTGCCTCTTTGTCCTCTCCTTAACCTTCAAGGCCAGGCCTCAGCCCTGAACCTCCTCCCAGCTGTTCAAGCTCTTTCCTGCGATGATCTCACCCTGTCCCAGTCCTGTAAGCCCTGGCCATGAGCTGCTGATGCCCACATTTCTGTCTGTAGCCCGGGATTCTCTCCTAAGCTGCCCACTCCACATCTTCCTGGGTGTCTCCCAAGCCTCTCGGTGTCACGAGGTCCCAAGCCAGACACTTGGCTATTTGACCTGAGCCTCCCCACCCATTCCCTGCTCTTCCAGTTTCCTCTTCTGAGCCCATCCTGTGGCTCCCACCTCCTAACACTTGGTCCCCACCTCTTCCGCAGCTGCCACCTTGTTCCCATTCGCCTCTGTGACGCAGGAGCCTCCTCAGTTCCTCTTCTCTTGATCACACCCCTGATAGAGGTGGCAGATCTTAAAAACACAAGGAGTCGTCAGAGGTATCCCTCTGGTTCTCTAGTGTACCCAGGCTCCAGGCATAGCTCTGACGCCACCCATGCCCTGTTTTGCTCCTATGGTTTATTAAAAGCAACTCTGCCCCTCTCTACCCCTGGCTGGCCCCTCCCCACTCTGACAGGCCCCTCCCCACCCCTGTGGCTGGCCCCTCCCCATCCCTGGTTGGCCCCTCCCCACTCTGACTGCCCCCTCCCCACCCCTGTAGCTGGCCCCTCCCCACCCCTGGCTGGCCCCTCCCCATTCTGACTGGCCCCTCCCCACCCCTGTGGCTGGTCTCTCCCCACCCCTGGTTGGCCCCTCCCCACTCTGACGGGCCCCTCCCCACCCCTGTGGCTGGCCCCTCCCCACCCCTGTGGCTGGCCCCTCCCCACCCCTGGCTGGCCCCTCCCCACTCTGACTGGCCCCTCCCCACCCCTGTGGCTGGCCCCTCCCCACTCTGACAGGCCCCTCCCCACCCCTGTGGCTGGCCCTCCCCATCCCTGGTTGGCCCCTCCCCACTCTGACTGGCCCCTCCCCACTCTGACAGGCCCCTCCCCACCCCTGTGGCTGGCCCCTCCCCACCCCTGGCTGGCCCCTCCACCTTGGCACACAGTCTGGCTTGTTGACATCCACGCTGCAGAACTGGTCTAGCCCTTCTCAACAGTGACATCATCTTCCCTCATGGTACTTTTGTGGTCTGTCTGCCTCAAGAGAAGCATACACAGTAGGCGCTCGTTTCGTGAGCATATAATCAATAAGTCGAAGGGGCTAGAAGTAATCAAAAGGAACAGAGAATGAGACCTGGAAGGATAAGGTGAATAGGGGAAAGTATCTAGCACCAGAACAAACATTTGGAAACCCTAAGAAGTCAAAGAAGGCTCTTGAGCAGAGACATGGACACGGCAGTGTTCATGAAAGAGGAGGGGGCGATATGCCTGATGACTGAGTGGGCTCTGAAATCGTGTTGCCGCGGGTAGGATCTTTGTTGAGTACTTTCCACCCTACAACATCATCAGGACCTCAGTGTCCTCCTTTGTAATACATGGGGTACTGACGAAGCTCGAACACCTGGCCTCTGAGGCACTCAGCGGAGCTGCATGCTGGGTTCTTGGGCTGTCCTCAGTGCTCAGCCAACAGTACCACACTTGATGTGAACAGCGTTCGGGAACCTAAACCACCCCCGCCATTGGGAAACCCACAGTTGATGAGGGTGGGGATGGCAGATTGGCCTCTGCAGGGGCTCCCTGGACCAGGACACCCACAGTGCAGAAGGCACAGCCCAGACAACTCACTCGGAGACAGTGGGGGGAGGTTCCCAGAAGCAGAGACATCAGTGAGACGATTCCTTGAGAGAATGTCATCGTCAGCAACCACTGGCCCCTGAACAGGGAGGAGGGGTGTGTTCTGGCTGCGCAGTTCCCAAAATAACCCAGATCTGAGGGCGGACAGCCCAGCAAGCCACGGGAGCCGAGAGCTTCCCAGTGGCTTCTGGTGACCTTGGAACAATCTTTGCCCCGTTTCCCAGGCAGGCGGGGCAGAGGACTGGTGCCAGGGATGGAACTGGCCCAGGGCCCAAGCGTTCAGTACAGAAGGCAGGGTACAGACCCTCTCTCCTCCTGCCACTGCACTGACCCCCGGGGTGTTGTCCCCTCTACCTGGCCAGCCAGGGCCTTGGCCACCAGGGCTCCCCTGGACAACCAATCCACCTTGGTCTGAGTCTCTGGTTCCTGTCCCACAGATCGATGTCTCTATCTCTCTATCTCTTTCTATCTCTCTCTGTGTGTCTCTCCCTGTATATGTCTCTCTCTGTCTCTGTCTCTCTCTGTCTCTCTGTCTCTGTCTCTGTCTCTCTCTCTCTCTGTCTCTAGAGCATGTCTGTTTGCCTCCCTCCTTGTCCCACCCAGCCTCTCAACCTCCATCTTACCTTTCTCTCTCCCTCCTCTCCTCTGTCTAGTAATAAAATTCCTAGAAAACTTACACACGCGTTCACACAGTCATAACCACAATCCAGCTGAACCCCCTTTAAGACTAGAGCCCAAGCTCCCACCTCCCTGGCTACCAGGACTCAGGAACAAAGGCCAACTGAGCACAGAGGTGGGTGTAGGGAGTGCTGTGCTGGATAAAAGGGTGTTTCTGAACCCATTCTTTCATGGGGGCTGTCGCTGGGCATGTGGGGCAGGTAGGCCAGCCCAGCGGGTCTTTGGGCCAGCTTAATAGACTTGCAAATAGCAGCGTTTACCCAGCCTAGGCAAGCAGACTCCTGCTCTCTACCACTCCAGGCATTCCTCTAGGGTGAAGCCTGTCCCTTGCCTGCATGCCAGTGGGTCCCCAGGTCAGTATCCAATGTACTGTTGCCATGGTAGCAGGGGTGTCCCTGTCTAGCCCAGGCTCAGGTTTCAGGAGGTGAGGGTGAAGGAGAGTGAGGAACAGGTCCAGTTATGGAATCAAGGGTCATCATTTAGGGAGTGCTGGCTCTGTTCAGGGCAGAAGTTTGGGGTCTTTTCCCCCCTGGAGACCTCTCCAGACTTAGAGAAAATGAGCTGGTATTCCTGAGGCTAGGAGGCTCCCGGGCCTGGCAGCAGGCTCTGCTGGTAGCCTGGGCACAGTGGGCCAGGCTCAAGCCTTCAAGCCAGAGACATGAGTTCAAACCCTACATCCTTGCTTCAGCCAGCTGGTAGGCAGGCCCCTGAGTCCTTGGGGACCTTGATAATGCCTGCAAGTTTCTGTCAGCTTGACCTGGGTTTGGATCTATCTGGCCTTTTATGTTCCGTGACCTTGGGGAGGGAGGGACTTCACAGAGATGATGCAGCTTTTCAAACCCTCAGTTTCTCCATCTGTGAAATGGTCAAGAGAACACTGTCTGGCCCCTGCTATGTTGCTTTACAGGTGAGATGGGCCGCCATAGAGAAGGCATGTAGTCAGCCCCCGAATGGCGTGGTGTTTATCACATTGTAAGCTGTTATTTCTGCTTCGGCCGCCAGGTTGGAGACAGCCTCGTGGTCCTCACTTCACTTTCTGGGTGACTTCAGGTTACTCACTTTTGCTCCTGGGTCTAAGACTCCCCCATCCACACAGTGACCACAGGACCACTGCCCAGGTCTAAGATGTGTGTTAGCATTTCCCCCAAACTGGCAGGGAAGTTGCTATTCTATCACGCCCAGGAGCCTGCCTCTGGAAACCCAAGCTGGATGAAGGAGAAGGATGGCCTGCCTGGTTGCCTAGAAACGGAGGTGTGAGCCAGAGAGGCTTGGGTGTCAAGGTGTCCAGTGGTGGCAGCACCCTTCCAGGAGACACAAGGAAGAGACGCCAGGGCCAGTGTCAGAGGGATACTCTTCCCTGTCTCCCATGGCTACACAAGACTGCCTGTAGAGGGGTCCTTCACCCTGGCTAGCTTTATAGGTAGAACACATGGCTGGGCTCAGAGAAACTTGAGCCCCCTTCGGCTGCCCGCTGACACAGTGGCTGTCTCCACCACCCACAACGCAAGCTTGCCCCCACACATAAAGGACTTCCTGACCCCCTTTTGAAAGCCTGGTGCTAGCTCCCAGGGTGCTGCATGGAACCGTTCACATCAGCCTCATAGCCTCAGCCTCTCCGCCGGGTCTCTCCCATTCTTATTCCCACAGCTCTGTGAGCCATCCAAGTGGCCTTAGCAGGTCACTGACCTTATTCTTTGTTTTGTGTTTTGCTTTTGTTGTTGTTGTTGTTGTTTTGTTTTGCCTTGGTTTTTTATCTGTCAGTTTGGACAGTGAGAAGGCTGGCCTCATTGCTCTGGGGTGAATCAAAGGGGCTGACTCCTATGGAGTAGGAAGCACAGAGCTTGGCATATACAAAAATGTTCCCTGGCTCTTCCCTCCCATTCATTTTACTAAACTGCTACAGTATGTGTGTATGCCCTGTGCTGAGCAGGAAGGGAACCACACCCAACTGTTTAAGAACAGTTAAGTCCTGCCTCAGGGCACAGGCTGCCTGTGGGTAAACTCTGCCCCTGCAAGCGTTTCCCAGATGAGTGGAAATGTGCATTGCCCCTGACATCAGCCATTGCTGCCGGAACTAGGCACCAACCACACTCTCACCAAATATCATTTATGACTCCAGTATTGCTCTGCTCTCCTGGAGCTGTGTCACCCACGAAGAGACCCCCAAGAGTGCTTATAGTCTCTGTAGCCTCTGCTCTCTGCCCTGGGCTGGATAGGGCTAGATCGGGCCCCTGGGTGTTTCGGGCTGACGGAAATAGCCCAGCAGACAGATGGCAGCGGAGCGGGAGCTGGCACCGCAAAGAACCCGAGCGCCAGCAGCGTCTCCTTGCATGTCCCGCCCTTGGCGCCTCAAGGGTCTCCAGGCCTTGCTCTGGTCCAAGCACAGAGCCTGAGTGACCTTGTCAAGCATATCGCTGTCCCTCTTGGACCCTCAGTCTGCTCATCTGTGCAGTGGCTACTTTGCTCCATGCTCCATGGTTACAGACCCAGGAGGTTAGATTGTAGAATCCCTTCAAGTGACAGCCCTTATTTATAATGAGGTAACGGAGCAGCCATGGAACAGGGCCAGGCTGGTGGCTGAGCCTCCCCAGGGCCTGCCATTCGTCAGCAAATCCATACTGGGTGGCTGCCAGCCCTCCGGCCCAGGGCTGTTTCTAACAGCAGGTGATAGGGCCGGCCTGGCAGCTCCCATGTTCCCCGCTTGACTTCTTCAAGCACAGTAAGGGGCCGCCATCTGCTTACCACCCCCTCCAACCCAGCCGCAGGTCAGCCAAAGCCCCTCACCCGTTCCTGCTCTAGACCTGGCCTCACACCTGTCCACAGAGTCCAGGAAGAGAATTCCCTCAGGGGTTTCTTAGTGCTGGAACTGGAGTCTTCCATAGCTTCATGCCTCCCCTCTGGTTGGGAGGAGAGAGAAGACAGCCTTGGTCTTTCCTCTTCTTCAGAACTCCATCTTACATTCCATGGGGCAACTCCATGTGCCCCAAGATCAAGCCCAGGAGTCCATTGTGCACCAAGGTCAAGGTATAGGCTTGATGCTCAGGCTGCACCCATCTGTGGGACCTTGACCAGTCATTCCACCTCAGTGAACCTCAGTTTCTCCATCTTTAAAATAAAGAAGATCAGGGCATCTATCCAGGGACTTCTGTGTACGTCATCCGTCATCGAGACATGCGCAGAAAAAGGGGAATACAGCGAGAAGTCCTAGGGGTGACAGCATATGGTGGCTCCCGGTCACTTTTAAGTCTGTTACTACTCTCTCAGATGGCATTATTCATCTGGACAGCTCCTTGCCAGAAAGGTGACCCTCCTGACCTCCATGTCCATCTCAGTTTTGACCCTCCCTGGGGTCAGGATAAGGCATACAGCAGGTGCTCAGTGCTTACTTTGCCTTTGTGTTTTAACACAAGTGTTGCAGAGTGAGCGTGTCTGAGACTTACAGTGCTTTTCTGTGTGTCCACTTGCAGTGTGCCATGTGTGCCTGTCAGGTCTGTACAGGACACCTGGAGATATATGAGCCCTTAGGGGGCACAAATGCCCCAGTCTCAAGGAGCATTCAGTTGACTCTGCCTGGAGAATGGAGTTTAGCATATGATTTACTGAGGAAGAGTCTGTTGAGTTGGTCTCTCTAGGAGTGTACGGGGCTAAGAAGCAGAAGCAGTGGGCCAGCACATGCTAATGCATAGTGGATCATCCACAAGGCATCTCTGAGTTGATTTTTATCATTTTATTAAATGAGTAACTCTCCACACATGGATGTTTGAGCAGCCAGCAGATGTAACTATGACTATTCGGCAGTACACACATGCCCACTGGGCAAAGGGTAAGATGTGTGAGCCAGGGAGCCTGTTTCTCTATGTGAAAGGCCTAATGGGCATCAGGTGGAACTATTGGAACCATATAGCCCAACTTCCCTGTGGGAAAGATGGGGAAACTGAGGCCCAAAGAGAGAAGAAGGCAGAGCAGGGACAGCTAACTGTGGGTCTCCCTGCCATGGTCTGCAATGACGGCCATAGAAGTGTGCACTCCATGCATGACCATGATCCTTGAGGTCACACCTGCAGGTGTTGCTGTACGTGGCACTCACCACAAGCCCCTGAATCCTTCTAAGCTCAGGTTCCTCACCTGTGAGATGGAAATAACAAGTAAGTCTTTTGAAACTTCAAACTAAAAGCTATCGATGAGCAGCACTCACTTCAAGTGCTGGGTGCTGCTGCATTTTGCTCATGGCAAAATTTAATGGCACATTTCCCTGGAAACCAGTCTCCCATTGGCATGATTTAGGGCCTCCAGGGTTGAAGGCTTCAGGGCCGACCACCTGTGACCATCGCAGAGATGGTGGCAAGGTGTAAGCTGTAGAACAGCCTTCTTTCTTGCCCAGAGCCCTTAAAAACGGCCCTGACCACTACCTACCTGCTTCACACTAGGGAGGCTCTGTTGTCTTTCTTGGCTTAACACACCGTCTAACACTCACGTATATACACTCATGTACACCACACTCACATGTGCACACACCTATACATATGTATGCATGTCCACATACACATGTATACACATACATGCATACATATGTGTACACACACAAACACATAAGCACACTTATGTGCATGTATGCAAATGCACATACACATATATACATACAGAACCCAGGGTCTTATACACTGTCTTCCCAACTCAGACAAACCTATAGGCAACTATTTGGCCCTGCCTGACGTACCCAGAAACACATTGCTGTGCACATATGAATGTTCATGCACACACACTTGCACTTTTCCCTGCTCTGACACACAGATTCAATCTGTGCAAGTGCACCTGCTTGCACAACTGTGTGGTTTTTTTTCTGCCTGGCACATTCAGATGCACTACGTAGTGGAGAAGTGGTGAAGTCCTGTGCAGTGGTGAGAATACATCAGACACACTAGGAACCTAGATAACAACACAGATGTTTAGCAAAGGGAAGAGCCCACTTACCGCAGAGGACTCTGGAACCAGTGTAGCGGCACAGACTGCCATGGAAGCTATGGAGAAGGGGACTTCAGGGCAGGGAGATGGAGCTGAGAAGTAGAGGGAGGTACCTTCGGGTTTGAGGTTTGAATCTATAAGAGGACTCAGGATCTTTAGCTGGTTCTTGGCAGGAAGTGAGGACAATGCATTCTGGCTCCGTTAAGCCTGCCAGGCCAATCTGGGAGGGGCTGGCACTCAAGGAGAATCATGCCCAGGATGAAGGTGGGTGCACCCTTGGAGCATTGGGAAGAAGAAGGAGGTTGGTGGTTCAGGAGGGTGACGCCTCTGACGGGCCTTGGGCCTGTGTCCAGCTCCACCCACAGCTGCTCCATGGCTCTGGGCCAGCACCTTCCACTTCCCTTCTAGAAATCTGTTATTCTTGGTCAATGTGGACTATCAATGACCTCCCAACCCCACTTGGAAGGGAGGGGTAGGTGACGGGGGGGGGAGTTTAACTGAGCCTCATCTGGCACTGAGCAAAGGAACTCTGGTCCTAGTCACTTGCAAGGGAAATGGCCCGTGCTTAAGGGATCTACAGGATGACGTGCACCCTGGGCTGGAGAAGCTGTCTGGAAGAGCCGTTACTGGAAACTTAGAGAGCAGCAACAGGGTGGGAGGTGGCAGGCAGGCAGGCAGAGAGAGGGAGGATGCTGTAGGTGTGATCCCAGAGCTCCATGTGGGCCACTGGGGTGAGGTTGCTGAGGGTCACGGGAGGAAGTGTTCAGAGGAGTAATTTGGTCATGCCTAGCCCTAGCCATCCTGACTGACTTTTACCTCCGTCTTGGAGCCTGGGCATGAAGCCCGTGGATCTGCAAAGCTTTAACAAGGCTAGGGTCCTCTGGGCCCATGTTCCCCAGGAGGCTGCATTCGCATCTGTCCCCTCACAGATGGCTGGTGAGAGCATCTAGCAGCCCCCACCCCTACCCGGACCCCCTTCTGTCGTAGGCCTCGGCTGTGCCGGGGAGTGTGGTACAGCATAGTTATTTTTAGAGGTGGCACCATCTGTTCAACGTACCAAGTGGATTCTGTGTGTCTCCGCAGTGGCCGGGGACAGCCGTGCCAAGCCAGGGGAGGGCTGCAGAGTGAACTGGGTCCCCCTCGGTTGCTTCTAGCTAGGATAGTCACTGACCAGCCTACCAGCCCAAAGCCTGCAGGACATGTGATTCTGGGGACCAGAGGGTAGATAGACGATTCAGAGGACAAGCCTAGGGTTGGAGGTATCAGAGGCCTCCACACTCCCTGTATGGCCTGGACATCTCCTTTGTAGATTCTGAGTGTCTTGGCTCTGATCTCCAGGATTGAGGTGACCAAGGGAGAGGCGAAGGGAGAAGACTGGGGGACAGACTGTATGTACCCCTGCAGGACCTATGGTGGCCACGTGGGCCTGACCCCATTGGACTGGAAGGGCTAGGACCCTTCTCCACTTGATTCCCAGCTGTGTGTCCCACCACCAGGGCAAAAGACGTGAGCCACCACACCCAGCCATACTGGTGATTTGGAGCTGAGTCCTGGACAACTGTCCTTCTGACTTCAGATCCCACCATCAGTGACCCCAGCCAACTTCCTCAGCCTTCCAAGTCTCTGCTCTCTCAGGTAGGAAGTCAGGTCCTGGTAGCTGCTGTGCCACAGGATTGGAACCAGGCTCCCAGAAGCCATACCTGCATGCAGGGCACAGTAACCATCCTTGGTGAGAGGTTGAGCTGTTCCTGTAACAAAGAGCACAGGACTCCCAGAAGGGTGAGAACCTCTTGGGGAGCCGGAGGGCTTGAAGCCCCTCCAGAGGGGGACTCCTGACAACCTGAGGAAGGTCACCAACCTCAGCTGGGAGATGTAGACTTCACGGTGAGACTTTGTCCTGGGTGCCCTCCATCACTAGCATAGACAGCAGTGGTGGAGTCCAGCCTGGCTGAGGACTGTGTTTTCAGAGTGTATAGGGTAGGGTGTGAGCTGGCAAACTCTACCCCAGGACTGTGGTGTTGAGGCAGGAGCTTATGGAGGTGCTGGCAGCAGGGAGATGTGGGACCTTGCAGTGGAGCAGGGCATGGAGAACTTTATAGAGAAGTTGGCCTTAGGGCTTGTCTTGGAGGTAGAGTTGTGATTAACAGACACCTAGTGCCTGGACCTTCTGGAAGAGGGGACCTGTGCCGAGGTGGGAGGCAGGAGCATGAATTAGATCAGAAATGACAGATGGTGCCATTAGGCCAGAGCCCCGGGGGCTGGTGTAGAGCCAGCTGGACAGGATCCTGAAGGCCAGGCCCTGAATAGGTTTCTTTAAAACAGCCACCAGGGAGCTATTGAAAGCTTTTAGAGTGTATGTGATAGGCGGTAATGTGACTCTGAGTGTGCAGTGTGTGTGGATGCATGGTATATGGGTATGGTATATATTTATGGTGTGTGAATGTATGTGTGATGTGGTGTGTGTGTGTGTGTGTGTGTGATGTATGTTGGGGTGTATGTTGGCGTGTATGTGATATATATGTGTGTGTGATGTGTTAGTATGGGCATGTGGTGTGTATGTATGGTATATTTTGTGTGGTAGGATGTGAGAGGGATGTATGTGGCGTATGTGATATGGTATGTGGTGTGTGTGTGTGATATATGTGGTGTGTTTGTGTGTGGTGTGGGTTTGTGTGTATGTATATGGTATGGGGTCTGTGTAGTGTGTGGGTGTGGTATGTGGTTCTGGTGGATGTGTGTATTATATATGTGTGTGATGTGTGTGTGTGTGTCATATGTGTATGGTGTAGTGTGTGGGTGTGGTGTGTGAGTGTAGTGTGGTGTGGTGTATGTGTGTGTGTTATATGAGTATTGTGGGGGGCTGAGGGTTGTGGTGGGGTGTAATGCATGCACATGAGTGTATTGGTGCTTATTTCCCTATAAGTACATGCGGAAGCCAGAGCAGGAAGCTGAATTTCTTCTGTCTCTCTCCTTATTGCCTTGAGGCAAGGTCTCTAATACTGGAAGCTCATTGTTTGGCTGGATGACTATCCAGTGAGCTCCCAGGATCCACCTGGCTCTGACCCATGGCACTGTGACTACAAGCAACCATACCCAGGTTCACATGGGTCTGGGGATCAGAATCCAGGCCCTCATGCTTGTGTAGCCAACACTTACTCACTCTGTCATCTTCCCAGCCAGAAGGTGACGCACCATGTGGGCACAGTCACATCTCAGCTCTACCCTGGGCAGTGCCACTCGTCAGCTGTACGTTCTTGGGGAAGCTGTTGTTTTACATTTGTAAGCCTCCATTTCTTCATCTGCAAAAGGGGGATCAAATCGTCTTCTCTGTGCACTGTTGTAGGATAAGGTTTACAGAACACACTGTATCTCCTGCCTCAAAGGGGCCTTTTGTACATGGCTGTGGCCACCAACCTTGCTACAAGGGGAGGGAGGAGGGTGTGGGGGCAGGGAGAGAGCCTAGGAGCCCTAGGGTGTGAGTGAGTTGGCTGGACCAGAGTGCAGGAGGGGAGGAGAAGGGCGCTGTCCAGGTCTGGGCACCTGATTGGCTGTGGAAGAGGGAAGTGTTACTGGGAAGAACTTTAGAATCCACAAGGATCACAGGTCCTACAGAAGGATAAGCACATCTGAGCAAGTCTGAAGGCCCAGGACATCACCACGGGGGACACTTGGCAGCCATAGTGAGGTCAGTCATAGATCCTGGGGGAGAAGACAGATGAAAACACCTATGTTGGGAAGCAAGCTGGTGCCAGGTGGGTAGCATTGCCAAGGGGTGTAGAGGTTTTACAAATGCCAAGGGCAGGACCATAGCAAGCCTCAGAGAATCCAGGACATGTGTGGATAGGAAAACCCCTAGGAAGCAGGAAGAAGGAGGGTGGGAGGAGACAGCCATCACAGGCACGGATCTAGAGACTGGAAGTCCCTGGAGTTGGCTGCTTTCAACTATTTCCAAAACCACCTGAGGACCTGGCCTACCAGGAAGTGGCATTTAATGAACTAGAAATAGCCAACCAGAACAGTTATGTAGCAAAGAAATACCAATCATGAGATACCAGAGACTTCTTTAAACTACTAGCCTACACCTTCAGACACTTTATCCATCCATAAAGGGTGGGGCTGCACACCTCTGTTATAATCAGCCCCTTAGGGATGCCAACACAAGCAGCCCTCAGCAAATTATAGATGCCATTATAGAATAAAGGAAATGACACTTTTAAGATGGGGAGGGAGCCCAGGTACCAACCACAGCTACTGTGGCTTCCTGGCCTTTGATGCCCTTCCTCTAAATCTAATATCAAGTTAAAGGTGTCACAGAGATGGCTGCCTGTCCTCCAAGGAGTCTCTTCATGGAGATAACTTGGACTCGGGCATGGCAACACTATGTACACAGCCACCAAGCTAGGGACCCCTCAGCTGAAGCATAGAAGAGAAAGAGCAATGCCTGGCCTATGCTGAAGGATACCACATGCCACAGGATCACTCTGCTCCTCCACTCTTGTGACCTAAAAGTCCTACTTTGTCTTTTCTATCCCCCACAGTCCCACAGACTTCTGCAAACTCTGGCTACACAGAAGCATTTTCTCTCTGCCTCTTTGGTCTAGATCCCAAGAAACTCATTGAACTATTTTAAAACAATCTCCCAACTTAGGCTTCTCCCTGGTTCCTCTAGATATAGGTTTTCCTCCTCTTCTCCATGGAGGAAATAACTTAGTAAGTTCAGTGAGGGGCTTCCCAAAACCTAACTAAGTATGTGCCTTCAGTCCTGGTAGGAACCAAGGCCCAAGGACTGTGCACAGAAACAATGAATAAACCACTAGTGGTTGCTAGCACTTCTGGAGTTGGTGACAAGTGACAGCACTGTACTGATGGGTTCTCTACCCATGCACTTAAGTAGCACTGAGTGGTCTTTTGCAGGGTGTTATCTTTCTACCTGGGTGTGTCTGCTTCAACAGCCTCTATTTCCTGAGAAACACCCTTGGAGCATCGCTGTTGAATGTGAATTCATCGCTGTATGAATGAGATAACCTCTCTGTGCCTGCTCAGGAACTCATGAAAAGACTCAGTGCCCTTCCCAGAATCCACACATTGTATCCCAGGTCCAGAAATTTTAACGCTTACTTCTCAACCCCTCAGCTTGACAGCCAGCATTGCTGTCCTAGGGAGCTTCAGGGGCATTCACGGAACTTTGTCTAATCAGCACCAGAGCCTGTGGACAGCTCTCTGTCAGGCCCTCCTCTAGTCCTTGCTCCCTCCAGATCAGCACCTCGGCCTTGAGGACAGCTCCAAGTGAAGCCTATTGCCCTGGTGTCTTCTTGGGGGTGTAGGATTGAAGGAGGCAGCCTGTTTCAGCACCAGGACCGTGTGGACAGCTCATATGCCAGCATCTGCTGGTTAGCTTGCAGGGGGTGGCAGAGGGCTGATGTTATCAGGTTCGCTGACACCCAGTCTGTCCCAGCCCTCCTCCAGTAATTGATCAACACTTCATCCCCAGAGACTACTCCCTGTGTCCCATCCTTCCACAGCCACCTTCCATCAGTCAGATAGAGCCTGTCTGTGATAGTATTCTGTCCACCAAAGCCTTTCTTCACTGGAGCCAGGGCTGTGGAGATTACGTCATAGCAGGGGCCTCAACTCCACGACTGTGGTTAGTCTTCCTTTCTTCACGGCTGTGCTTGTAGCTTGTAAGGACAGAGCAGGAAACTGGGGATAGCTGAGGGAGCAATGCCAGAGAGGGACAGAGTCACTGTGGGGTCTCAGAGCTCAGAGCTTTCAGGACTGCAGAGGATCTAATGAAGTTCCATACTGTGAGTGGACAGGAAATGAATCTGAGAGGTGACTGAGGTGTGTGTCTGGACTCGGAGGATAAGGTCCAAATCACCCAGCCCAACCCAGATACGACACTATCCATAGCCTTCACTACACATCCCTCTCCTGAAACCCAGAATAAATCTCTCAGTTTGCTGCATTGAGCCCTTCTCGTGTCCACCTGTTAATGACTTGACTATTTTAGCTTGCTCAGGAAACTCATAGATTTCTTCAATGGAAAGGCCTTTAAGCCTGAAACATAGACAGCAAGCACCCTGTGAGGCAGACATTGCTATGCAGAGACCTCAATGGAAAGCTGTGGACATCACAGACAGCAGGTGAATTATAACCAGCACATGATTTGGGGCGTTTCTCCTTCCTTCTTCCTCCAGCCAATCAGGACTTGGCCTGAACCTGGCATAGTCCTTCCTGCTGAAGACCAGTAGCAATTTTTTTAAAAAGCCCAGGAAATTGTGTGTTTGTAAGAAACCAGTATTAAGGGGCAGGAGAATTCTTAAGGGTGTCACTAAAATGGCCTTTCAAGTTGAGTGTCTGTCCAACATGTAACCTCACTTTGCAGAAGAAGAAACGGAGGCAGGAGAGAGGTAGCACTGTCAGAGGACATGCTTGTCAAAGGACCGCAGGACACATATAAACAAGGGCTCGTGGCCATAGCAGACCTGTCTCACTGTTTCAAATTCCACCCTACGACCTTGACCATTGTTGCATCTTGGATCCATAGCCTCCTTGCCTGGAAATTAGAAACAAGCATGGAGGGCACATGCTATGCAATCGCTGTTGGCAGTAATGGTCAAGCCATGGTTGCGACTCAGAGGCTATGATGCCCAGGCAAGGGATATTTTAGATATATCCTTAAAAACACTATGCCAAAATTTGTATTGTAATTTCCTAACTCAGCCTTCAGATCCTGACCTGCATGTCATGTGAGGGCTGTGTGACATGATGATCAGATCCTATGCAGAGGAAGAAAGATCTGAGTATTTCACTTCCCTCCCTATGAGCCCAGTGTCCTGGATAGGACCTGAGATGTACCTTGTTGGGTGTGTGATTGGGTGGGTGAATGGATGGAGGAATAGATGGCCAGGTCATGGTAAGTAGATGGATGGCTAGGTGGTAGGTGACAGAAGGATAGCTAGGTGATGAGTGATGGGTGGATGGATGGTTAGGTGGTGGGTCATAGTGACTAGATGAATAGTTAGGTGGTGGTTGGTAGGTGGGTGGATGGACATGTAGATTGATGGGTGGCCAGGTGGTGAGTGATGAGTGGGTGTTTGGGTAGGTGGCTGGATGGGAGGATGGGAGGTAGATAGTGAATGGATAGATGGGGGTAGATGTATGGGTGATTGGGTGGGTGGGGGTTGGTAGGTTGATGAATATTTAGGTGGATGGATAGACAGGTGGTTGGTTAGGTGAGTGGGTGTATAGATGGCTGGTTAGGTGGTATATGAGTATGAATAGATGGGTGGGTAGGTAGGTTGATAGATAATAGGTGGTAGGTGGGTATATAGATGGATAATTAGGTGGATGGGTGGATATACTAGAAGATGCTTAAGTGAGTGGGTAGGTCTATGGTTAGGTGGTAGGTGGGTGTATATAGATGGATGATTTGATGGGTAGGTAGGTACATTGACAGATGGTTAAGATAGGTGGATGAATGATAAGCAGTCGGGTAGATAGTTGGATTGATACATGAATATGTGTATGAGGAACCTGGAGAACCAGAGATGGTTGTTTGTCCCCACCACCTACCATTGACAGCTCCTCTGGAGATCAGGGACAATGGAGAGAGTTGACACTAAGGGAGACACTATGAAGAAGCCCCAGGTCCTTAACTGCCCACCCTACTTCTTCAACCTGTGTCTGCAAGGCTTTCAAGGCTCTCTCTGTGGGAATTTTTTTTAGTTTCCTTTTCTGGTTAACAGAATAGGAGTTGCCTAAAAATAGCAGTAACTTTGCTGCTTCTGAGGTATTCATTTTCAGTTCCTCTTTCCCTGTTCTCATTCCTTAGATATGAGGATACAGAGCTGAGGCTGTCAGCACCCGCTTTGACGAGCCCTCATGCATACATGCACTGCAGGGCTCAAGCCTTCAGATGGCGGTAGCACAGATCTCTCTGACTCAATAGTGTTCCTACATTCCTGTGGACATATCCAGTGGCCTGTGTGGCTCCTGTCATCCTTTGGGGTCCCTCACACCAAGCACACATTTGACACACTCTGAGGACCGGACCTCCCCCTCTCTCACATCCATGACTTGTCCCATAGACACTAACACACCCCAGCATAATACACACCTGCTGAGCCAAACTCCATACTCATTTGCACACCCACACCCATGCTCACCCAAGGCCATCAGCCTCTTTCCTTTTCAACATACATGTGCCGAGAAAATTACCTCTTCCCAAAAGAGATGCCCAAGAAGAATTCTGTCCCTCTATCCCTCCCTGTTGAGCTCGGCTTACTGCTTCTCTGACCCCCTACCCAGCTCTCCTGAACTACCATTCATATAGGTAGGAGAGAAAAGAAAATGTACTGTCCCAAGAGAGATCATTCGTTCACTTAGACCAGAGCAGAGGGGACAACTCCTACGTGCTGAGCTACCTGGGTGGCACCCAAGCAGGAATAGGGGCTCTTCAATGGACAGCAAAGTCCACTTTGGGTTTTGTTTTAAGGTAGGACTCAGGGGACAGTCCAGCTTAGCCAGGTACAAGTGGAAGATGAGTGAAATGACCATTCACCAAGTAACAAATACTTCCTTAGAGCTGGGGAATGTGCCGTGCTCTATCTCAGTGAACTCTTACAAAACCCTCCGAGGCTACTTGGGTGGTTTCTGGGGGGGGGGGGGGTAGACCAAGGCACAGAGATTAAAAGTCCTGTCAGAGACTGGTTGACCAGGAAACTCCACCCTGGACTTGTGTCCCCAAATCAGCTCTCGCTGCCGGGGATGATTCAAAGAAAGTGGTGACTTTAAAAATACATATTCAGGTGGCATTTAAATTCAGCACCTCCTAAAACAGAAGGATTTGGCATCCAGAAGTTATTTTTAGCAGACAGTTCATTTGCAAGCGTCCCAGTACCAGGCATGCTTCAGCTCAGAGCCGAGAAGCTGTTGGTGTGAGCTAGGGATTGCTTTTTTTAAATCTTTCCTTTGAAATAGAGATTCCTTGTTAAATTAGCTTACATGTATGTAATTTATAAATTTATATATAATGTATGAATTAACTCATATGGGCATGTGTGTAAAATGTCCTTCCTCTGCCAGTATCTCTCCTGGGAAGACTTTTTCTGAAGCCCCCTGACCTAGTCTCAACTCATTGAAATCTAACAACACAGACTCATTTAAATGCTTCGATGAAACCAAATTCAAAAATCCAGCGTTGCCACAATGTTCTGGTTTCTGAATGGCTTGAAACTTCAGAGCCTGAAGGGAGCATGGAGAAGGCTAGTCCACTCTCTTTCCTTGCCACATGGGAAACTGAGGCCCAGAGAATAAAGGGGCTTGATCAAGGTCACACCACAGAAGCTGGGTGTGCAGGGAGGAAATCCCACTGAGCTCTGTGACCTACTCTGTTACTCAGCCTACCTTCCCCCTCCCTCCCTCCATCCCATCCGCATACCTATCCATCCATCCATGCAGGCACGCATCCATCTTTCCTTCCTTCATCCTTCCAATCTATTCATTCATCTACCTACCCACTCATCCATCCTTCTACCCACTACACATCCATCTCTCCAACATCCTTCCATGCACCTATTAATATATCCATCTATCTCATAGCCTGAGGACTGACCTGGGGCTTCATTCATTCACTAAACATTTATGGAACACATGTGAATGCCAGTACTATGCTGGCTCCACAGGAGGCATGGCTCCTGTCCATGTGTGGCTCTTCAGCCCTCATGCAAAGGGGACAGACAGTTCACCAGGCCTGAGCAATAAAGTATGATTTGTGCACCAAGCCAGGGACACATATTTAGTCTGGATGGCCAAGAGACACTTTTGAGAAGAGGATACTTGAAGCCAAGGAGGACATCAGGAAGGCCAAGGCCTGGGTAGAGACAAGTGCTGCAAATGTGGCTGCTGCAAGGTTCTTGGAACTTGGTGGCTGATAGAGTTGGCACACACCATTGAATCACTGGTTCCTTCTCTCTGCCTGAGATCACCGGGGTTCTACCAAGTGCTTCTGTGGCTAGGAACCCCATGATTTTTAATTGATCATCTCTCCCAGGCAAAGCAAGTCCCAAAGTAAACTGTGCAATTTAAAAATAAAAAACAAGGCACCCAGCTTGGGGGTGACCTTGTGCAGGTGCTTGTGAGATGTGGACATAGGGGATAAGCAACATCAGAAGGAGAAAAGAAGAGTCATCCCAGATTTGCATCCCTCTGTACTTTTTCATACAGCCCCCCAAAGCCTTTACTGTCAGCCAGCATGTATTTCTGGTTTTTTTCTGGGGCAGCTTCTTTTTACATGCAAGAAAAGGTATCACCTATTCAGGGTGTCTGCAGCACCCAGGACTCTCCATGGTGGCAAGCACATCGAGTCATGGAAGTCAGCATTTTCACTGTCAGTTCTTAGATGGAAGGGACCAGAGCTTGATTAATCATTGCCTGGTACCAAAAGCATCCCCACAATACTGTCATTGAAAAGATGATGGGTGAGTAGAAAGGTAGATGCACAGGTAGTGAATTGATAGGTGGGTAGAAGGAAGATGTGAGGAAGGGAAGGAACGAGGTGGAGGAGGAAGGGAGGGAGGGAGGGAGAGAGGGGGTCATGGGTGGATGAATGATGCATGGATGATGAATGGACTGATAGGTGGTAGAAGGATGATGGATGGATGGATGGATGGATGGATAGATGGATGGATAGGTGGGTAGAAAGATTATGCAAAGAGAGATGTGTGGGTGGGTGGGTGGATAATTGAATGGATGGATAGATAAGTGGAGGGAAGCAAAGAAAGATAGTGTGTGGGTGGATAGATGGATGGATGGATGGATGGACTTATGGGTAGGTAGGTAGAGGGAAGAAAGTAAGAAAGATGGTGAATGGGCAGATGGGTGAGTGATCAGGTGGATAGGGTTGAAAGTCAGCTTGTCTTAAGCCATCGTCCTTAATATCAATAGCTGCCCGTTAGCTCGTGCCTGCTATTGTGATCACAGAGATAATTGCCGCTAACGCTTCTCCTGGCTTGTGCCGTTCCAGAAGTAATTATCAGTGCCTGTAAGCCATGCCACAGGTACCAAGGGAAGGAGAGAAAACAGCACCTTAGGCTTAAAAGCCCCTTGTGGTTTGCAAGCCACTTTGCTTCCCATATGGTGCTTGGTTTAGGCCTGGTGAGAACTCCATGAGGGAGTATCACAAGGCAAGGCCCTGGATCCCCGGAATAAGCACGTGTCTCTACCCATGCCTCCCAGGTTCAAATTCTAGGCTGCCAACCCACAGGAGCCTGAGTAGTTTAATCACCTTCCTCAGCCTCAGTTCCACATAGGATCTGTGGTGATGTCCAGGTAGCTTTGGTCATAAGTGGTCCATACTAACTAATGATCACTTCCTGGTGCTTCCCCACACCCTGGGCACCTCAGTACGGCATATGCAATAACTAACCAAGGCAGAGGAGTACCCTGAGGGAGATGCTCTTGTGTC
The DNA here is from genome assembly GCF_004664715.2 of Peromyscus leucopus. Lineage (NCBI taxonomy): Eukaryota > Metazoa > Chordata > Mammalia > Rodentia > Cricetidae > Peromyscus > Peromyscus leucopus. The sequence continues at coordinate 156,986,475 of NC_051065.1, forward strand.
CCTACCTCTTTTGTAAGATGATAAAACCAAAGTTAGTTTGCTTTCTATTCTGCTGGGATGTGAAAAAGCCAAAGTCTGAGCCAATGCTTGGAAGCTTCCAGAACCACTGCTCTTTAGACTTCATGTTGTCTCTGAGATGATGTCCCTGTAACATACTAAGGCACCTAGCACCTAGTGAATGCCCAATAAATGCCTTTCCATGGTGTGGTATCACATGTAAAGTACAGAAGAACTCATCCCATGGGGCTCTTTCTGCCACTAAGCATCAGACAGGCCAGAGGTCACAAAGATGCACTCACCTCTACCTCTGCCTTCTCCTACCCACACTGCTGCCTGGGTACTGAGGACCAAGGTCTCTGAGGTTGCAAATACAAAGTGTGTATGTCATCGGGTCACCTCTTATCCTTGAGAAAGCGAAGCCCGCTGTGGAAGGTTTCCAATCACCCTCTCCCTCCAGCAAGAGGTCCACCTACCCCCAACTCAGACCACCTTACATCTACAGACACCAGCAAGGGTCCGAAATACACCACCTGATTTATCTTCATCTTACTCACAAATCCGCTGGCTTATTTGGTCATCATCTTCTCCCGCTGTTTGGTTTGGGGGTTTTGTTGTTGTTGTTTTGTTTTGTTTTGCTCCTATTTTCTTGGACTTCCACAAGACAGCCTGCAGTCAGAAGTGTTCTGCTCAGCACACAAGCCCCTGTGTCCTCCCTGTGTTGGGCCCAGGCCTCATCCAGCCTTGTGCCCTGAGAGAGCCCCCCACACCTCTCACAGCTGGTGTATGCTGGGTACAGGATCCTGCTGAGGACCTGCAATCTCTTGTAGCCTTGGAAAGAATAGTAAGCCTGAGTCTCAGATGCCAGCACTTCCCAAAGAGGCTCAGCACCCTAGAACATGCTCAGCCAGGCCCTTCCTGTGGGGTGGTGGGCCACAGTCCAAATGTTAAAATTCCCTAATATATCCCCTGCTGTGTGACCTTGAATAAATTTTTTCAGTCCCATGAGGTTCACTCTTTTTGTCAGTAAAATGGGCTTAATTATAATATCCACCCCATGGGGTTGTAAAGACCCAATGGGAAGCTGGGCATGGTGGAGCATGCCTGTACTGCCAGCATCTGGGAGATAGAGACTAGAGGATCAGGAGTTCAAGGTCACTGGAGGACAGCCTATAAGAGATACTGTCTCAAAAAGAAAAAAAATGCCTCAATGAGACATTCCTTGCTTTTTATTCACTCATTTATCCATAGTTTCCAGGATGGATACTAAGATACCATTCTAGCCCTAATAATGCATGAAATACATCGTCTGCATCCTTGGAACCTAGTTCCTAGGAGATGATACTGTATGAAGAATGTGTGTGTGTGTGTGTGTGTGTGTGTGTGTGTGTGTGTGTGTGTTTTACTGGGGATCGACCCCAGCATGTGATGTAAGCATTCTATTGCTGACCTGCATACATGGCCCTCATATGTGATACTATATGTACAGAGACCTCTTAGCATGGCATCTTGTTTAGGGGAAAGGCCTTGGGTGGCAGTGCCCACATGTAATCCCAGCACCTTCAAGGTCGAGGTAGGAGGTTCCAGAGTTCAAGGTCAAGGTCATCCTCATCCGCATAGCAAGTCTGAGGATATTCTGTCTCAAAGACATGAGGGAGAAGGGATTATTGTTTCTATTCCTGCGCAGAGTTGGCCTCCAGCTCACCTGCTGCTGAGGTGAGTCAGACCTCATGAGCTCTGGGGATGGGGCCATTGCAGGGCCACCTCTACGCTGGAGAGAAGTTCCAGACATGCATTGTTTCTCTAGTGCCCAGGTCTCCTCTCGGGGCATCATGTCCACACCATGCTCTATAGGATGCCTGTTGGTCCCAAGGACCATAAGCCATGGTGCACTTCCAATCCCCATAAGAAGTGCCTCCCAGAGGATGGCACAGGATGCCTCAGCCAGGATGCAGGAGAGCACTCTCCACACCCACCTCCTCACCCCACACCCCACCCCACCCCACCCCACCCTGTTAACCCTGACATGGGTTTCCTGCCAGTGTTTGCCTGCACGGTCTACCCTGCCCAGCACTTCTGAGAGAACTTCCCCAAGGAAGGAGGGGGAAAGACATCATGCCCTCTGGGATCCTCTACCCTCTTGCTCTCCGTGGCTCTGGACAAGCTCCTTCCCCTCTCTTGGGTTCCCCACTGAGAACATGAAACACACCAACCTGGTACTGGTGCCTCTAAAATGTGGGGAAGAGGCCCGTGAAGGAGAAAGGTTGGATGGGTGGAGCGTGGAATCATGCTGAGGCCTTTCTTCCTCCTCTTGTCCCATGCTCTTCACTGCCCACTCAGGATGGTCAGCTCGCTATGGCTGACGGGAGGGGCTGATCTCCATGCCAGGCTCAACCGAGCTCAGCTGGGGCCCTTTGTCACCCAACGCTTGCTGGGGCCTCGGCTGCTGGTGTTGGGTGTCCTGGCGGATTGGATTCTCTTCCTGGCAGCCCACAGCCACTGCACTCCTGCCCGGGTGGCCTGGACAGCAGGGAGAAGCAACTCCCTCCTCCTTGCTTCTGGGGGGACCTGTGGGCTGCTGTCTGCTGTCCTTGGTGCTGACTGGTGGGGGCTCCAGGTGAGGGCTCTGTGGATCCCAGCTCAAAGCTCTGGGCTCAAGGGCAGCCTCGTGAATATATGTGGTGGCTACTCTGACACCAGTCTGAGTGCCTGGTGGGCTGTGGTGGGGGACTGTGGGTGGATATGGTGCCTGTGAGAGGGAGTGTTGTAGGGGAGGTGTCAGGAGCTTGTGGGGAGATGAGTTGTGTCCCAGATTGTGTGGGCCAACAACATTTGTAAATATATAGGGCCAGTCAGAGAAAGGGAAACAGGGTCTGCTGTGTGTCTATGAGGGGACATTCAGTTATGTATGTCTAGAGATGTGACAGCATGTGATAGCATGCATGGAAAGTGTCTCCATTGGGGTGACATGAAATGGAGCCCTATGCTGGTATGTGTGTGGCCGTGGAATAGGCACAAAGAGACAAGTTGATGTGTTGTATAGCATCTGGGCCATGTTTGTCAAGAGGACATTTGCACCCCAGGGTATGTGTGGGAGGTCAGTGTGTCATGTGGGGTTAAGGTATGTCCTGAAGTATTCCCCAGGCTATACTTTAGGACTGGAATAGCATTGTAACCATTGGATTGGTGGTGTGGGGGTGTATTGAGGGGGTGTTGAGCCAGACATGTGTGGTAGAGTACATGGGTGTGTATTCAATGATTACTGAGGTGGTGTGTCAACACCTGTTCCTTGACCTGCTTAAGCACCTGTCCCATGGGACTTCAATATCTGATCCTCATCACCCACTCTGTGATTGTCTCCACAGGAGCTTTCCTGACCATGTAGATGCCAGCCCCAGGGAGCAGCATGGGCCCCAATGAATGGAGACTCCTGGGTCAACAGCCCTGAGCCTCTCCGGCCCCTGGACCTCACCCCACTCCTGGGGACACTCCTCGGAGCTTGCCAGTGCTGTTGCCAGCCCGCCTCAGCCATCACCACCTCCTGGGACTCGGAGTCGGCCGCCTGGAGCTACCACCCTCTCGTGAGGGTGTGCTGAGGACAGCCACACACAGCCATCACCTAGAAGACCCTTTTCCAGTGCTGACCCTCGGGCCCAGCCTGAGCAGAGACTTCAGCAAACATGGGTGATATGACCAACAGCGACTTTTACTCCAAAAACCAAAGAAATGAGTCGAGCCATGGAGGCGAGTTCGGGTGCACCATGGAAGAGCTGCGCTCCCTCATGGAGCTGCGGGGAACTGAGGCCGTGGTCAAGATCAAGGAGACATATGGGGACACTGAAGCCATCTGCCGGCGCCTCAAAACCTCGCCTGTTGAAGGTAGGTGCAGGAGGCTTAAACCCAGGCTGCCGCAGAGCTTGCGCCAGTGCCTTTGTCCATGAAATCTAAGAGTGGGAATGTCTCCAAAGTGGGCTGAAGCACTAATGTCTTCAGATTCTAGCTGTGTTCTAGCAAGGAGGTTGAATCTCATCACAGGTCACATCTGACCTATGCCACCTGCATTAAGACAGTTGAGTGAAGGCTGTACTCTGGAAAGAAGGTGACAAGTCAGCCTGAAGGGGGAGAGTCACTGCCACCTCTGTGACAGCTGGCTTTGAGGTGGGCCAGTAGGATAACTGGAGGGGATACAACTAAGAGCCATGTCCTGATCGCCTGTGTCTGGATACAGCGTGGGTTCCACGCTGTGGTTGTACCTCCGAGTCCAACCTCTAGCCCACATCTGCCTACTGTGCCCAGTGCTCTCCAGATGGTTGGCTGAGGCGTGGACCCACAGTACTGCAGACAGGCAGCCAATTCCAGTTGTCACAGCATGCCCCACCTCCAGCTCGCAATCCCAAATCCAGGCTCTGAATAGATCTGAAGATCACGGGGACTGGGGGAGGGGGGCAGGGGAGTGAGCTGGGGAGCCAATTACAGGCCATGATGGATGTCTTTGTAGGTTCTGTGCTGAAGAGAAGGAGTGGGGCTGTCTTACAAGTTCACAAAGGGAACAGGCCTGGGGCTTCTAGTGAGAAGCACTCTGCTGCTCCTGTCTTTCCGGAGGCAGCCAGAGATGGGGCATTTTCCAAGAGGCAGAGTAGAAAACCCAGACCTGTTGGGGTTCCATTCCTACTCTGTCTGCTGCTAGTTACCCGCTGCAGCTGTGGGAATCTTTCCCTACACAAAGCCAGAGGAACGGGCAGGTGTCTCTGTCCTGACTCCCCCAGGCCTGTGATCTAGAACAATGGCTGCCCTGAGCCTTGACGTCTTCCTCTGGAATATGAAGCCAGAGCTCCCTGTGCAGAGCTTAATGCAGACTTGGGCATGCAGTAGGCACTCAATAAGTGGAAATATGATTTTTCTAATTAGATAGCTGTTACTACCTCAAGTAAAGAATGCAGTCTGGCTTATGGGTGGCAACTAGGTTTGGAGAAATGTGTCCCCCAAGTCCTATGCCCATAGCTGGACACTACTAGACATCATCCATGGGCCATTGATGCTGAAGCTGCTTTGGAGAGCTCATGATAGGCTGGTGGTCACATATTAGTACCTTGATGTTTCCCAGTGTCTACTGGGTATCTCTGGTCTTCCCTCCTGGGCCAGAAGGAGGAGCTGAGGAAGGCTGGTTCTTCTCATTTTGCCTGTCCTCACTGATACCTTGCACTTCCGCTGAGCCCGAAGTCTGATTCAATTGGGAAGCATCTATTCTGACTCTAGGCTTGAAAACAGCCATGTGGGGCCCTAAGAAGGGTGAGGATTCTGCTTGGGGATACTGCATCCCACCCCCATGTTCCTACCAGTCAATTTGTGGAGCAATGGACCATGTTCACCTGCCATCCAGCTGGTACCTGGCCTGCCAGGAGGCAGAGATGCCCGAGTGGCTTTTGCCTTTAAATGGGGGACCAGGATGTTGCTTTGAATGTCAGTGGACCCTAGTTCTAAGCAGGAGCTGATGGAAGCTGTGACCCTCTCCCCAGGCAAAGAGCTGATGTTGAAAACAGATGTGGCTCACTGCTCCCGGGTCTCCGGCAGGTGTGAACCCCAGATTAACAACCCCACGGCCACTAGTTGGGTTCTCTGCACTCCAGGGCATGGGGCCGTGCTTGCACAAGCTCTGGCACTGACAGAACCATTTCTAAACAGCCCTCTGCTCTGCACTACTGTGAGGGAAGTGAGCGTGAGCCTGAGGAGAGGGACTCGGTCTCCTTTCTCCGTGCACCCAGCACCCAGCCTGGTGCCTGCCACCAAAGAAGGGTAAACAGCTGCCCAATGACACCCTGAGACGTGTCCATTGCATCCCCATCCCACAGGGAGCCCTCTCAACAACTGAGTATCCACCTGACAGATAACTGAGAGTGAGTACAGGGATAGCTGATGGCTCCCAGGAGTGATGAGGCAGGGAGGACAGGGAAGATCTGGAAGGCTTCCTGGAGGAGATGTTTGGGTTTGGCTATGGAGGCAAAAGACAGAAACATGTGTAACATGGCACAGAATGCTGCTTCTTGCAAAAGTCCAGACACAGCACAGGTGAGAAGTTAAATGCTAGGTGTAAGTGAGAGACTGTATTCCCCCGTCTGTTGCCCAGCCAGCCCTGTGCCTCTGGGCCTTTACTTCTCTGGACTTGAGATCTCTAGGAAGAAAGAGCTCCGAGGAGAGAACTCCACCATTGGACTAACCAATCCTGCTGCATTGGTTTCTAGAAAGTTCTTCTAGGGTGGCAGGAGAGATGGAAATATGGGGAGAGATTAAGGGGCAGATGGCTGCAAATCTCTAGATGTGGAGGGTCTGGGTTCAAATCCCAGGACTGCCATTCTCCAGCTGTGGGACTCTGGGCACGTTATTCAACCCCTCTGCCTGTTTCCTTGTTTCTATGGTGGAGCTAATGATAGCAGTGACCTTCTAGGCTTGTAGTGAGGATAATGTCAAGTAGCTCAGAAGACACTAGACAGTCCAGTCACACTGAATGACACAAACCAATACCTGGTGTCTAGGTACCCAGCAGTGATGACTTTTGTTGTTCTTGGCATTGTGGAAGAAGTAGTCGCATTCTCCCTACAGGGTGATGTATGATTCTTTGGATCCATACCTAGTACTCTGTGGCACCCCCATACGTGTGTTCCTGAAGGCAATGAGCCCATTCTGCAGACATGCGGAGGCCACCGCCACCACTCAGATGGGTGCAATATCACACCCAGGGCACCCCCTGGTGGGCCAGGCATAAGTATGAGTGGCTGGGCTCCCTAACACTCTCTCCCTGCTGTCTCAGGTTCAGCATCTGTCCTGCTGTGTTGGAACTTGTGATTTAAAGGCGTGCTTAGCACCCCCAGCCCCAGTCCCTAATTCAGAAGCCACGTGGTCTGGAGACTCACACTGACCATTTGGACACCACCACCCCCCCACACCGCCATTTATCTCCTGTGGATCCCAGAGAGCTGGTGCAGGAAACTACTCTGGCCCTGCATACAGCAGTCTCCACTCATCCAGCTAAATGTAGGCAGAAAGCTCTCTGAGTGATAGGTGGGGTCTGAGACCTCCAGTAGTCTGACTCTGCCCACAGCACCACTTTCTGCCCCAAAGGGCGTGGGCTCAGCTCCCATGGCCAGCAGTACTGGGCTGTCCAGCCAGAGGCCTGACTTTAGAGACATGCCATGAGGCCAGTGCACCCCCCATCCCTCCATACTCAGTTCCTTTCTGTGTCCACACAGAAATGCCCTCCCGTGTTCGCCTGCTGATCCTTCTCATTCCACACTCGTCTCATTCCACACTCGTCCAGCCTGGGATGGTAGTGTTTCTATCCTATGTAGCTTTCTCTTCAAGGGACACTCAGAGAATTCAGTGACACTCCTGATGCCTGATCTGTGGCTAGGAGTGACAGCAGCACCTGGTGACCATTTGATTCCATGAGCCATTGAGGCAGCCAAGGGGATGCAGGTCACCTTTGCTATCACCATACTGAATGCTTTTAAGACAGCACACATGACTCTGGCCATGTGAAGGAGTTGAGGGAGCAGATAAGACCCCAGAGAAGAATATATACCTCTAAGGAGATAGACAGTGGAGGGGACCAATGTTGGAAGCCCAGGCCTGCACTGACTGTTTCCTAGGGTATCCCCTGACCTGGTACAATGCACAGCGGCTTAAGCAGTATCCACAAAGAACAGAAGGGGTGAGGGAGAGGCAAGTATGCCCCGGCGCCCCTCCCTGCAAGGGATGGAGCTGGGGTGTGGAGAAAGGACATGGAATACTTTGTATCACTTGTAAGACAGGTAGCTCTGATTCCTCATGCCCAGCGTGGCCCTGAGCTACCTGAGGCTCTGTGGCCCTCACCCTTCCCTCCCTGGCCCCACAGGAAGGGTGCCTGGGATAGGTCCCTGTTGGATGTTTAACACTGAGTGTCTCTTGGTGGGGAGAATGAGGGAGACAAAGGGACCGGGCCAGCACTGTGAACTCGACACCATGCTGCTGTTGTAAAGGGGAGCCTGTGCTTAATTTTAGATGACTCCCAAGCCAGCCTACACCATGGGGCAAGGGACAAAGGATGAGGAGCAATTCATGGGAGACGGAGTGTGCCGTGTGCATGGGAACTGGGATGGAAAATGGCTCTTGTGTTTTAGAGCCAGAACATCAGTGGATCTGCCAGAAGGGGTGGGGCAGTGAGTGGAGCCTTCTGTCTTTCTGTTCTCATGGGCTGTGTCTCCCTGTGGGACCCTGGGCCCCTGCAGGGTCAGCTGGGAAACCAAGGCAGCCAGAGATGTAGCAGCATCCCAGGCAAGGTGAGACAGGGTATTCTGGGATGCAGATTCCATATGGGGACACCTCCACAGACTAGAGACAGGTGACAAGGCCTCCCTGCTCCCTGGAGGTCTTTCTAGAAGGATTGCTGTTCCTTTGTAGAGCTCTTAACCCTGTATGGTATGAGGCTCAGAAGAGAAGGACTCACAGATATCCCTAAGGCTGAGAAATTTAGTCACCTTGTCACCAGGACAAGAGGAAAAGACTAGGGGTGGAGGTCAGTCCCCATCTCAGGCCTCCTGCTAAGGGGGCTTGAGACCTTTGCAGATTTGGTTTTCTTCTGTAAAATACTGTTTGTGTCCCCTTCCCTCTGCCTCTGGGAGACAGCAACTCAAAACGCTTTTAGGACTTTTTTTTTTTTTAAATCATCTTTTGGGGCTGCGAGTATGACTCAGTTGGTAGAGTGTTCGCCTGATGAGCAGGAGGCCTGAGTTGTGTCCCCCAGACCCAAATAGACCAGGTGTGGTGGTACACACCCATATAATCCTGCATTCTGTAGGTGGAGACAAGAGAATCAGAAGTTTAAAGTCATCCTTGGCTGCATAGGAAGTTCAAGGCCAGCCTGGGCTACATGAAACAATGTCTCAATGAAAAAGCAATAGAATCTCCTTGTATGATTAATTGGTTACTATTGACGGGCAATCATCTCACATGTCATGTAGGCTTCTGCCGTAGAAGGGATTTCCTGTCTGCACACAGACACGTCAGCCCCAGGCATGGCCGGCTCCAGGGCTTCCAGTGCCGTCTGGATAGCTGTCCATGCCTTCTGGTCTGCTTGACTTCTGCTGTCCTCGTGTTGACTTTACTTCAGAGGCAGGCACTGGGGACCCCAGAAGACTCAGGCCAAGGTCCTCCCATTACCAGTCTCCCCAGAAGCAAAAGGCATCACTTTCATTGAAACTACACCCCTTTATATCCCAGAAGAGATTCTCGCTGGGCCACCTGTAGTAGTCACATGACCACTCTCAAACAGATCAAATCTGTCTCTCCAAGACCAATAGAGGTCAGAGAGGGACAGAACCACAGCTGCACACATGACCAGGGAGAGGAGACACAGACACTTTACTCCTGCATAGGAAGAAGATATGGAGGCAGCTAAGGGACGTGGAAGGTTCCAGAACATCAGTTACATCCCAACTCAGCTCCTTTTTAATCACACCTGGAGAACCAAGGAAACAATGAAGTAGCCAGCGTGTTCCAGCCTGTGACAAGTGTCACAGCAGTGAGGAGGTGGCAGGAGTCCTGTCCAGCTGTGGGTCACTGGTGCAGTAATCTACTTCTCCGGGCCTCAGTTTCCTCATCAGGAATATGGAATGAGACTGTGTAGCTTTCATGGCCTTGTCATAGGAAGTAAAGAAATCTGTACAATGTGATTTGAGCCAGACACAAGGTGGCTGTGACCTCAGCGTTAGGCTGCTGTTATTCTTCTCTGGCGATGACCATGTGACTTAAGGGGACATGTTGGGCTTGAATTAGTGGTGAGGGACCAGCACCCAATCCTGGCAGATCAATGAGCTTGCACAACACACAGGAGTCTGTGGGTAAAAAAAAAAAAAAAAAATGCCTGCTATTTGCTTTGGAGTGCAGACACACCCTCCCTGAAACACCCCCGAGAAAGTCCTTTCAAATCAAGTTGATCAGGAGCAGCTCTCCAGAGTGGCACCCACGGCATCTGAGTCATCGATAGGATAAAGCCAGGAGCCCATCAGCGCATGCTGAGGATTGTCCTGGGTACACTGCTGGACAGAGGGGACAGGGGAGAGCAGGGGGCAGGTGACCAGAAGGCTCTGGGGTGATCTCAGCAGGATGGGTGGCCCCGACAGCCACTCAGCAATGCTCTGCACCGCCAGGCTTGCAGCACAGTCAGAGAGGGAGCATTTTCAGGAGGGGCTTTGCTCTAGGCAGACTCACTGAGGGGAAATGCTAAAGCTGGAAGCTGCAGGGCAGCTGTCACTGACTGGACAGATGTGTCCAGGTCACATGCTTTCAGCTCAGGCGCCAAGCAGCCTCAACAGAAAATGGAAGTGTGGAGAGGAAGGGTCACCTTATTCTCATAACAAAGCCGTCATCGTTTTACAGAACAGATGTGCTAAACAGTAAGCACTAAACAGTAAGCACCTACTATGTGCTCAAAAAAAGAGGATGAATGAGAAAAACATTGGCTTTGAGTCTTATTGTATGTTGTATACTTACGATGTGCAGGTTTGGACCACACCTCCTCTTCTGTAAAGAGATCTGAGATAGCTTCCAAATGTTCCCTAGGGCACAGAACAATGATTGCGTCACATGACAGCACCTGGGATTCTGAGGACCAGACAGCCTTCATGGACACCCACTTCTGGTCCAAGGTCAGGATAATTGAGCCAGAAACTAGAGTAGGAGTTTGTAGCCAGTCTGTAAGCCACAGGCAGCCAGGACTTCAGTCCAGCCAGTGGGGAGGATGCAGGGGAGGCAGAATCCCTCCCAGACATCCTTCCCCCAACCTTCTAAAGATCCCAAAGGGAGCCACAAGTGGGCTATAAGCTATGCTTGCCCTATCACTCTAGGAGTTCTCCTCCCAGCAGGGAACTGACCACAGCTGTAACACCATGGACTAGTTAGAGCACGCTTACCTGCAAGGGGCCAACAACCTACATGGATCTGTGTCCTACTATCTTCCCGTCAGCCTTGGGAACCAGGAACTGTTTCCCTCCCAGCTGACAGAGGAGGAAACCGAGGCTTGGAGCCTCTCCATTAACATGCATCTCTGATGCTCCCAGGTTTCTGAATGTGACAGACAGGAATGTTTGCAATGAGAGGGACTGTGCTGGAGGTCAGAAGCACCGATGCTGCCTAGGGAGGGTCAGAATCAGGAGAGGCTCCCTCTGAGCTAGGCTCAAAGGACAGGAGGCATTGACTGCCCAACCATAGGAAGGAAGTATCTCAGTGGAGAACAGCAAGAACCTGCAGTAAGGACCAGGGTGAGTGTGAGACACAAAAAGTCCCTAGAGAAGCCCTCAAAGAGCAGGGGTCTCCAGCCAGGGGTTGTAGATGGCTTTGTAAAGTCTGAGTTTAATTGATGTGGTGGTGAATCTCAATTGTCAACTTGATAAGATCCAGAAGCACCAAGGAGACAGACTTCTGGGCATATGCCTGTGGGAGGTTATCTTGCTTAATATATGTTTATATATAATGTAATATAATAAATATATAATATATGTAATAAACAAGATATATATTAATTAATTAAGACATATATTTATTAAGGAAGACCTGCCCACTGTGGGTGGCACCATTCCCTGGGCTGGGATCCTAGGCAGTATAAAAAGGAGAAAGGGAGCTGAGCGCAGGCTTTCATTACTCTCTGCTTCTTGACTGGTTGCAATGTAACCAGTTTTTCCCACTGTGACTCCCATTCCCCTCCATGATGGCCCTGCATCCTCCTCAAACCACAAGCCAACAAACCCTTCCTCCCCTAAGTTGCTTTTGTTGGGATATTTTGTTGCAGCAAAGAAATAGCAGCTAACGCAGTTGGTTTGTTTGTACTGTGTTCAGACCATCACCTGGGGGGTAGTCTTAGGTCTGCCCTGCCTGTGTGAGTATGAAGAGGATCGCAAGCTCCCTAAGGGTGGGGTCCTCCTCAAGCCCATCTGCAGGGGCTGGAGGAGCCAAAGAAATGAGAATTCAGGGAAGTGATTCTCATACCAGGTTCTCTAGTGCTCCAGGGCTCCCCGGAAGTACCCAGAAAACAGGAGGATAGCAAGTGGCTTGGACTCCGGGCTTCCCATTCCACCCAAGCCCCTGCATCCTTATCTGCCTTGTGTAGTGATATCTCTTGAGTGACATCTTATACAATGCATTTCTAATAGTGCTAGAGGCTAAAAGTCAGGGTCAGGGCCCCACATCTGGAGAGGCTCAGTGTTCTGGGGACGATGGCAGAAGGGATGAGAGCTGGGAAAAGGGACAGAGAGAGGAGGAAAGGGCCCAGCTCATCCTTTCCTCGGAACTCTCCCCTGCACTGACTAGCCCATACCCATGGTTACTAACCCTGTCTGCTGCAGCTAGCCAGAACCACCACAATTCTGTTGCTCTATTCATGATGGCGGAACTCAGGGGACTTTTCAAAGGTCACTGCCATGTGGGATGATGGGTTTCTAACATGGCACGAATTGAAAATTCAAACCAGAGCATGGCCCTGTCCTAGCTGGTAGTGAGCCAGCACATGGGTGTCCCCTGGCAAGAGTTCCTTGGTTCCTGAAAGTCCAAAGACCTGAGCCCTAATTTTCAATGACTCCCTCCCCCTGGGTCTCAGTTTCCCCATCTGTTAAATGGACTAAGGGACAAGAAATATTGCTTAGCATTTGGGCCTGTTCTAATATTAGTGGTATTTCAGCTCCAAGACCAGCCTGGGTCCCATGGGGCCAGGTGTGGCTCAGGACAGCCGAAACTGTCTCCTTCTCCAGGCACCTGTCACCTGAGAAGCCTAAGGAGAGCAGATGAGTTACCCACACAGGCCCCTCACCTCTCAGTGGTTACCTAACTCCACTTAATGCGGTCCTGGCCCCTGCCATGGTTTCAGACAGTTATTTATAGCCCATGGAAATGAGCACCCCAGGCCTGTGGCTCTCTGGTACCCAGATGACATTTGCCTCTGTCTCAAAAAGAGTCCCCTACAAATCCCTGTGGTCTACCCAGGTAGTCCCAAAAGGTTTGATGGGCAGAAGACCTGTCCCTTCCGTGATACAGCTTTGGACACTCCCCATAGGGTTAAGAGGCAAGAGCTGGCATTTCTGGCTGGAGGATCCAGGAGGACTGCATGGAAGAGGCAGTATCTGAACAGTTGCCGTGGAGGTGCTCCAGCACGGACAGAGTCCCAGCAATGAGGAAGAAAGGAATACAAAGTGGGTTTGCCTGGGGCTTGGGGCAGGAAAGAGAAGTTGCCATCATTCTGACTGAGCAAGCGAGCGAGCGAGCGAGCAAGGTGTTCTGTGCGGCCTGGGAGCCTGACAGAGCTCACTGTCTCATTGAATCCTCACAGTAACCCTGCTCAATGAAGTGAAAGCATCCCATTTTTATAAAGAGGGAAACTGAGGCACAAGGAAGTTAAATCACCTACCTAGGGTCACACAGATAATGTACAGAGAGGAATGGAGATTCAAGATAGGCTGGAAACTCCAGGGCCAAGGCTGAAAGCCAGAAGAGGGCCAAGATGGCTCAGTGGTAAAGGCTCTGCTGCCAAGCCTGACGGCCTGAGTTCAGTCCCTGGGACCCAAATGGCAGAAGAGAGAACTGATGCCCACAAGGTGTCCTCTGATCTCTATACATGTGCTGCGGCACACATGTATTCATACACACACATATGTGTACACACACACACACAGAGTAAAATACACTTTAAATGTTTTACTAAGAATAGGAAGAGATATCGATGTTGAAACAAAATTAGCTCGGGCTGAAAAGAGGCTGAGGGAATCCCGAGCTCACTGGGCATCTGGCAGACATCCAAATGAGAGCCAGGGCAGCCCCAGGGTCTCAGCTCTTCCCTGCGTGATGTCAGGAGCAGGGGAGGACAGGTGACTCTGAAATGCCAACATAAGGCCTGCAGTGAAGTCCCTTTCTGCTTCTCCACAAAGCTATTTGGAACATTCTGGAAAACAGTTGTCATGGAGAACATAAAACAACAAAGATGAGCCTTGCAAAACAGCATTTTAAAAGAGGGGAGAGGCTAAGGGCTGGGGAGATAGCTCAGTTGGTAACGTGCTTTTTTGGATCCCCGGCACACCCGTACAGAGCTGTCTGTGAGCAGGATGATTGTCGTCACCGAAACACCAGAGAGGTGGGGACAGGAGGGTCCCTGGGGCTGGCTGGCTAGTCCAGCTGACTCGGTGAAAGACCCGGCTTCAGATATAAGGCAGCCCGTGATGATACAGGAAGGCTCACATCAACCTCTGGCTTACGGATACACACGGGGGGGGGGGGGGGGCCGGCGCGTTGCCTTGTGCATCCCAACTCCATACAAATAGGTGCAAGAGGAAAAAGCTGAAAGAAGCATCTAGAAGGTGCCTGGTGTTGGGATAGTGGGAATGCTCTTTCTTCTCTTGGCCATGTCGTTCCAAGAGCATTGTCAGCTATGGTTGCAGGTTGTGAGCCACAGAAGGAACCTAAGGGCTTTAAATGACAGGGGTGGAGTGGCTGTCGGCTCCCGGAATAGACGCAAACTGGGAACCCAGGCTGAATATTCCACAAGGTTTGAAACTGAGATGTGTACCGTTCAGCAGCAGGTCTGACAGAACAAGTGTCTTTTGGAGAGTTCAGAGTTTAGGAGCAGTCGGGTCCTCAAATCACAGAGGATTCTGAGCAGAGCTGTTGGGGGGAAGTGTGTATCACTCAGCTCTGCACAGCAGGAGACCCTTGTGCAGTGTGGGTCACTTCCTATGGTGTAAATACTACCACTGCTTTACTGTAGGGACAGAAGTGAACAAGGAGTTGGAACGAGTGGGCAGCACTGTGCCCTCACCACTCAGACTCCTGCAGGAGAGAGACCTAGGGAGGCATGCTCAAAGAAGTAGGAAATGATGACTTTGGGGTATCCATGTCTTTTAAGTATTTAAAGTATTTTTTGAATGGATGTTTCCCCTGCATGGATGCTTGTGCACCATGTATGTGCAGTGCCCATGGAGGCCAGAAGAGGGCGCCAGACTCCCTGGGACTGGAATTGCAGACAGTTCTAAGTTACCCTGTAGGAGCTGGGAATCAAACCCAGGCCCTCTGGAAGGGCAGCCAGCGCTCTTGACCACTGAACCATCTCCAGTGTCTCAGTCGCCTTCCAAAAGGCAGTTTATACAGTTATGAGTTTATATTTCAGAATTCCAACGACAGCTTAACAAGCAGGTATGAGCCACCCTAGCCAGTAAAGGGCATCTTTGTTCACATGCTCACCCTCAGGCCAGGACACTGGTGTATCTTGACTGACAGCTCTCAAAACTCTTCCCTGTGGGGGAGTCCTTGTGTCCTGAAGGAAAGAGAACCTCATCCAAGCCAAACATAGCGTGTGTTTTGTTTGCTTCCTCATCCTTTCTTTAAGATGTATTTTTCCAGTTGTATTTTTTCTTTCCTTCTGTTTTTGCCTTTTGACTTTACTTCCCTTTCCTTCTCTCCATTCCCCTCCTTCTCCTCTCCCTTCTTCCTCTCTCCCCTCCCCTTCCTGCCCCTTTCTCTCTGTCTCTCTCTTTTCTTTCTAACTCACAATTGCACAAACTCCCAGGGAATTTTAAAGGATCCAAGACTAAGACCGGCAAGTGGAAGGGCCAGTTGGAGAGGGACAGGTCTCTGAGTAGCCATGCTAGACCCCACCCAGCCCTCATCTTCTCCAGAGGCAGAAACGACCGAGCTAAGCATCCCCCTCGACACCTGCACCTGTCTGGATGTCTTCTCCTGGAGACCCCCTAGAGAACAGACACCCAAAGGTGACAAGCATCCTGTAGCAGACCCCATGAGGACAGGTGAGGCGAAGGGACACTGGAGGCCCTTCAGTGGCTGGAGACTGGAATAGTTGTTCTCCAGACTTTCTTCTCTCTCAGCACACGGGCAGGTGGCCATGCTGGGCCCGGTTCATCATGACATATCAAGAGCCCACTGACACACCAGAGTAAGGAGTCCGCCTGCAAACATCTGCTGCCTCTTACTTGAGACCATGTTGGTAGACAGAAGGCAGCCACCCCTGAATAGGAAGGGAACCTGTAGGGAGAAGGCACTGCCCATCCTCCGGGAACAACTGAGTAGACACTGGCCTCTTACCAGCAGCTCATACCTGTAGGGGAGACACCATCCCTCACCCCCTTTTGGTAGATGAGGAAACTGAGGCCCAGAAAGATTGGCTGACTTGCCCAAGTCACATGGTCGTGGGAAGAAAACCTAGGCCCGGATAAGTGAGAACCCATGGTCTTGATCCTCTGTCGTGGGAGATGAGGGGCATCCACAGGACTCTGCCAACCTTGGAGGTGTGAGGATCTGGCTCAGCAACCTGAGACCTTTCACTTTCTCCTAAACACGCTGGTGCTCGGGGCCAGATATGAGCTGAGCGGGTGGGCAGGGCTGACGGACTTGTGGTCTGCCAATGAGACTGGGGTGCCACTTATCCTATGCCACACCCAGTGCTGGGTGCCTAAAAGAGCTGTCTGTGGATGCTGACGGTGCACACGGCTGTTTTCAGGACCCTGGGTCTACTTCTTGGGTCTGCCCATCACTCTATGAGCCCAGTAATCCCGTGGCCTTTGAACAGAGGCTCTGGAGAATAAGCTCTTTAACCTTCTATTGTAGAGAAAAGAAGTGGGTTCTCTGGGAGTAACCGCCCAGGGCCAGTGGGTAATCTTGGGCTTTTCTTTGGGTGCCCAGCCCTTGCTGGTCCCCCAGTTTTTCCTCACCACCCTTTTTGCTGAGAGCACCTGAAGAGTGTACAATAGCCAAAAAGAGGCCCCTTGATGCTGGATCTGAGAGGTATCCAGTATTGTGACCTGTGTGCTGGATGTGGCCCGGGGCAGAGAAAGAAATGTCCCTGCAAAGGTACGATGCTGAGCACCAAGCACGGTTTTGATGTCCCCAAACTTCCTCTCAGGTCATGAAGGCCTGAGGGTCTGTCTCCCTTCCCCTAGAGAGGGGCAGCTTGAGCATCTCTTGAACAGAGACACAGCCCTGGGTGTGGGGACTCGCACCTCTTGAAGGCAAGGGTGAGTTCATTCCCTCTGAAACTCAACACCTAGAAAGCGAGTGTGTGTGTGTGTGTGTGTGTGTGTGTGTGTGTGTGTGTGTGTGTGTGTGTGCTTGCGTGCGCGCCCTGGGAACACCCACAGCCCAGTCCCACTTCTACCATCTCCACCCCACAGCCTCCTTGCTCACATCCACAAGGGGTCTCCCTATCCCTGATGAGGAAAGTTCTGTCTCTTCGATCCCACTGACCCTCAAGTCCTAGGAGAGATCCCCAAGCCTGGGGCCCTCTGAGCTGGCAGAGATGCACCCCAGCTGCCCCTTGTTAGCCTTGGGTCACAGAGGGAGGCTGAGTGAGATCTGGGCTTGGCTTTGGTAGGAGGCAGAAAGCTTCCTCTTAAAGCAGGGAGGTGGGAACTTTAATTACCCAGGCAGAGGACTGAGCAAGGGAGTGGGCATGGATGCTGCAGGGCCAGGCTGCAAATCTGCAGTGCCAGGCTGCAAATCTGTCTCTCTCATGTTCCTACTCTGGGTCTGGTGGCTATTTGATCCTGAACTTGGAGCTTCTCTATTGTTCCACACCCACCCAGGCTTGTCCAAAGCACGCTAACAAGCACCATGACAGCAGCCAGGCTTCAGGTCACTAATGAAGAACATACAGCTGTTTGGGGGCTGATAGAGGCCTCCGCTGGGTGGAGCTAGACAGCGTGGGGAAGGGAGGACCTTTACTCCGGCAGCTGCTTTCTGTATCATCAGCATCTCACTGATAAGGTACTGTGTGCCAGGTCACAAGTGGCAGAAGTCAGGGACCTGAGCCTGCTGGCTCCAACTCTGTTCACTCAGCTCTCCAGTTCATAGGGCTCTTCAAGGCTGCTGGGAAATCATGCCACCTCAGTCCTGAACTTTCCGCCTTGTCCCTGAACTTGCCAGCCACGGCGGCCTTCTGTTAACATGCTTTCCAGTCATGAAAGGCCTAATAACGCGATGAGTGTCTGAAAAAGAATCGCCTCTAGTAGACGCTGGACCCATCAGCATGGGGTGTAAGGGCATTGTCCTGGCTCCTTTGTGGAAAGAAACAAACACAAGATGCAACCAAGGGAGCTGAAGCCCATGGACATCTATTAAGCACCAGGTGTTCAGAAGCTGACCTTGGTGCCGAAGGTGGTGGTATGCATGTCTACAGATGAGGTTTAGTCCCCCAAAAGTTTTAAAGCTCATCCACGTGTTTCTTGAGAACCTACTGGGTGCTAATCACAGCTCCAGGCCCAGAGATGTAAACAGTAATTAACAAAATCATCCATGTTTCTGTGTTCACGGGACTTGCATGTGAGCATGGGTGACAGGAAAAGGCCAAGGAACAGAGCGGTGCGGGAGCTTGCCCAGGGTTCTAGAGGCTCTAGAGGCAGTGATCGAGAAGCTGCATCGGGAAAGAGCAGAGTAGGATGTCTGAGCCCTGGGAAAGGAAGGCAGTAGGAGCTTGAGGATGGACAGGAGAGGGCTGGCAAAGGCTGAGAGGTAGGCTCCAGGGGATGTGACCGGAGGGCAGTGGACAGGGAGGAAGTAGAGGCTGTGGAGGTCCTCTAAAATGTGGGACAGTTCAGGGAGTGGGGCAGCTGCATACTCTTGCTTAATTTGGGCCCAAAGCCTACAAAGTGGGTGCTAAGCCCTCAGTCACACGGGGAAGGAAGAGCTGGGGCATACGGACAGTGGCTTACCCAGTGAGGCTGCAACAGGGCCACTATTTTAACAGAGACCTGAGCTAAGCTGCTCACACCGCCTACCCACTGTTGTCTGCCCCGCCTGAGGATGTCCCCGGGTGTAGGCCTCCAGCATCGTGCTCTAAACCTGAGTGTCTCGGTGCTCTCTTCTGTCACCTTTGTCTTCGTGGATGGGCCTCGGGCTGAACAGAACCTGGCAGAGTGTGATTTGAGGATTTCGTTCAGAACATCATGTCTCCCATACAATTGCAAGTAGCTACATTCTTGGTTGCTAGGCAGCCAGGTGCAACCCAGTGCAGGGGGTTGGAGATGGGGATGACTCACCCTAGGCACCCGCCCTTCTCTGCCTATGTGCCTCAAGATACAACCCCTCCCAGACAGGCAGGGGAAACTCTGGGGGCAAAATGGACGCAAGTCAAAAAGTCAAACAGTTCAAAACAAACAGAACAGCTTCTGCCCCAGAGGAAAACTGAGCCAAGGGTCTCCCTCAAAAACAATAGGGAAAGTTTTCGTGGCCATCATGATGGCCCATGTCTTTGGTCAGGCACCCAGCACCGTTCCCAGCAGGTTCATATATGTGATGGGTGCATCTTCGCCTCATAATATCCCTGTGGGAGTGGTACTGTTCAAATCCCACTTCATAGATGTGAAAAACAAGGCACCATGGTGGTTAATATGCCCAGCCTGTACACAAGAGGGCCAGGCATTGTAGCCCTATGCCCAGCATCAGGACCCATGGACACAAGGCAAGCCTGAGGAATGGGCTGAGGACCAGTGAAGAGAAATAAAGACCCCTCGGGGTTCTCCTCAAAACTGGAACTAGATTAATTGACTCACATCTTATTAGCAAAGAGCTGAGGTTGGTGGAAAGGGTCCAGGGGCTAGCAGACCTTATATGGACGGTAACAGGTACCATGAAATAAAGAGAAGGAAGCTGAAAAATGGTGGAGGTGGGTGTCAAGGGGAGGAAACAGACCCAGGCTTGGAAGAGTAGAGAGAAGGTAAGAAGAAATCAAGAACAACTCACCACCAACTCACCATTTGAGACTTAGTGCCTCTAAGCAGTTGGGTGTGATGTGTCTCTGTGCCCCTTGGAGCCAGGACACACCTAACACTCTGGATGCGGCAGCTATGAAAGGTGTACTTGAATATGTGAGCAAAGAAGAACGGAAAGGGGGAGGGAGGGAGTGGGAGGAAGGAAGGAGTGGGGAAGAGGAAGTGCCGTAGTCCCTTGGGGGCAGCAAGCCCAGACAGTGAATCAGAAGTGGGGCAGGAGGAAGGATCCTCACTGAGGGGCCTTTGCAGAGATAGACAAGAGAGAAAGGTTTAGAGTCTGAATTTGAGTGTGACCTCAAGAGCAAAGGAAGGTCGAATCCATAAACACCAAGGAGGCTGATCTACATGGTCAACCAGAGGAGAAACAGATGTGCAAGGAACAGTGAGTTTGGTTGGCAGACATGTTCGAAACCACAAGAAAAGGCACTCCTTTCATGCACTACGTGATTCTGTCTTAGGTACTGAAAAGAAAATGAAAACAGACAGATTGAAAGACATTTCCAGTCCTTCCTTTCTTAACCCCCAGCAGTGACAGACATCACTAATCAATCCCAGTGTCAAGCCCCATCACAGCTCAACACTAATGTCAGGCCAGCATCTGAGAAGACTGAGAAGGCAGGCCAGTATCAGGGAGACTGCTTCTCCTACCCTGGGATCTAGATCCTGCCAATCTCTTGTAAGAGCCTGTAATCTAGGCCTCCTTGCAGCTAGAACCCCAAGCGCTGTCTCTCAACCCAGCAGGACAGACTCTGTCCCTTATCTGCCAAAAGAGGCCACCTCACATCCAACAGGAATGTCACCGAGATGTAACCAGAGGCCTGTGGGCCATTCAGGGCCCTGGTGTTCTAAATGTAGAAGCATCTGTTCTGGTGCTTCAAGAAAGTCAAGCAGTGGACCTGAGTGCAGGCAGAGGGACCTATTGCCACATCACACCAGCTACTAAACTACACAAAAAGACTGTGGCCGGTTCCCGGTAGAGGCCTTGAGTTTTGGCATTTGTGAGGAGGCAGACTTGGTGTTGATGAGCCCAGCTCCGCCCTGATGCTGTTTCCCCTCAGCCACTGTGGCTGCTGGATTTGCATAGCCCAGGGCTTCACAGAGCCCCTGTGCTGCGCCTCACCCCAGCCCCACAAGGAAGGGAAGTTATTGGATTTCTGCCACACTGGACTGCAGACCCAGGCACCCAAAGTGAAGAGGGCAGTCCTGGGCTGTGGTGAGGGCAACAGGGGGACCTTTGAGTGTCCGTTGGGGAAATGCAATGGGTATTTTGGTTGCTAACAGAATCCCCATGATGCCTGAAGAAGCATCATCAGGAATGACATGCCTTATAAATGCTGACCCATGCCCAAGAGATTCCAACAGCCAGCAATGCAGAGTATTGAGACCATGGAGAAGCTGACAGCTAGCTACCTGAGCCTATACAGCTCCCTCTCTGTGGAGCGGCACTACTGTTTACCAAATGTCACTCTGTGTGGAGCACTGGGTGCCCCACACTACCTCACACAGCCCTATCCTGGCTCTCTGGAGCCTGCAGAACCTCCTGACTTTATGTCCTGAGAGGCCCCGAGAGGGTGAATGACTGTCCCTCACACCACACAGCTGGAAAGCAGAAAGGCCAGTCATTGGATGCTGTGACGTGCCACTCAAAGGCCTGAGGACAACAAAAGGATGCTGTGTTCTACCTGTGCCTGAGCCAACTGCTTCCATAAGACTTCGCCCGTCACGTAGTCACAGCAGTGCCTCGCCAGGCTCCCAAGTGAGTGCAGAAAACCAAGGGAGATGGTCCCCAGTGCTTCTGCTCACGGGCGTGTGACCCCTTACAACAAAACACACAGTCACAACTAGGTGAGTGGGCGAGTGAAGAGAGGTCACAGGGGAGACATTACTCCGCAAGGACATTCTGCACACTCTTTGTTAGTGCCCCGGGCTCAGCTGTACACACAAGGAAACCAATATCCACACTACTGAAACTTGTTGGAAGTTCATACAACTAGAAGTTGGCAGAGCTCAGGTTCTAACTGAGGCCCCTCCGGAGCCTGTAGCAGTGATGAAAAGGGGGCATGCAAGGTTCAAAGCCCTCAAAGTTGCCCTTAAAGCAGCTGCATTGGAGATCTGGGGTGTGGCTCAGTTGGTAGAGTATTTGCCCTGAGTGCAATCCCCAGTACCAGATAAACAGGGTGTGGGGGTGCACGCTTGTACCCCCAGCACTTCAGAGGTGGAGGCAGGAAGATCAGAAGTTGAAGGACATCCTCAGCTATTTATCAAGTTCAAGGCTAGCCTGGGATACATGAGACCCTGTCTCAAGAAAGACAAAACGAAACAACCAAGGTGTTGGTGTGCTGCTTTGAGCAGTTCAGGCTGCCCATCCAGGCACATCAGTGATTTGCCTTCGTGACTCATCTATCTCTCTTATTTTTGAAGTAGAGTCTTGTTATCTAGTTCATCCTGTCCTTGAACTCACTATGCAGCCCAGGCTGGCCCAAAACTCACTTGGCAATTCTCCTGCTTTGGCCTGCCTGCCGAGTGCTGGAATTTGCAGGTGTGAGTCACCATGCCCATCCACTTTCCCCCTTCTTCCGGGCCTCGGTTTCTTCACTCAGAATGTGGAATAATCCCCATTCGTTCGCAGCCTCCTTCATGAAGTTGTATCCATCCAGAAAGGTCTAAACTAGTGTTCATGGATCCGGAGACTAGAGCCTGGACTTTAAATCCAGGCCAACCCAGGTGAAACCCAAAGGAGGGTGTCTTTACAAATCCATGCCTCAGTTTCTCCATCCGTAAAGCAGTTCACAAAATGAGGTCACAGGGAAGCCATGAGCAGTAAATGGTGCAGTGCCCACACAGAGTGAACAGTGGCGACACTGTGACCCTTGTCCCAGTGTTCGGTTCTCTCCTCTGCCTGCCTGGCCCACAGTCTCCCTGTGATACTGTGGACCTGGGAGGCCCCTCAGGAGACTAGGGACAGGACCCAGCTTCTACACCACCCTCCGCAAGGACTCACTCTCAGCTGGCTGGGCTGAGTCGCCTTCACATCTGGCTCCCAACATCTCCCACTCATTCCCCTAAGGCCCCCAGAATTCTTCAACTGTGAGAGCGCACCCATTTCTACAGCATGCCTCCCAGCCTAGTCCTCAAGCGGCCATTTGTAAGAACAGAAAGGACCCGGTGTCCTGAAGTTTTCCCGAGAGTAACATCAGGATGGAAAGGTCACAGGCATCCAGGTTAAGGCTCAGGCTGCCGATGCGCATGTTCTCACCAAGCCTGCCCCTGGCCTCCATGACCCTGAGGGTGTGCCTGAAGGCTTTCCTACCCCACTGTCAACAAGAATGCCAAGCCACTAAGACTGAGCTTGGGCATAGGGGGGATGACCAGAGGAGACCCTGGGTGCCCCCCAAACTTCACTCCCTTGCACAAACACCCCTGTCTTAGAGAAGATGTCACTGTTGGGTCAAGCATTGCCCCAAACCTCCGCTCTTCCTAGGCATGTGTGTCTAGGAAAGGCCATGTGCTTACTGAGCATCACTGTAGTTCAGAACAACATATGCCACACTGTCTCTGCCCTCATGGAGCTGACACTTAGCAAGGGAGCCAAGTATAAGAAAAAAAAATTTTTTTTTTTTTTTTTGGTTTTTTGAGATGCGGTTTCTCTGTGTGGCCCTTGCTGTCCTGGAACTCACTCTGTAGATCAGGCTAGCCTCGAGCTCACAGAGATCCGCCTGCCTCTTCTTCTGAGTGCTGGGATTAAAGACATGCGCCACCACTGCCAAGCTGAAACTTGTGTCATTAATGATGTAGATGGACGGGATTCTTGGGGACTAGAAGAGCGTTAGAAATGGAGTCCACCCTCACCAAAAGAGGCTTGGCAGAGGAAACAGCATGTGCAAAGGCCCTGAAGCAAGAAGGGACTGTGTTGATGCTTCAAGAAGGAGGCTGGTGTCCCTGGAGTATAATGGAGGACTAGGGGCAGAGGCAGCAGAGGATGATGGCAGGGACCAGGGCTTGGGGTTTGGGAAGGATTGTGACTTTTAGCTTCATGTGACGTTAGCCACTAGAGTGTAGTAGATAATTATTTAACACAAACACAATGCACTTTACGCTCCGAAAACTGAGGGCGAGAGCAGAGAGACCAGTTAGTGAAGCTAACCAGGGCAGCATTGATGGCGACCTGACTGACTGTGGGAATCAGGCAGGAAAAGTCTGGCCAGAGATGAGTTCTTCTTCGGATGGTTTTGCTAGGTATGTGAACAGGGTTAAGAGACGGAGGGGGCCTGGCATACCCTGGCATAATGGTGGCCCACACTTCTAATCCCAGCACCCAGCAGGCAGATCTCTGAGAGTTCAGGGTCCGCCTGGTCTACATAGTGAAACCCCAGCCCCTACACACACCCCTAAAAAAATAAAAAAGAGGTGGGAACGGACCTGAAGGATCACTGTAGACAAATACAAAGGGGAGGAGAGATGGCGGGCCTGTCTGTGGAGCAGCTTCTGTGTGTCTGTCTGGCTTGTCAGGCCTTGTTTTCATCTCTGTGACCAGGCTGTGAGCTCAGAACCATCCTGCCCGTGACATGGAGAAGCTGAAATAATCCAGTCAGGGACACACAGTTCACAGATGGAGGCGAAGGTACTAACCCAGGAATATTTATCTCCAGGTCCATTTCCTCTAAAAGTTCTATAGGGGAAAAAAAAACTTCATTTTTTTTCAGTGTTGATTTAAAAAAGAAATTAAAGTTTGAATTATTCAGATAAAACACGATCTCCTGATTAAAATTCACATATTTCAGTCAGAGCCGACTACCACAACCAGTCCGCTGCCTCTTCCAAGAGTGAGTGCCACCTTTGTGAGCTTGGGTCCGATCCTTGCACACCTCTCCCCACATGCTTGCATGTGTGCATGCGCGCGCGTCCATAGAAATGGAGCATCCTGTTTTCCACAATCGGAGTTGAACGGCACGTACTGTTCCAATGATGCTCTCGCTCACCAGTTCTCCTCCTAGGCTAGTGAACATAAACCGAGCTCGTTTGTTCAGAACTGCCGCGTAGTATATTGTGGGCTACATGAGCTACAGTTTATTTAGCCCACTCAGTTTCCAAAGACAGAAACTCATTTTTCTATAAATGTAGCTTTTAAAGAGCTTGTGGGGATGTTTTCCCCCCTCGAAATATAAGGCTTTTATTTATGCTAATGGAAGAACCCACATCACACCGACAGCGCAAATATTTAGCAACACCCAGCCTGGTGACTGTGTTTTCCAAATCCCATTCAGGTGCCTTCGAGCCAGTGCTTGTCCACAGCCAAGGCTCTGTGAGGACCCGTGAGGCTGTCTCCAGCAAGCAGGAGAGAGGCAGAGCTCTTGCCTTGGACACTGGGTCTTGTTGAAGGCAGCTAGCGGGCATGGGAAGAAC
This sequence comes from Peromyscus leucopus, assembly GCF_004664715.2. NCBI lineage: Eukaryota > Metazoa > Chordata > Mammalia > Rodentia > Cricetidae > Peromyscus > Peromyscus leucopus. The sequence goes on from NC_051065.1 coordinate 157,011,662, forward strand.
AGTCACGGAGCCTCTGCGGTCTGGGCTTCAGCGGTGTGTCAATGCTGTGGAAGGCAGGCTGCCATGCTGCCGATTCTGTGTGGTTAGCATCAGAGCTCAAGGGGAGGAAAGGGTGTCCTGTCCGGGTTCTAGACACCCATGGTGTACCTAAAGCATACCACATTCACCCTTTCTTCTCCCCAACACGTAGAGCTGGGTTGTCCCTGGGCCCTATTTTTAGGGAATGGAGGCTCAGAGAGAGGCACCCACCTGCCTACTGTCCAATGAGCAGGGCGCCCCCTCCTGGGGCAGTGGGGAAGCGCTGCTTGCGATGCTCTTGTGTGGAAGCACTTCCTGTGGAGGAAGGGTCATATGGGCTGTGAATGCGGCTTTGGGGCCTCTGTTTTTCCATGGGGCAGGGACAAGACACCAAGAAGCGGGCCGAACGAACTGTCATCTATGAGGTTGACAGAGTCCCCGGTAGTAGTTTCCTGGGAGCTGCCCATTGGGCTAACCTCTGACAAGGGACAGAGACCACAGACTCCCCCACAGCCACACCACAGGGCTGTCAATGCCCACCCTGAGCCAGATGGTGGTGGTGCACACACCTTTAATCCCAGCACTCGGGAGGCAGAGGCAGGCAGATCTCTGTGAGTTTCAAGGCCAGCCTGGTCTACAGAGCGAGATCCAGGACAGCCACCAACACTACACAGAGAAACCCTGTCTCGGAAAAATAAAAATGCCCACCCTGCCCACCAGCCCAGTTGTTGGTTGTTTTCGCTGAATCACCTCCAAGGTATAACAGGGCCCCGGCCCAAACACAGCATTGAGCACATGTGTAGGCACCCACAGTCCCCTGCTCATGCTGGGTTCCACAGCTCTCATCCGAAGCCTCTAGTTTGAACCACTGTTGTCCTATTGAATGTAAGTCACGGGGCATGGTTTCAATTCCCCATTCACCTGGGGGCTGGAGGCCTAGGCTGCTGTGGACCCGTCACCGGGTGCAGGCACGGTGGGCTCGACGCAGAAGCTTCCTCAGCCTGCCCCTGATCACAACAGGCTGGAGAGAGCCAGGTGGCTGCTAGGCTTGTCTCCCTGGCCTTTGCCATAGCAGGACCCTAAGCCTCAGTGTCCAGGTCCTGTACAGCATGGCCCAGGAGCTTGACTGTGTACAAAGCTCTGTTGGCGCTGTGGTTCGGGGATCCTCAAGCACAGTGATCCCGGGGCCACCACCCCTCCCCCTACCCAGAGAGTGTAAAATCTACTCGGGGGTCATACGGCGAGGAAAGATAGGTCCCGGCCAAGTCCCCTGACCCAGGTTGAGGGGTGCTGATACGCTGGTGGGGTTCTGATACCTGAGACAGGTGCACACAGACTGAAGTATCCAGGGCTGGGGTATGGCTCCATGGTAAATCATTTTTCACAATACACACAAGGTGCTGGGTCCCATCTCTAGTATGGCAAGAAAAAAAAAAACTGCCCAACATTCCAGGCACAGGACAGCAGAAAGGGTGGTGGCTGTGGAGACATGGCAGTCAGTGACAGCGGTGAGTGTGTGGTTGTTTGTGGTCGTAGTGGCCGTGGTACTGTGGCAGTGTCTAGCCCCCAGCCGCGACTCACATGGCTTTGGACAGCTCACATTGGCAATAGGGGCTGAATTCAGCCCCACGGGGATATGAATTTGGCCCCAAAACATCTCCAATGGGGAGATCTTGTGTTAGAGGTCAGCCTTCTGATTTACAAAAGCTTGGAAGATTTCTCCACTGGATCCCACATCCCCCTCAAAGGACAGTATGCTCCTTAGTCTCCCCCGCTCCTGATCGCCTCCCCCCTGCCACCTTCACCCGTTGTGGCCCTCCCTCCGCTGACACAGGGCCCAGGTTCTTAGGGTCTGGCCTATGGGTCCCCAGCATCACAGAACCTCACAGCTCTGGCCTGACCCGCCCCCCGGAACTGACTCCCACATTGTCCACCATTTGTCCTGTAGATAGATGTCAGATCACTAGAAACCCAGAGGGATCCAGGACTCAATCGGGCCCTGGCTTAGCCCTCACCGTAAGTGCCTGGTTTCTTTACTTGCATGCCAAGCTGCGAGAAGGCACGCATGTGGAAAACAGGCCCCCAGCACAGCTGCTCAGGAACCTCAGGACCCTCGGGGAACCCCGTCTTAGGGAAGACCCTCGGTATCTAGATGGGAAAACAGGCTCAGAAAAGGGACTGGACAGCCAGAGGCCCGGCAAATCCCAGCCAGAGCCCCATCCTCACAGGTCCCCCACTCTCGATAGCACCCACTCCTAGAAGAAAGCCTAAAGCTCACCCATACTTGGTGTGCATGAGTAAGGAGTACACCTCCCTCCAGGAGTCCAGAAAACTAGAGATTTGGGTTAACAGAGCAAAGCCCAGGGCCTCTGAGATGCCAGGCCGCAAGGACGCCGCATGGCCTCTGAAGCCCCCAGGCCACGGTAGGCTGGGTTTGTTTTCTCAGTGTGTGGACATCCCGAGTGGGAAGCCCAGCACAGGACAGTGCTTCCACATGCTAAACACAGGCTCACAGGACCTCCCGGAAGTGCCCATCCTCCATCAAGTAAATGGCCCAGCTGACCGCGACTCCTCCTTCATACTCTATAGATGAGAGCTGGGCCGCCCAGGGCTTCCTTCTCCTCCTGGAGAGGCTCTGCAGGACCCTGGGTAGCAAGTAAGCCATGCTCCCTCCCTCTGGGTCTTGATGGTGGTCTTATGACCTTTCTCCCTGCTTCCCGTGAAGCCCAGGCCTGGATTGCAGGCCCCTGAGTGCTTACAGCCGTGAGTCACAAACCTATTGCCTGCACACCACTCTCTCCAGGTTCCTTAGAGGCTCAAAAACTATGGGCTGAAAGGATGAATGAGTGGACACTCCCACAGAGGACTAAGGCATAACCCAAAAGCCAGGTTATATTACCTTCTAAGAGCCAGCAAGCTGGTCCTGTGGGTAAAGGCTCTTGCTACCAAGCCTGGTAACTAGTTCCGTCTCCCAGAAAATAAAATAGCTGAATCCTCAGTTCCCGTCCCAGCATGCCTTGGGCTTCTGCCTTCCCAGGAAAGTACGAAAGGGCTGAGTTTTTTTGAAAGGTGCACCCCTCCCTGAGTCCACCCACCCTAGCCGCCCTGTTAAAACAAGTGAGTCTGGAGGGGCCTGGCCGTTCACGCATGGGTCTCACTACATTCAGACGTGTGAGCTGCAGCCTTGAGTGAGAAGCATCTGAGGCCTCCTGTGCCAGCCTGAGGAACAGGCCTGAGACCAACCTTTGTCCCAGAGCACAAAGCTGGGTGAGGGAGGATGCATCCCATGTACCCATAACCCATAGCGGCCAGGACTGAGCCAGCAATAACAAGGCTGCCTCTTGCCCCTCTGAGACAGTGGGTGTGTTGTGTAGGAGCAAGGAGGCTGTCCTTGGCGCAGAAAGAGCACAAGCCAGATCCTGGCAAGGTGACTCCAGCGGCCAAGGTGTGTGCCAGGCAAGCCTGACGACCGGAGTCTCAGAATTCACGTAAAGAAGGAAGAAAAGCACTCGCTCCACAGTTTTCCTCTGGTCTCTGAACACATGCTGTGACACACATGTGCCCCCATATATCACACACATCCACACACAAGAATAATAGTAAGTTAATAAGAAGCACAGGCCAGAACAGGACACTGCTGTGGCCCAAGTATCTGCCACACACCTTATCCCCCTACTAGTGCTCATCACCCCAATCTCTGCACGCTCACTGAGGGGCTCCCTAGTCCTCCGTCATCTATGTCTTTGCGCAGATAAATCCAGACACACTGAAGAAGGCCATGTGGAGGGCTCAGCATGGGCATGTGGGGACAGAGGGAGTCAGAGGCCAGCCAGGGATGGCCCCAGGTGGTCTGGGATGGAGGCGGAGAGTGAAGGAGGAGACCTCAGCTGTAGCCTAAAAGTCAGATGAGAAGCAGTGCAGTAGGATGGAACATGTGACTTCAATCTGGAAATAATGAGAAACTTCCAGTGCTGCAAGGTCAGAGGTCAAGTTCATGATGCTACGGAATTATCTAGACACAGAGAGCGGATGGGCTGTCAGTGGACCCCACTGCTCCAACAGGTGCATGTCAAGGTTGTCCTTGCTGCCCTGGTCTGGGAGCCACAGCCAGAACCACCCGAGGGCCTGCTGCCCTCAAGACGGATCTCACAGTAACGCATATGTGCATCCTCGGGAGGTTGGCTGCCGGCTGGTGCTGCGCCGTCCCGTTCCCAGCTCTGCCCCAGGATCTGCTGCAGGGCTGCACACGGCACAGGTGCACAAGACACGCTTGCTAACTCAAGCAACACACAAGCCTGTGAGTTGGGTGCCCTCCCTGACACCATCGCCACCACAGCAGAAGGGGAAACTGAGGGCCAGGCTGGATTCAAAGCCCAGAGGAGGCTCGTTATGGAAAATGACACCCCAAGCCCTGCCGTGTTTAAGAAGTGGGAACTCAGACCAGGGAAGAAGCAGGCTGCATGGTTGCCCTGGGGCTCACTGGAGCAGGCTGTCCCCCACCGGGTGGCCTTGAACCAGGAGCAGCTTCTCTCACATCTCTGAAGCCCCAAGTCCAAAGCCAGAATGTTAGCCAGACTCTGCCCTAGACCCATCAGGAGAGGCCACTGCCAACTTCTTTCAGAAGCTGGTGGCTCCGTGGCGTCCTTGGTTGTAGCCATGTCCCTCCAGTCTCTGTCCATCTTGCACAGCGGTCTTACTTCCGGGGTCAGTGTCACCCATCAGGACACAGAGAGACACCCGGGTAATCTAAGATGCTCTGGCCTCAGGCACATCTCCAGAGTGTGTTTTCCAAGGCAGGTCACTGACCCAGGTCCTGGGAGTTAGGCCTGGATATTCAGATTCCTCAACTTACAACGATCTGGCTAAGAATTGTTCAGCCTTATGATTGGATGACAGCATCCCCATCCAGCCATTGTGGTGGTCACCTTCCGTCCATACTCAACAAATAATAGATGTTCAACACCTTAGTATGAAGGAAGCTTCGGAGGCTTTGTGTGGTATGACTCTGCTGAGCTGTAGTGGATTGGGCTGAGCTGGGCTATGATGTCCAGAGTCAGGTGTGTGAGACATTCTCTGGCATGTATGTTCATGGGGATGAATACTACCATGGGTCTGGAAACATCCATGTTTCTAGGTTCCTCCATTCACTTAGCAGTGCCCCACCCCCACCCCACCCTGGACATGAATCGCTTAGGACACTGGGCTCCTAGGCCAAATGCCTGGAAGGTTCCAGCCATGTTTGCCCACTCCCTCCTTACCTCCCAAAGACAGGTATGCCTCTCCTGACCCCTGCCCAACTCACCTGTCCTCTGTCCACAGGTTTGCCAGGCACCGCTCCAGACCTGGAAAAGAGGAAACAGATTTTTGGGCAAAACTTCATACCTCCAAAGAAGCCAAAAACCTTCCTGCAGCTGGTATGGGAAGCACTGCAGGACGTGACGCTCATCATCCTGGAGATCGCAGCCATCATCTCCCTGGGACTGTCCTTCTACCACCCGCCGGGAGAGAGCAATGAAGGTAGGGTGCCCTGGGCACTCCTGAAACACGGGCAGGTGGGACCGTTCATGTATGTGCAGTGTCCACAGCTGCACAGAGAGGGGGGAGCTTGCTGGGACTCGGGCCACAGAGACCAGTACGTGCCCACGGCCCCAGTCAGCCCACCCGTGAGTGTGAGGCTAGACCAACAGTGGTAATAGCTAAGGTGGACATTTATTAGGCACCTCCAGTATGTCCAGCTCTGGGCTTGTGCCCCCTTTAAAGATGCGGAAACTGGGGTCTGGAGAAGGAAGTTGAAGTTTGGTTTTTTTGTTTTTGTTTGTTTGTTTATTCTCACAAAATAGCACAGACTCTGTGATTTTTAGAGACATGTCTCTTGTTCTGGAGACTCCCCAAGCCCATCAGCAAGGCGGTGCATTGAGTGAGGGGCTTGAGCTGCACTACAGCATGGCGGAGGCCGTTGCGTGGGAAGGCCAGGCATGCATGCTGCCTCAGCTATGTCCTTGCCCCGGGATGGGCACACCCTATGACTTCATCTAATCCGTGTTACTTCACCAAGGCCCCGTCCCCAAAGACCGCCTAAATGGGGGCCTGGAAATTAAATGTCCAGCATGGGACCACAGTGCCCACCCAGGAGAGAGGCCTCAGGTTGGCTGTGGAGCGTGTTACAGCATGCTGCCAGGCTCCTTCCAAGGCCATTTCTTTCTGTCCCCAGATCTCTCTTTCTGCCATATGGGTTCTGGGGATTGAATTCAGGTCATCAGGCTTGGCAGCCAGCACTCCACCTACTGCGCCATCTAACTGGCCCTGACCTTTTTTTTTTTCTTCAAGTGATTTCTTCCCATAGAGGACAGAAGGGAAGGCAAATGAAAAGTCAGGCAGAAAACGGTGGAAGCCAATAAACCAGTTATTGCTACTGTGACTCCGATTTAAGTTTGACTTGAGCTTCCTAGCAGCCAGGGCAGAAAGGGAAGGTGGATGATTTTCATAGGCCAGGTTATGAACAAGAAAGAAGGTGAGATGTCCTGACAGTGGATCCTGGGATGGACGTTCCCATGGGACAGTGAGAGGGATGCACTGTGGACAGCCTTCCTTAAGGTTTCAGCCAATGTAGAAGACTTCAGATGGTAAGACTGACATATATGTGTCCTACAGTTTCCAGAACTAACCCAAATTGGGAGCTGTTGTGGCAGAAGCCCATTGCCTCCTCAGTTAAGCCACACGGTGATTGTACAGACAGATACTATTCTTGGAGACTATAATTTTACTACATTTCTCCAGTCCTTGACCTCCCTCCAAACCCTCTCAGATCCTCAGCTCTCCAAGTTTCTTTTTTAATCAATTGTTATTGCATGCATATATGTATTAGTATATACATATATGTTCCTAAATATATCCTATTGAGTCCATATAATATGAATTGTGTGCATATTTTCAAGGGTGAGCATTTGGCACTGGACCGCCAGTTGGTGTCCTCTTCCCTGGGGAGGGCCACCTCTCCCCCTCCCAGCTTTACTCAGTTATCTGTAGTTCTTTGTGTAAGGTTGAGGGGGTCTCATGGGCTTTTTCCCTATGCAGTTCGACACGTTCATTGAGGTCATCCTTGTTCAGCTCACGTTTGGGCACTTGTGTTGATAAAACTTTATGGATGTTACTTAGAGACACAATCTCACAGCAAAGTCCCTGATGCTCTGGCTCCTACAATCTTTATGCCCTTTTTCCTAAATGTTTCCTGACCCTTAGATGTAGAAATGTTTATAGATGGGACTGGGTTCCACAACTCTGCATTTTGATTGGTTGTGTTTTCTATAATGGTCTCCATCTGTTGCAAAGAGATGTTCTCATTGGTGAGGAGTTGAAAATACACTCATCAGGCTAGACCCAGGAGGAGCTAGATGCTATTCTTATGAGCCCCCGAGCCTGTGGAGGATGTGCCAAGGTCACCTACCAAGGGGCTGAAACTCTGTGGCTCTGGCAAAAACATCCAGCTCCAGGAAGCAGGCTGGGGCTGAGTCACCAGCATCAGTGGCCTCCCGTGGCCTTGCTGAGCAAGGTGAGATGAGGGCAGCTGGCAGAGGCCAAGATAGGACAACAGAGCTCCTGAGATGTGCCAAGAGAGACCCCATGGCTCCAGACAGATGACTGCTGCCGTGCACATCTCTGGGGTACACAAACCCAGGGCCCAGGGATCATGCCTTGGTGGCTGGAGTGTGGTCCAAGATAGCCTGGTTCTTTCTGCCCTGCTGCACCTCATTGTTGCTGGTCTGGCCACACTTTGAGTGGAAGGCGGTGTCTACACTGTGTCGGCCACACTTTAAGTGGAAGGCGGTGTCTACACTGTGTCCCACTAGCAAAGCAGTGGAGGAGGGAGGGAGGACAGGCTCCTCACAGCCTAGCATAGTTGTTTGTTTGTTTGTTGTTTACTCTTAGCTCTTTTGCTCTTTTTTTTGGGGGGGGGCCACCACGCAGCTCCCAAATAAATCATGCAGAGTCTTATTCTTACTTACAAATGCCAGCCTTAGCTTGGCTTGTTTCTAACCAGCTTTTCTTAAATTTTCCCATCTATGTTTTGCCTCTGGGCTTTTTTTTAATCTTTCTCTATTTCTGTATACCTTTCTTTACTTCTTACTCCACCGCCGGCCCCTAGCATCCTCCTCTCCTTGTTCTCTTGCTCTTTCTTCTTTTCCTCCCAGGTTTCTTCTCCTGTTTATTCTCTCTGCCTGCCAGCCCTGCCTATCCTTTCTCCTACCTGTCCACTGGCCACTCAGCTCTTTATTAGATCAATTAGGTATTTTAGACAGGCACAGTAACACAGCTTCACAGAGTTAAACAAATGCAACATAAAAGAATGCAACACATCTTTGCACCATTAAACAAATGTTCCAGAGTATAAACAAATGTAACACATCTTAAAATAATATTCCACAGCATCCTAGTCCCTGAGGAGAGGTGGAACCCTTTCTACCACCTTGCTAAGCATCTTGTATGCAGCCCCCCATGGGAGTCGGCCTGCTGTGTTACTCACCTGCCCTGATCTTGAGCACCCAAGAGCCAGTGTCTCAGCTGGCAGAGTTCTTATCCGGCTGGTGTGTGGTCTGCATTCTACTGAACAAGCGAAAGTACTCGGCTGGGAGGAGAGGACAGCTGCATAGGATTGGCCTCAGACACATGGGCTGTAGCCCCAAACCAGGCCTTAGGCTGCCTTTGCTGTGGAAAACCAGCCTGTATCAGAGACTCACATCTGGGCCCCATGTCATAGTCAGATGTCATGCAAGTAGAAGACCCAAGGGGGCATGGGCACAAATCCAGTTGTACCAAACTCTGGCAAGGGATGGGTTCCTGCAGCCTTGCCTTCTGATCTGCAGAAGGGACACAGATCCTGGGACACAGAGCAGCAGGGCCCTGAGAAGGATCTGTGGGGCACTCAGGAAAAGGGGGAAGAGTACCTGGGCATGTACGAGGTGCTTGTTGGGAGCTCCGAGAGGCTGAGTCACTTACCTGGGGTTGCATTAGCAGGGCCTGGACTTTGAATCCGGGTCTTTCCAAGTCTAGAATCTCAGTGTGATATACTGACTTGTCTCTAAGTGTCCCAGCATCCAATAATGCTCTCCCCCACTACACACACACACACACACACACACACACACACACACACACACACACACACCAGGCTCTGAGGAAGCATGCAAGGGGAGACAAGCGTCTCCTTTACAGAGCATGTGGCAAGAAGTGGAAACAACCAAAATCCTACAAAATGACGTATCAGGCTCTGGATTCAAGTCCTCCCTTCCCCACCCTGGTTTCTCAGAGTGTATACAGCCATCCCCTGGGTCCTGCTGGAACCTCCTGTGGACACCTTGGGTATTATTTACTGCCTTCTGTGTACTAGAAGTCCTCTCTGGATGTCTGATGACACCCAGCATGACAGCTGTGTGAACAGCTGTGACACCATGTTACTTAGAGGGTAAATGACGAGCGAGGCCTGGGCATGTTCAGTGCAGCTGCAGGGTCTCCCTGCTTATCATTTCCCATCTGTGGTCGGTCAGAGGCCAGGGGACTGAATTCTAGGACACTAAGGGATGACAGCATGAGGATTCCATCTCTAAGGTTCCCTGTTCTTCCCATCCTTGGGGTAGGGGGTTCTATCTCTGTGGGTGTCATTCACAGTCCCTTAGTTTCCTCACCTCAGGTGACTGGATTCCAACTGGTCCCTGCTCTGTGTCATGAGCTCAAGGCTTGAGCCCACGGGACCCCATGGTGGGTACTTCACAAAGAGGACCCCGTTCACCCTGTGGTCACCTGAGGAGGGGGCCACCCATGGTCATCCCATTCTGCTGATGAGATCATTGAGACACCGTGGTGAAATAGCTACATGGCAGTCTGCAGCTGAGATCTGAACTCAGGGGGCCCGGGGAAGTTCTCAGTGGTACCAATGTAATAGCCATTACCATCAAACAGTGGTCTGGTAGAACACTCTTGGTTACTAAGACAATTCAAAACTTCCAAAGAGACAAACAGCCTCAAAAGCCCTTCAGGAGTTCACTGGCCTTCAGGGAGTACTGATTGAGCCGGAGACCTGAAACCTTCCAGCGGTACGTGTTCCCGGCCACAGTGATCCCTTACCTTCCCACACATTCCCTGACCTTCTTGGCTTATTGCTTCTGACCCCTGGGTTTCCAGAAGTTTCTGTTGGGGTCTCTTGAAACTGCTGTTCTCTATTTCTTGGAATCAGACTGGATGCCCAGCTGGTCAGGTGAGTCTTTGCCACCTGCCATGGGCTCAGAGGCTCAGAAGCTCAGGGCAGGACAAGTCTGGGCTCAGATCCCAGACCTGGATTCAAACTCTAGATCTGCTGTGTGACTCCAGCTGAGTCACTGCCCGTCTCTGAGTCTCTTTCCTTTCTTTGGCCATCTGGAGGATGAGGGTGGATGCTTGAGGCTTGCCCAGCACACTGCCAGCCTAGCCCCTGTGGAAGGTGCCCTCTGAGTTGACCAAGGTAGATGGACAGACACCACTCCTAGGATATAAACCATGAGTCGAGGACCCAGCTCTCACCCAGGATGTGACCCCTGGCCACTCAGAGCCTCGGGTTCTGCATTCAGAAATGTCAGATGCCTCTTGCTTTCGGGACCCCTGTGGGGATCATGGAGGGGTTGGAGAGTCATAGGCTCTTCACAGCCTAGCATTGTGGACCTTTGGTCTGAGCCTCCATGTTGGGCATACTGGTATTTTTCCATTTCTCATCACTCCATGGGCCTGGCCAACCTTGAGAGTTGTAGGCCCACACTGGGGACTCAGTAGTGCCAAGTGTGGGGTACAGGGTCCCTCTGGGTCAGGTAGCAGCCTGTGTCTTGAGTCCCATTGTCCTTGCTGTGACCTGAGTTGGAGAGAACTGGATACATGCTAAGTGTGGCCACGAGTAGCCCTTTTCCTGTCCCCAAGTTCCAGGAGGTGTTGTCAGAAATGCTGCCAACACACACACATACACACACACACACACACACACACACACACACACACACACTTCCATGGTATTACATAAAGGCAGGCATGGTGTAATCCCAGCACTCAGGAGTAGATGCAGGAGGATCATGATTCCAAGAACATCTCAGCTACATGGCCAGTTTGAGGCCAGCCTGGGCTACATGAAATCCTGTCTCGTGAGAAAACCTATACTCAGAGAGTCATTTATTTGAGGTCTCACAGCTAGGACAATTGTAGGGCCAGTATGGTTCAGCTGGTGGCTTTGAAGTCATGCTGCCTGGAATGGTGTTCTCACTTTCTGCCCGCCCTTCCTAGTTTGGGAAGTTAGCAGACCTCCCTGAGAAACCTTAGCATCCCCATCAGTGAAAGACATACAGCAGGGGCCCTATAAAGTGACTGGGAGGCACCCTTTGCCCAGAGCACGGCACACAGAAGCACACTGAGGCAGTCGTCTGATGATCAGTGATTACTTGGTATAGCTACGCTATGGGGAAGCTCCTGTCTGGTGGCCTGGGGATCCACTGTTTCCTTGTCTCTCTACAGGATGTGCCACAGCCCAGGGTGGGGCAGAGGATGAAGGTGAGGCAGAAGCAGGCTGGATTGAGGGGGCTGCCATCCTGCTGTCGGTCATCTGCGTGGTCCTGGTCACAGCCTTCAATGACTGGAGTAAGGAGAAACAGTTCCGGGGCCTGCAGAGCCGCATCGAACAGGAGCAGAAGTTCACCGTAGTCCGGGCTGGCCAAGTGGTCCAGATCCCTGTGGCCGAGATCGTGGTCGGGGATATTGCCCAAATCAAGTATGGTAAGTCTTCCTGGCCATGATTCTAGAGCTGGAGTCTGGGTAGAGGTGGGACAAGACAGGCAGATTAAAAGAGCCTAACCTAGGGAATGGTTGTGGCAGGATGTATTCTAAGGCCCTGAGGGTCCCAGAGGAGACAGGTTTCCCATATCCAGTTAAATCAGAAATGTCAGATTTGTAGCACGCATACCACTGCACTCCAGCTTCCATCTGTACCAGACATGACTAATCAATCCCTGCTCATGGTCTGAATACAGCCTCAGAAGGCTTCCCAGCACAGCATCACTAATACTCAGAGTGGGTTTATGAGACAAAATCCATTTCTCATCCCTGAATTGACTTCAGATAGATCTTTCCAGGGTGGTAGAAGTTAGCAAGAGTCCGAGTAGGTAGGTAAGTGTCCCAAGCCAGTCATATCGCTAATGAAAAAGCAGGTAGGCTGACTCCAGAGGGGGTTTGGATAACATATGTCCTGGTTCAACAGACACTGGCTGGGGAGTTTAGAGTGGCCCTCCTCACTCAGTCCTAGTGGCTCACTTGATAGGAGTGTCTTAAGTCTACCCAAATAGCCTGCTCTGTCATGAAAGACCTTCTCTAAGCCGTGAAAAAACGACAGGAAAATGAACCACAGAGCGCCCTGGACCCAGGGACACATCAGGTCAAAGGATGTACATTATGAAGGGCATGCCTGCATGGGCCAGAGTGGCTCTGTGTCAGGCCCCAAGGATGTCACTCTAGCTGCCCATTGGTACCTGCAGGTACCATCTTGATTCTGCAGGCTGGGGCCTAATAGGCACCTCCCCCATGGCTGCCCCAGCTTCTCTGGCCACCTGACTCTGCTGACCCCCTGTTCTCCTCCAATCAGGTGACCTCCTTCCTGCGGATGGCCTCTTCATCCAGGGCAATGACCTCAAGATCGACGAAAGCTCGCTCACGGGGGAGTCTGACCAGGTGCGCAAGTCTGTGGATAAGGACCCCATGCTGCTGTCAGGTAAGCTGCGGCTCACAGTGCCCCTGCGGCTGGTCCCACCCACCATGGGGAGGCTGGTGTGGACCCTGACTCTGGGGTCTATGGCAGGATCAGACCCCTGTGTGCACACCACCCCTTTCCCAAGCAAAGTCACATTCCGTCTGCCACACGGAGCCACAGCCTGGCACTACTACTGCAAACATCCCAGAGTGTCTTACTTCTGCAACATAGCTTCTAGTGGCGTGGTTTCCTGCAAAGCGACAGTCTTTCTGGACACCCACTATGCACCAGGCCCTGTGACGGGGGCGGGGGGCGGGGGGGCGGCACTGGAGGGAGCCAGCCTGGCCATTCCTAGGGAAGAGCTCACAGGGCAGGAAGGAAAAAAATGCAAAAGCCCAGAGGCAGGAACACACTGAGGCAAAGGATAACAGGATATAGATGCTTGGATTCTGAACTGTGGTGAGGAGTCAAGACACTATTCTGAGTAGAATGGGATTGCCCAGATGGAGTTGCCTAAAGACACTGGCCATTTATTTGTTTGTTTGTTTGTTTTTGTTTTCTGGCTTCCATGGGGCAAGAGACAGGCTGGGGAGGCCGTGTGGGGTGGGACACCTCCATAAAACCCTTCCCTGAAGAGATAACCAAGGGGCCTCATTGCCTGGCCATGCTGTTGGGGTCCCCAGCCCCCCCTCAAACAGCTAACCCCATAGCAGAGATACAAAATGGTATGTGAAAGCCAGGAGGGGAGCAGAGAGGCCAGAGGAAGGTGTATGGAGCTGGGGTTTAGCGGGTGAATAGGAGCTCGCTTGGTCCATTTCCCTGTGGGTGGGTGGGATACCCTGGTGATACAAAAGGAAGATCCACAAGTCTTCCAGGTAATGGAAAGGCTGAAGTATTTATTTATCTAGAATTTATTCACAGCTTGTCTTAGTCAGGGTTACTACTGCTGTGATGTAACACCATGACCAAAAGCCACTTGGAGAGGAAAGGGATTATTTCACTCACAGTTCCATATAATAATTCATCAGCAAAAGCAGTTGGGAACTCAAGCAGGGCAGGAACCTTGAGACAGGAGCCAATGTAGAAGTCATGGAGGGGGGCTGCTTACTGGCTTGCTCCTCGTAGTTTGCTCAGCCTGCTTTCTTTTAGAACCCAGGACCGTGAGCCCAGGGATGGCACCACCCACAACAAAGTCTGGACCCTCCCCCCATTGATCGATAATTAAGAAAATGCCCTACAGGTGGATCTCATGGAGGCATTTCCTCAATTAGCAGTCCCTCCTCTCAGATGACTCTAGCCTGTGTCAAGTTGACATGAAATTAGCCAACACATCCTTATCTCTATTTTGCTTTGTAGACCAGGCTGGCCTCATCCCCTCTATCTATTAAATGCCTACTGTATGCCAGTGGCTAATGGGACAGACAAGGTCTGTGCCATGCTGGAATCTAGAATCTGGTGAGGGTGGCAGTCAAAGAAGAAACACACAAGCAAATAGCAAGGTGATTTCCAGGACAGGAAATCCATCAAAGACACAAGATTGCACTGAGAAGGGACCCTGAGATCAGGAAGAATCTCAGCAGGCCAGGGAATGCCTGACTCAGGAGGTTACCTTAGAGCTAAAGTCTGAACATTGAGAAATTCATTCATGGCCGAGAAACAGCAAGTGCAAAAGCCCTGGGCTCTGAGTAAGGGATCATGGAAGGTCTCTAGTGCCCTTTGGGAACACACAGCCCTTTCTGGACACCCACTATGCACCAGGCTCTGTGAGGGATCAGGAGATGGTCCCAGCCCTGGTTCTGGCCTCTGAGCTGCAAGAGTCAGCAGGCTGGTAGCTATCCCGGGGGGAAGTGTGCAATGGTTTCTATGGGAGTCCAGGGTAGATGGCGACAGTCCCCAGAGAGCATGGAGAAAGAGTAGGAGGGAGGAAGCCAGCAGGAACCTGGTGGAGACAGCCTTCAGAGTCCCTGGCTCACAGTGTCACAAACCAAGCAGGGAGGACTCCAGGACACAGAGAGATTGCAGAATGACAGATGCTCGGGAAGCTTGCTGCCACTGGTTTAGGGTGAATCATGGGGTCTCAGGTCTCTCACAGAGGCAAGGAGTCCAGAGGGAAATGGGGTGCTGGAAATGAAACCAAGCTGAAGGTGAAGGCAAAGCCAGGAGGCTGTTCCTAGGAAGAGGCAGGAGGGGAGCCATGAGAAGACATCTGGGGAGCACAGCCAGGACTTCCACAGTTCCTGTCCCTGTCCTCTCTCAGAGAGAAGGGAGGAGCTGGGAACATCTCAAACGCCAGAAGAGAATGGAGGCCTGAGGTCCTTGGAGACGGGATAGGGAACACACCCCAGATGGGCTAGGATGGAGCTGGTGACAGCGAGGACACTCTAGGTCTCATCAGGAGTCAAGTGGGTCCTTGAAGCTTGGACTGATCATCAGGTCAGGATTAGGGGCACGTGAGGACCAAGACAAGCAAGGGAAATCTACAGAAGCCACCACAGGTCCCCAAGGCTACCTGGAGCCAGAGAAGTGGATTTGCTTTGCCCTCCAGATATCAAGGTCCAAGGAACACCCTTGAAGGCAAGATGTAGAGGATGTCTGGACCAGAGATTTCCTTAGGTTGTGCTGACCTTGCAGGGCTGGTGGGAGGCTCCAGAAAACACACCTCTTGGCCTGCAAGGGCCTGTTCACAGGGAAGGTAGAAAAAGAAGAGTTGGGGTTGAGATCCACGAAGACAGCCCCCAGCACATGATAAGCTAAGTGGATGAGGAAGAAGCCAGCCACACACAGAAGCCCAGGTGGGTGGGGGAGGGGTGGCAGAGCATGGACAGGTGTGGTCAGCAATAGGGAACAGAACAAGCGTGAAGAGTAAACAGATAGTGTGTTCCTGTCGCTGGCTGCATGAGCAGAACCTGGACGGATCAGAGCAGCCTGCTGGGAGGGCACTACATCTGATGCTCTCTCGACTCTGAGAGTCACAGTTTCACCTCCCACCCCCAGGACCTCACTACAGACCCATGGCATTTGTTCTTTCCAGCCACTGAGGACAAGTGGACCTTCCTCCCAATACCCATCTTGCTTCCTCTTTGCCTGTTTAACTGCTACCATCTGCTCAGGACCCACCTCACTAGGAAGGTCCCCATGACCATCAGTGTCCTCCACAGCTACTCCTGTTAGCACACTGGGTACTACTTGGCAACGTTGATGAGTTTTGCACTGTGCAAATCATCAAAAATAAAGAAAAGACAAAAAAAAAAAAAGGCAGGTGGTAGTGGTGGTGCATACCTTTAATCCCAGCACTCAGGAGGCAGAGGGAGGCAGAACTCTGTGAGTTCAAAGCCAGCCTGGTCCACAGAGGGAGTTGCAGGACAACCAGGGCTACACAGAGAAACCCTGTTTCGAAAAAACCAAAGAAAGAAGGAAACAAAGAAAGGAAGGAAACAAAGGAAGGAAGGAAGGAAGGAAGGAAGGAAGGAAGGAAGGAAGGAAGGAAGGAAGGAAGGAAAGAAAGAAAGAAGGAAAGAAGAACAGAATTGACAATGTTCCCTCCAGACCAAATCTAACTGGTCTCTCATTGAGAGGCCTGCCCACAGCGGACCCTGCCCACAGACAGACAATGCCCACAGCGGACACTGCCCACAGTAGACACTGCCCACAGACAGACACTGCCCACAGTGGACACTGCCCACAGACAGACACTGCCCACAGACAGACACTGCCCACAGTGGACACTGCCCACAGACAGACACTGTCCACAGACAGACACTGCCCACAGACAGACACTGTCCACAGACAGACACTGCCCACAGTGGACACTGCCCACAGACAGACACTGCCCACAGACAGACACTGCCCACAGACAGACACTGTCCACAGACAGACACTGCCCACAGTGGACACTGCCCACAGACAGACACTGCCCACAGACAGACACTGCCCACAGTGGACACTGTCCACAGACAGACACTGCCCACAGACAGACACTGTCCACAGACAGACACTGCCCACAGTAGACACTGCCCACAGCGGACACTGTCCACAGACAGACACTGCCCACAGCGGACACTGCCCACAGCGGACACTGCCCACAGTAGACACTGCCCACAGACAGACACTGCCCACAGACAGACACTGTCCACAGCGGACACTGCCCACAGCGGACACTGCCCACAGACAGACACTGCCCACAGCGGACACTGCCCACAGACAGACACTGTCCACAGACAGACACTGCCCACAGCGGACACTGCCCACAGACAGACACTGCCCACAGCAGACACTGCCCACAGCGGACACTGTCCACAGCGGACACTGCCCACAGACAGACACTGTCCACAGACAGACACTGCCCACAGAGAGACACTGTCCACAGACAGACACTGCCCACAGACAGACACTGCCCACAGACAGACACTGTCCACAGACAGACACACAGACAACACTGCCCACAGACAGACACTGTCCACAGACAGACACTGCCCACAGACAGACACTGCCCACAGACAGACACTGCCCACAGACAGACACTGTCCACAGACAGACACTGCCCACAGACAGACACTGTCCACAGACAGACACTGTCCACAGACAGACACTGCCCACAGTAGACACTGTCCACAGACAGACACTGTCCACAGACAGACACTGCCCACAGACAGACACTGTCCACAGACAGACACTGCCCACAGTAGACACTGCCCACAGTAGACACTGTCCACAGACAGACACTGTCCACAGACAGACACTGCCCACAGTGGACACTGTCCACAGACAGACACTGCCCACAGACAGACACTGTCCACAGACAGACACTGTCCACAGACAGACACTGTCCACAGACAGACACTGCCCACAGACAGACACTGTCCACAGACAGACACTGCCCACAGACAGACACTGTCCACAGACAGACACTGTCCACAGAAAGACACTGCCCACAGCGGACACTGCCCACAGCGGACACTGCCCACAGACAGACACTGCCCACAGACAGACACTGCCCACAGACAGACACTGCCCACAGACAGACACTGCCCACAGACAGACACTGTCCACAGACAGACACTGCCCACAGTGGACACTGCCCACAGACAGACACTGCCCACAGACAGACACTGTCCACAGACAGACACTGCCCACAGACAGACACTGTCCACAGACAGACACTGCCCACAGACAGACACTGTCCACAGACAGACACTGCCCACAGTGGACACTGCCCACAGACAGACACTGCCCACAGACAGACACTGCCCACAGACAGACACTGTCCACAGACAGACACTGTCCACAGCGGACACTGCCCACAGCAGACACTGCCCACAGCGGACACTGCCCACAGTAGACACTGCCCACAGACAGACACTGCCCACAGACAGACACTGTCCACAGACAGACACTGCCCACAGCGGACACTGTCCACAGACAGACACTGCCCACAGACAGACACTGCCCACAGACAGACACTGTCCACAGACAGACACTGTCCACAGTAGACACTGTCCACAGACAGACACTGCCCACAGACAGACACTGTCCACAGACAGACACTGTCCACAGCAGACACTGTCCACAGACAGACACTGTCCACAGACAGACACTGCCCACAGACAGACACTGCCCACAGTAGACACTGCCCACAGACAGACACTGCCCACAGCGGACACTGTCCACAGACAGACACTGCCCACAGTAGACACTGCCCACAGACAGACACTGCCCACAGTAGACACTGCCCACAGACAGACACTGCCCACAGACAGACACTGCCCACAGACAGACACTGCCCACAGACAGACACTGCCCACAGACAGACACTGCCCACGACAGACAGACACTGCCCACAGACAGACACTGTCCACAGACAGACACTGTCCACAGACAGACACTGCCCACAGCGGACACTGCCCACAGACAGACACTGCCCACAGACAGACACTGCCCACAGCGGACACTGTCCACAGACAGACACTGCCCACAGCGGACACTGCCCACAGACAGACACTGCCCACAGACAGACACTGCCACAGCGGACACTGTCCACAGACAGACACTGCCCACAGTGGACACTGCCCACAGACAGACACTGCCCACAGACAGACACTGCCCACAGACAGACACTGCCCACAGACAGACACTGCCCACAGCAGACACTGCCCACAGACAGACACTGCCCACAGCAGACACTGCCCACAGCAGACGCTGCCCACAGACAGACACTGCCCACAGCGGACACTGCCCACAGTAGACACTGCCCACAGACAGACACTGCCCACAGACAGACACTGCCCACAGACAGACACTGCCCACAGACAGACACTGCCCACAGACAGACACTGTCCACAGACAGACACTGTCCACAGCGGACACTGCCCACAGCGGACACTGCCCACAGCGGACACTGCCCACAGTAGACACTGCCCACAGACAGACACTGCCCACAGACAGACACTGTCCACAGCGGACACTGCCCACAGACAGACACTGTCCACAGACAGACACTGTCCACAGCGGACACTGCCCACAGCGGACACTGCCCACAGCGGACACTGCCCACAGTAGACACTGCCCACAGACAGACACTGCCCACAGTGGACACTGCCCACAGCGGACACTGCCCACAGACAGACACTGCCCACAGTGGACACTGCCCACAGACAGACACTGTCCACAGACAGACACTGCCCACAGCGGACACTGCCCACAGCGGACACTGCCCACAGTAGACACTGTCCACAGACAGACACTGTCCACAGACAGACACTGCCCACAGACAGACACTGTCCACAGCGGACACTGCCCACAGACAGACACTGTCCACAGACAGACACTGCCCACAGACAGACACTGCCCACAGACAGACACTGCCCACAGACAGACACTGCCCACAGTAGACACTGCCCACAGACAGACACTGCCCACAGACAGACACTGCCCACAGCGGACACTGTCCACAGACAGACACTGTCCACAGACAGACACTGTCCACAGACTGACACTGCCCACAGTAGACACTGCCCACAGACAGACACTGCCCACAGACAGACACTGCCCACAGCGGACACTGTCCACAGACAGACACTGCCCACAGACAGACACTGTCCACAGACAGACACTGCCCACAGACAGACACTGTCCACAGACAGACACTGCCCACAGACAGACACTGTCCACAGACAGACACTGCCCACAGACAGACACTGCCCACAGACAGACACTGCCCACAGTAGACACTGTCCACAGACAGACACTGTCCACAGACAGACACTGCCCACAGACAGACACTGTCCACAGACAGACACTGCCCACAGTAGACACTGCCCACAGACAGACACTGCCCACAGACAGACACTGCCCACAGCGGACACTGTCCACAGACAGACACTGCCCACAGTAGACACTGTCCACAGACAGACACTGTCCACAGTAGACACTGTCCACAGACAGACACTGCCCACAGACAGACACTGTCCACAGTGGACACTGCCCACAGACAGACACTGCCCACAGACAGACACTGCCCACAGACAGACACTGCCCACAGCAGACACTGCCCACAGACAGACACTGCCCACAGCGGACACTGTCCACAGACAGACACTGCCCACAGACAGACACTGCCCACAGACAGACACTGCCCACAGACACTGCCACAGACAGACACTGCCCACAGACAGACACTGCCCACAGCAGACACTGCCCACAGACAGACACTGCCCACAGCGGACACTGTCCACAGACAGATACTGCCCACAGACAGACACTGCCCACAGTAGACACTGCCCACAGGCAGACTTCTGAACCTGTTCTCCAGCCACTCAAGTCCAGACAGGGAGCTCTGAGCTGAGGCCACCGCCATCAGGAGCTGTGCCCAGCTTTAGCCCCAAGCCCAGCAGAGTGGGGAGGGAGAAGCTGGGCAGAATGTGGAAAGAGCATGCAGCAGGGATGAGTGTGGTCTGAGCTCTGGAATGCTCTTACTGTGTGACCTCTGACGTGTTGCTGCCTTCTCCGAGCCTCAGTTTACCTGTGAGACTCATAGACTGTCAATGGTGGCACAAAGGGAGCAGGGCCAGTAGAATACACTGAGGGCCCTGTGGTCTCCTTCCTTATGGTGGAGACAAGGCTGGATTCCAATCCTCTTTGACTGGGAACCTCAGACAATCTCTACATCTTCTCTGTTTGCTGGTGTGTAAAATGGATTGGTTGCCTGAGATCATGGAAGTGTGTGGAAGCAAGGAATTTTCCTTCATCTCCACATCCCACCCCATCCGTTCCTCCTCTCAGAACTGCCCCTCCTCCACCCAAGCTCCTCTGTGTGGATCTTCTGGGGTTGCTGTCATGACTAGAGGCTTTGAACTCTCTACCCCTGCCAGGAGGCCTTGCCAGCCTGCCTTCCTGTCTACTGACCCTGCATGAACCCAGATGCACTAGTTTTAGGGTATCCACAGATCTCCCCCTAATCCCAGTTTCAGAGTCCCCTCCTGGCACATAACAATCTGACGTCAAAGAAGGCAAAGAAGAGTTAAGTTCTGTTTGTCCCAGACCCTCGGCCCCTAGGAGCTTGTGTCCACATGGAGGGGGGGACTGGTAGTGTGTTGTGGGGACCATAAGCCTGCACTCACTTTCAAGCACAGCAAAGGTGAGGAAAGACAGGGAAAGTGAGTTCAGGCTTAGCATTCACCAAACCCCAGGTTCATCCCCAGAACCGAGGGGAAGAATCTAGAAAGATCTCCTATTCAGAAGCAGCAGACTAGGTTGTAGGCATCCACACACCTGTCCCCCCAGGATGGATAGGTAGACAGACACCAAACTATGACACACCAGAATGGGCAGAGAAGAAGGCTAAGAAATCCAGAAGCCCAGTTCTGTGGCTGCAGGGGTCCCAGACACCAGAGCAAGGCTGAAGTTGCTCTATCATCACCTGGGGAGGCACCAACCACAAAGCTCTTCTGGTAATCCCCCTGCAGCAACTGGAATTCTGGGATTTTACAGACCAAACCATCTTCCGATGTTTACACATTGGCCAGAAATTCCAGTATTTCCCAAGTCCCTGAGAGGCGAGTGACATTAGATAGACCCCAGAATATGAACACTGGCCTGGGTCAGTTTGCTTAACCCTAAGGCCATCTCAATCTTCCGGAAAGGCTTCACATGGCCCAGGGTCAGTATGGGCCAGAGGTCACAGAACAAGGAGCAGAGCACAAGAAGAGTAGGATCTGATCTGGGCGTTCTGATTGCATTACCGGGACCTCAGGGAGCCAGCCAAGCCCTTGGGACAGTGGTTCTCAACCTATGAGTCTCGACCTCTCTGGGTGTCTAATGAACCTTTCATAGGAGTCACATATCAGATATTTACATTGTAATTCATAACAGTAGCAAAATCACAGGTATGAAGTAGCAACAAAAATAGTTTTGTGGTTGGGGGGGGGGGTCACCACAACATGAGGAGCTGTATTAAAGGGTTGCGGCATTAGGAGGGTTGAGAACCACTGATTTAGGAGCAGTCTGAACTGGGGGGCATCGTCAGACTGCCATGCGGGTCTGTGTTCCCCAAAGTTACTACTTCTGTCCAGTGATAGGCCCGAGGACCCCTGGGGGTTCCCCAGACCTGGTGAGCTCTTTGTCCTGCCCGCCTCTTCTGTCCCCTATCTGCCTGCACAGGTTACAGGAGCTGCCAGCCCTGGGTGGTGATGGGTGTGATTAGATTAGAAGGTGATTTGAGGCCTGCTTATCTTGGGTGGAAATTGGCCCCCACATCTTTTTCCATCCTTCCTCTGCTAGGCAGGTGGTGGAAACAGCCTTCCTGTGGCCTCCGGACCCAGGGACCAATACGGTCATCTCCCAGCCAGCCTCCTCTCACCAGGATTTTAGAGCTAGCTGTGGGGGCCTTTCCCTTGTGGGGAAGTGAGCTGTGTCCAAGAACCTAGGCTGTAAAGACAGAGAGTTTAAAGCCTGTCACTGCCCTTCACCTGTGTGGGGCCCGGAGCAGCCTACCTCACCCTTTGCCCTGGTGTGAGAGCTGAGATTACTGTTTGTAGGGTGGGGGTGGGGTGCGGCACGGTGCCAGCACACAGTAGGTGTTCCAAACATTTCCTTTGTATATATAGTAGGCGTTCCAGAGCTCTCCTGGGCCTTCCGTTTCCTCATCTGTCTGGCAGGACAGTCAGTCTTCCGCTCCCAGCACAGGAGCAGAGCTGGTACCCAGAGCTCGGAGTGGCAGGTCAGCTTAACCCTTCTGGACAGTCTCCTAGAGCAGGAATGGCTTCTGGATATGCCAGAGCAGGCTGAGGGACAGGAGGTAGAGGCCACCCTGCAGCCCCTGTGGATAGACTGGTTGGTGAGCATGGCTTGCTGTCTGCTTCCCAGGCAGCCAGCCGCTGTCAGATTCCGTGGCAATTAGCACCATCCTGTTATGCAGACACCATCCGCCTGCAGGGACTTCCCATGTTCCCCAGCCAGCGCTGTCTGATCTCATGAAACTCCAGCTTCTCGGACACCCCCTGGCAGCCCCACTCTACGTTCTGTCTCTGGATTTGGAAGCTCGTGGAACTTAGGGCAGGTGGATTCCAGTTAGCTTAGTGTCTCCAGGGCTCATTCATGTCTCAGCGTGTGTCAGCACCACCATCTCCCGAAGGTTGGCAGTCCCGTGTGCAAGAGGTAGAGAGGGCACCTTTCCCCACCTTTGCTTTGTCTTGTTTCTTAAGACAGGGTGTCATCGGGCAGTGGCGGCGCACGCCTTTGATCCCAGCACTCGGGAGGCAGAAGCACGGGGATCTCTGTGAGTTCGAGGCCAGCCTGGTCTACAGAGTTTGATTTCCAGGATAGGCTCCAAAGCTACACAGAGAAACCCTGTCTCGAAAAAAATTTTAAAAAAATAAAAGGACAGGGTGTCATGTAGCCTAGGCTGCCCTCAAACTCACTATGTAGCTAAGGCTGACCTTTAACAGAGGATAACCTTGAACTCCTGATCCTCCTGCCCCTTCTATCTCCCAAGTATGGGGATGATAAATGCGTCACCACATCAGACCTTCGCATCTTTCTCACTCTCTCACAAGCTCTCTATGGTGTCTAGGACAGCCCCTCTCTGAGCCTGCGTTGTAGAGGCCTGCCTTCCAAAAAAACAAGACTTGCTGATTCAAAAGCCCCCGAAGATGGGGGCTGGAGAGATGGCTGAGCAGTCAAGAGCACTTGCTGCTCTTGCAAAGAACCCGGTTTTGGTTCCCAGTACCCACAAGTGGCTCAAAACCTCCAGTAACTCTAGTTTCAGGGAATCTGGTGCCCTCTTCTGGTATTTTTGGGTACTGCACACATGTGGTACAAGATACATGCAGGCAAAACATGTATATACATGAAACAAAAATAAACAAATTTTTTAAAATAACAAAGATGAATAAACATAGAACTGCCCTCACTCAACAGTTTTTTCCAGACCCCCTAAGAATTCTAGGGCTTTCTGGAACTCATTTTGAGAAGCTTAAGATTCTAAGAAATAAGCTGGATGTAGTAACACAGACCTGCAATCACAACTATGCAGGTAGCTGAGGCAGGAGCATCACAGTTCAAGACCTACCTGAACTAGAGTGAGTTCAAGGCCAACCTGGGCAATCTAGTGAGATGGTGTCTCAAAATTTAATAATGCAAAAAGGGTAAGATGTAGCTGGGCCGGTAGAGTGTTTGCCTAGCATGCACAGAGCTCTGGGTTCTGTCGTTAGCACCATATAAACGGGGCATGGTGGAGTATGTCTGTAGTCCCAACATTTGGAAGGTAGAGGCGTAAAATCAGTAGTTTAAGATCATCCACAGTGACACAGCAAGTTCAAGGCCAGCCTGGGATACATGAAAGCCTGTCTCAGAAATGACTGGGGAAGACATTCTGTGGTAGAGCACTGGCTTCCAGTGCACAAGGCCTAGGTTTAATCCCTAGTACCTCAATTCATAACCGTGACAACAACAATAACAGTAGTAGTAACTTTCTAGGGAAAGGGCCTGAAATTTTCTTGTATCACAGATGCCCCAGAGAGTCTGATGTCACTGTGTACCCACCTCCTCCGCATAAAACATGGAAGGCCATAACATAAAATGCACAGGATGACTTACAGAAACCAGTGATGTTGAGATAAAGTAGTTTTAAAGTGTGTAGCACAGTAATGTCTGTGTTTCTAAATTAGCACTCTAAACAAGATCCAGAGAGAAGATAAACTACTGGCCCACCATCGGAGGGATGAGTCAACATCCACCACAGCTGTAAATCACATTGAAAAAACCTTGAGTCTTTATAATGTATCTACAACTGTGCATGATGTTATTGGTGAAGGGTACCATTCATTATGTACATTCATAATGGGGGAAACACTGAATTTCACGTTGAGGTCTGTGAAAACATAAATATGAGGTTTTTCCATCTCAGTTCATAGACCCCTGAGTTCTCCATTAGGAGGGAAGGTGGCCCAGTTCTCATCAGTCCTCTCTGGGCCTTCATTCCCATTTCTTCCTGGTTTCAGAATGGTCTGATTCTAAATACTATCCATAAGAAGAGAATGTTCCCTGCTTGAACTATAATGGTGGGGAAAGAAGTGGGAGATAGAAACAAGCAGGAGGTAAACCTCCAGGCGAGAATAAAAGGTTCTGTGTCTGGCTCTTCTGTGGAACAGAGAACTGAGAGCAATCTTTTATGATACTGTCCCAAGTTCATCTCAGCTTCCCATGAGGCAGCAGCATCAGCAAATGTCCTAGCATGTCCATGATATGGCCCTAACTGAAGGTGCCACCTACATAATCTCTGTGGACAAGGTACTAGAAGCTGATGGACACTTGTACTTCCTGTTCATTTGGGGAGGAGGCTTTGGCCATGTGGTAGTAATGAAGCTTATACCTTCCCCAGGAACCCATGTGATGGAGGGCTCAGGACGGATGGTAGTGACTGCTGTGGGTGTGAACTCTCAGACTGGCATCATATTTACCCTGCTGGGGGCTGGAGGTGAAGAGGAAGAGAAGAAAGACAAAAAAGGTAAGATACGCACGCACACTCCAGGAAAGGAGCTTTTAAGGCCACATTTTCCATTTATCTGTTCACTCCACAATATAGAGTGCCTGCTATACCAACAGTCACCTCCTTTGTCCTCAGGGCCTGCTGGATTGGGTAGGTTATGTCTGTTCCATCTGCCTCAGTCTCTGTCTTGTCCAGTCATGTCACAGAGGCCTCCCCTCCCCCTCTAGGCCAGCCTCAGGCCAAACTCCAGCAGCTGAGGGGCTGGCTCCCTCTCACCTCAGTATTGAGCAGAAGTCCTCATCCAGAAACGTTCCTTCTGACATTGGTCAATTCTGCCAGCAGAGATGTCAATCCATTCAGCATAGACCAGTGCCAGGCATGAGCAAGAGACTCTTGGGAAGGTGATTGAAATCCAGTCCCATGCTTTCTGCTCTGATTCCCCAGGAGCTGACACATTACCAAAGTCCTGGTTCCACTTCCCCTTTCAAAGTAACAGTCCTTGCCACCAGGTGTCCCTCAGTGCACTGAGTAGCCATCTGAAATACAAATACATTTCAGAGCAGAGGAGAGATACTCACACAAAAGGATCTGAACCCCAAACCCAGAACAGCCAGCATCTTACCTGTTATCTTCAGTTTCAGGCACAGCCCCCCTTTCAGACCGTCAGTCCTTCATCTAATTCCCTAAGCTCTAGAATAGCATCCCCAACATTCAGACCTTTGGGAGCCTGGGGTAGGTTGATAAGTGGGCAGATGGCCCTTCCCAACCAAGTTCAGACAGGCATGCTACCCACAGAGGCCACTGGAGCACAAAACCTGCGTCGGGGCTGAAGGCAGATGGTAACTGAGTGAAGGACTCCTTTCCAGTGTGTCCCCTATGGTCACAGCCATCCCTTCAACACCCAGCATGAACAGTGAAGCTGAGCTGTTATCTGGGAAATCAAGAGACTGGAGAGAGCAAAGTGGGGCTGAGTTCAAAATGGAGCAAAGTCCAGGCTGAGAGTCCCAGCAGGAATCGAGACAGGGTTTCATGTACGAGTGAGGACCTGTAACCTGAATAGACTGAGTGCAGTATGGCAGAGCTAAGAAGTTGGTGGAATACAGTAGTTTGTACCCATGTTCCAGTCTCTGTGGGGCCTAGCTCAGAAGAGACACCCATCCCATTATGTCAGCACGAGACACAGCTCAGAGTCCAGAATGGTCTTGTGTGCAGGTGTGTGTGTCTGTGTGTGTGTGTGTGTGTGTGTGTGTGTGTGTGTGTGTGTGTGTGTGTGTGGTGTGTCTGGTGAGGTGTGGTGTACGCATGAGGCTGTATGTGCTTCTCCTTCATTAACATGTCTCAAAAATCGTCACACAGGTGTGAAGAAGGGGGATGGCCTTCAGCTACCAGGTACAGTAAGACGACCCTCAGGGAAGTCGGGCTTCTAGGAATAGCTGCAGCTGTGGGTCCCTAGGCCTTGCCTCTGTATTAGCAGCACATAGTTGGAGGAGACCCCATGCCTACTAGACAGTCCTCTGTGATCTCCCGTGTGCCAGTCCAGCAGGACAAGAAACAAACCCACTCTGCCCTCTTGTCCTTATGCCCAAGGCCGAATGGCACCTCCATCGAAGCCACACACACCAGCATTCAGTACCTCTCTTGTCATCACGCCCCCACCCCCGCACCCCCCACCAGCTCAGCTCCTGGCCCCAAGCACACAGTGTGTCCACCCCACTCCCCAATGTCCCTTCTTCCTGCTTCCCACATAACTGTATCCCCACCCCAAGAAAGAACTCCATGGGGGTGAACTTGGCCGTCCCCTCCCATTGTTAATTTCTTAGTTAAGATCTCCCTGATATAAAAGGAAAGATCTAGGAGCCCCTCTCTGGTGAGATATCTCACATCAGGGTTATTATAGTACTCTTCAGTGAGCTGGTCAGGGAAGGAGAAGGTAGTGGTGGTCAGTGGTCTGATCCTAAGTCATCACCATTGACAGACAGCAGTTCTTTAGAGACACAACAATGGTGGTCATGGGGAAGGCCTTCTAAGTGTCTAGGGCACACTGAGTATTTTGATTTGACTCTTGGTCATGGGTCCCTGGACAGAACTTCATTATCCCATGGGGTTCCCCCCTGACCGGCTGAGCCAACACAGTCCAGATATCACCATAGACATGCCATCACAGCCGAGCCTGTGGAGCAGACCTTTAATCCCAGCACTCAGGAGGCAGAGGCAAGCCGATGTCTATGAGTTCAAGACCAGCTTAGTCTATAAAGCCAGCTCCAGGCCAGCCAGAGATACACAATGAGACCCTGTCTCAAAGTAAAATAAATAGTAAAGTGCCATCCCACCTGAGCACCTGACCCCACTCCATACTGCCCTTCACAGGCCCTCTGTGTCTGAGTCTCAGTACCCACCCCACCCCACCCCACCCCTGGGACATCGCCATAGGAACATTTCACCTCCCTTCCCAATTTGAGTTCCTCACTTTCCAGCAGTTTTGGTTTGGTTTGGTTTGGTTTTAAGAATAAGCCGTGTGATTGTCCCCCAGTAGGTTCATGTCTCCGTCGTCGCCTTCTCCATTGTGACATTGCATTTTCCATCCCTCCCACCCCACAGCAGCCGACGGCGCAGCACCTGCAAACGCTGCAGGTGGCACAAATGCCAGCCTAGTCAATGGTACGTCTCCACAGCGAGCTCTCGGGCTGGGTTGCTGGGTTTCTTCTTCTCTGCCCCCTCTACTCGAGGCTTTCCCTGGCCTGGGTCCCACAGACACACTCTGACCTCTGACACACATGGCCACACCAGAACACTCGCCCTCCCATATGGGCCAGGTACTTAAAAGCAGAGCCATGACCCAAGAAGTCAACTCCACATGACCTCAGCTTCAGATCTGGCCCCACGAGGAAGCAGCAATGCCACCC
Organism: Peromyscus leucopus; assembly: GCF_004664715.2. Lineage (NCBI taxonomy): Eukaryota > Metazoa > Chordata > Mammalia > Rodentia > Cricetidae > Peromyscus > Peromyscus leucopus. The sequence continues at coordinate 157,040,313 of NC_051065.1, forward strand.
AGGATGGCCCACCCCGAGCATGCTTCTGGCTCTGGTTTTGGAAAGTGGCTTGGGGTCAAGAACTAAACAGAAGCCAGCATCTGGGTCCCTAGCAAAGACTCCAAGCCTCCTCTAAAACTCCCCAGAGGTGGAGACTCGGGCTGGAGTTCAGCCCTCTAACCCATCCATAGCACGGCTGAGCCACAGGTAGACATTTCTTCCTCAGTCTTTTTCTCTTCTCTCTTGCAAAGCCAGCAGGTATCCAGGCTTGTGGGGCTTGGATCTAGTCTATCCCTCTAGTGTGGACTGGTGTGTGGTGCCTGGGCTGGATCATCTATGGGTCTCTATGCTCTTACTTCCCCAGGGTGGCCGATGGGGGTGGCTGCCCGTGTCCCCAGGTCTCTGTCATCTTCTCCTCACACACAGACACGGAGGATTATCACTGCTTGTTCCAGGGGTCTCCACTGTCCATCATCCTCAGATACCACCCTTGTCCCCATTAGGTCCCATGATAGCCACCCAGGCTGCATCTGGATGCTCAGGAGCATTAGGGTTTCGCCGTGAAAATATTGCCAGAGAAGCTGAGGCAGGGGACAGAAGCATCACTGAGTGCCGGACATTCTTATCCATTCTGTAGTTCATGCCCCCACCTCTCCCGCAGAATGTGGAGACCCTGTCTCACCCTGTCCTCCCACTCTACACCTCTCGCCAACCCACCTGCCTTCAAAGCACCCAACAGACCCACCTGGAAGATGTCAGGGGCCGCACAAGGCACCTCTGCAAGCAGTTGCTAATTCTAGTGTGGGTCTATTTCAAGCCCAGGAGGAGGAAGGGAGACAGCTGGGGCTGTGGGTGGTGTCAAGCCACAGGGAGGGGTGGCTGAGGGGTGACAGAAAGAGCCAGCATGGGCAAACCCACAGCTGAGGAGAAGGAACTGGGAACCCACTTTCCCTAGGAGACTAGCATTCAGGCATCATCCACATCAGCAGTTCTAGAAGAAATGGGGAGTTCCCCTTGCAGGCTGCAGGCAGAACCCACAGGGAAGATGAGGAGCTTTAGTTTCTGGACCAATGCTGCTACTAGTGTTTCATGTTCTTCACCTCTCATCTTCATGAAGGCCCTGTGACACTGGTTTCACTCTCCAAATATGAAAGATAGAGAGACTGAGACTCAAGGAAATCAAGACACTAGCCCAATCCCAGCATAGTAGCACACCCTTTAATCCCAGCACTCGGGAGGCAGAGGCAGGTGGATCTCTGTGAGCCCAAGGCCAGCCTGGACTACAGAGTGAGTTCCAGAACAACCAAGGCTACATAGAAAGACCCCGTCTCAAAACAAAACAACAACAATAAAAATAGCACTAGCTTTTCACCCACATGGCTGCTCCTCACTGCCTGTAGCTCCAGTCCCAGAGAATCTGGCTCCCTCTTCTGACCTCCGCAGGCACCAGGCACTTGCGGTACACAGACATGCATGTAGGCTTATATATATAAACACTTACACATATAAAATAAAATTAAAAAATAAAAATTAAGTAGCAGAACGAAAATGTAAATCCAGAACCCAGACCTGCTTATCTCTGAGGCATGTCTTCCTCCAGGCAATCCAGGACTCCACGATGATGTACATCTTACAGGTTTTCTATTAAAATAAAGAGGTTTTTCCCAGGGGGAAAAATGAGATCTGGATGTGGTGACGTGCACCTGTAATCCCAGAACTCAGAAGACTAGGCAGAAGGTTCGTGAATGTGAGGCCAGCCTGGGCTACAGAGTGAAGCCCCGGGTGAAGGATCTCAAAGGCTGAAGACCTAGCTCAGTGGCAGGACACTTGCTTAGCATAGACAAGGATCTGTGGTATTCTCTGGAAACTGTGCTCTGACAATATGATCGCAGGACCCTGAGTCTAGGTATCACCTGGAAAATTGAAAAAAAAAAGGGGGGGGGGTGGGCAAGCCATCAGACCCCACTCCAGGCCAACAAATGGGAATGTGAGCTGTAGTTCTGTTCAGACTCCAGCAGCAAGCGTGGAGATCTGGTGGCTGCGGCCGGGGCAATGAGAGGGAGCGAGTTATCATCTCACCTCCTTTCTCCGAGCCGAACCTTGGTGATACAGGAAAGAAAACAACAACAACAATGGTGGCAGTGGCTGCTCCCTAGCTGTGACTCCCCCCAAGTCCACATCTGAAAGGTGGGGTGCCCACTCATCTGGAGGGATCCCCACCACTGTTTCTATCTCATTTTCTTTTACACTCACACACATCTCACTGTCAATCAAGGCAGATGGCGGATCCCCGTGGCTTCCTGGCCTCTTCGCAGCCCTCAGCAGGTGCTTTTCCTAAACATCCCTTTGGTTACCGTGAGCCCATTTCACAGAGAAGGGAAGAGAAGTAACCTTTCCAAGGTCTCCTGGCCTGTGACCTGTCCCCACCAAAGCTTCTTTATCGTCACCTGTCCAGGGATCTTCCAGGTTCAATATGGGTTCATCTAGAATATACGCAGAGCAGAGTCTCTGAGACCCCCACTCGCCCCCTGTCCTGGGTCCCCTCTCTCATCCTTGGGCCCATCTTCCAGGTCCCGTGTGGTGACGGGCTGGCTGCTGCAATACAATGCAGGGCCAGGTGGGCACCAGTTTAATAAGAGGCTCAAATAAGTCCCTTGCTTCTAACAAACCAGGCCATCTGCGGTGAAGCCCAGATACAGCTCCCTTCCCCCATCATGTACATTGCTGATTATTTGTCTGGTCGTGTAATCGCTATGGCAATAAAAGAGAATTGCTGGGCTTAATGGGTACACGCAGCAGCTAGGACATCAGATAATATGAGGCAAAACAAGCCTTTCCAGCATTCTAAAGGTGCTTCTGGAAGCCGGGTCCTTTGGCACCCCTTAGCCTAGTTAGTGAAATTATTATGAGAAGCAAAAAATAATTGTTACCCATTATTCTTTTCTCTTAAAAAAAAGTTTTCTCTCCTATTGTTTTTAATCCAAAGGAATGCATTTTACAACAGAACAAAAAGGGTCTTTATCTTCAAACCCCAGGGTGGACACTGGCCCTCTGCTGGGAGTTATAGATGACAATTAGTGAGCTGGGATCTGAGCCACCCATCAAGCGTCCACAGTGATGGCAGCACGCTAATTTCAAAGCTCCAGGGTTATTCTGGAGGTGTTGTGTGAGGATAAGCTGCCTCTGGACATCCCTCGGCCTCAGTTTTCTCGTCTATAAAATGGCAAGGCTGGCAGTCCCTCCCACCTGATCTCGCAGGGCCTGACAAGATTTGATAGTTGCAGAAATGTCTTCAGTCAGCTGAAGGCTGGCCTGTGGAAGTGGTTGTTAAGAATGTAAGTCCCCAGGTGCTCTCAGGGTTTGGATACATCACCCCACTGTGCCGAAGTAGAAACAGGCTTGAGGCAAAGCCACAGCTGGTCAGTGTGAAGACAAGATTGTCAGGAACCCCTCACAGTGCCACCGTGAGCCCCCTGTCCTGGGCTCAGAGGAGTCTTGGCAATGGGAATAGCAGAATGGAAACATTCACACTCCAAGGCAAGCTCTCTGCCTAAGCAGCTACCTCCCTCTCAGAGCCTCAGTTTCTCCTCAGTAGATGGGAATCCAACACAAGCAGCCTTCTCAGAATAAACAGTGACAAGCACTAGATCGGCGTTTCTCGGCCTGTGGGTCGTGACCCCTTTGAGGGTTGCATCAGATATTTACATTATGATTCATGACAGTAGCGAAATTATGGTTATGAAGTAGCAATGAAAACAATGGTTGAGGGTCACCACAACATGAGGAACTGTATTATTAATGGGCCGCAGCCTTAGAAAGGTTGAGAACCACTGGTCTAGATGAAAGCATGGAGGCCTTGTGAACTCAGAGCCTGGTGGCCTTGGCAGCAGACGCCATAGCTAGACAGCCTTCTTCCACCCCTCCTGAGGGACCAGAGCTATAGGAACAGTTTCAGTGGGTGGCACAGGCCTAGTGGACAGAAAAGCACAGCTGAAAGCAAGTGTCTCGGGCAAGAACCAGCAGCCTCCACCCCGGCTGCCCACAGTGGCCCAGGCTGTGACAAGAGTTCCCAGGCAGCACTGGTGGCAAGTAAAAAGCCCCACACCCAGCCCTTCCCCCACACCTGGCAGCATCAGGTCCCGGCATAGACGGTAGCACCCGCTGGAGCCTCTGGCTCTTGTTGGGCTGTCCATGAAGCTGGAACGATTCCTTAAGATCTCTTCCAGGAGCTAGTGGCTTCCTCCTAGGACCAAGACGTTTCCCACAGACCTTCAGACACCCGGGGGAACCGTCAGTGGCCGTTGCTGGGGACCCTCCTCACCTTCGGTCCTGTAAACACTACGGGACTTTAGACTTGGGTAACCTAGGTGTTCAACATCACATCCTTCCGAGAGATTAGGAGAAAGAATCGTTCTCCCTGCCCAGTCCAAAATAAGGGATGTGTTGACCTACATCCCTCTCCATTCTTCTCCTTTCTACAAGACTGATCATTGATCTCTCTCTCTCTCTCTCTCTCTCTCTCTCTCTCTCTCTCTCTCTCTCTCTCTCTCCCTCTCCCTCTCTCCCTCCTCTCTCTCCCTCCTCGTTTTTGGGAAAATAAAAATGATGTAGCTAGAGGGTGAGGCAGGAGGGTTATGAATTTCAGGCCAGCCTAAGACACTTAGCAAGTGTCTCAAAAATAAAACATAAAGGGCTGGGGGTAGATCACAGTGGTGGAGTACCTGCCAGGTATACACAAAGCCTTAGGTTCAAATCCTCAGAACCACAAAGGGAAGGGAGGGAGGAGAGAAGGAACGGAGGCAGGGAGGAAGGAGTTGAAAGTTTCTCTTCTCCTCCTTTCAGCCATAAGCATCCCGCCAGGCTCAGTCTGGAAGTCTGGGAGCCTCCCTCTGCTTCCAGCTCGTTCTCTTCACCTCTAAAACACTCAGGGCCAAAGGTGTCCCAACAGAAACACTCCCCCACCCACATCCAGCCCCAAAGACAATCCAGAACCTTCTGGCCCCACAGCCCCTGTGGCTAACAGGACGGCCAGGCTGGCCTTCATTCCAGGCCTCCTCAGCATCCCTGGGCAGCTTGGCCCTTCCCGTCTGTGACATGAGTGTCTGTGGCCTGTTGTGTCCCCGTGATGACCTGTGCCGCCTGTTGTCTGTTGACATTCTCTGTTGTGTAGGTAAAATGCAGGATGGCAGTGCCGACAGCAGCCAGAGCAAAGGTAACCGCAGCCATGGGGCGCTTGAGTCACACAGAGACAGGGACTCACTGGGGACAGGGGGCGAACGCACGCACGCACACCTGTGGGCAGCTCTGGCATCTTTGGGGGTGTGGTTGTGATTCTCATGATACTGGGGAAGATAAACAGGTGTGAGAGTGAGGTGACGAGGTGCACCAGGGCCAGGGTCCCCCAAGCCTACCCACCAGCTGGGGTCTGGAAGTTGCCTCTTAGCGACTCTTACAGGTGGCTTGGCTGGGCCTCTGCCCAGAAGAGTGACAGGTCCTTCTGTCCATCCCACACTGAAGAGGATCCCTTGGCTGGACATGAGGGCTTGGCATTTGTACCCGGGACACCTTACTTTCTTTTTTAGGCCATGCTTTGTGTCCTTCCAATTCTAGCTCCCTAGCATCCCAACAACGTGGCCTCAAGAACACCCAGAGGGGGGAGCCTTTCTCTTTCTGTCTGATTGTGAGAGGGCCAAGGGCCCATTTAGGGTGGGGTCTATGAACTTGGCTCAGCCCTGTCCTGCTGGGAATCCAGGGTAGAGTCCTGTCCTGTAAAGTCCCAAATATGTCTCTGATCCCAGGTCCCAGGTACTCCCGGGACCCGGAGACTGCAGCTGGAAGGGGCAAGTCCCATCCGAGGTTTTCTTTGCCAGCCATGAAGGGCCCAGACGGGGCACTCAGCATCTCTCCTGGGCAGGCAGGGTGGGTGCTAAGGATCCCGGCCTGTAGGCTGACCTGCATGTGTGTGTCTGTGTGCACATTCGTGCTCTGCCCCTACAGCCAAGCAGCAGGACGGGGCAGCTGCTATGGAGATGCAGCCCCTGAAGAGTGCCGAGGGCGGCGATGCGGATGACAAGAAGAAAGCCAACATGCACAAGAAGGAGAAGTCGGTGCTTCAGGGCAAGCTCACCAAGCTGGCTGTGCAGATCGGCAAGGCGGGTGAGTTCACCGCAGGTGCCTCCTTGCCAAGCCCTACCCAGCTCTGCCCTCCTTCACCCCACCTGTAAAAGAAGACTCGTGATCCCAGTGGTCCTCGAGGCCTGCCCTGCTCCAGATATAAGAAGCCCTGCTCTATTATCAAACTGCCACAGCCGCGGCTCTGAGGATCTGGGCAGGCAGCTTCCCCCAGCTTTGAGTCCCTGCCTTCTCCTCTGTGAATGGGAATCATTCTTGTCCCAGTATGATAGGATATTTTGAGAACTAAAGGTGACTGTGTAGACAGGGGGCCTAGCCTTGTAACTTACACAGCGTCAGACAGACCCTGTAGGCCCTCGCATTGCAGACAACAGAGGCTTTAGCCTGAGGACAGGAAGAGGTAACAGCAAGGGAGAACCAGAATGGGTTTGGGCTTGATAACGACTACCCTAGCCAGAGTGCAGAAGTGGACTGAAAGGGTTAACTGCAGAGCCAGGCGTCCATGCACAAGGACTTGTCTGAGCCCCCAAAGAGCAGCCCAGGTCCTCCAACTGAGATGTTAGCTGCAGGTGATAGCCAGTCTCCTGGCCCGGGAAGCCAAGCGCAGCTGCAAGGTGAGCGCCAGCCTGCAGCACAGCCTTGACCTCCCCTTGTGCTGAGGATGCATGAATGGCAAGGCCTCCCACCTGGTTCCTGAGGCCTCTGTGGCTGTCTCCATTTCTAATTATAGACAGCACAGCAGGGGACAGATGCAAATTATAGGCTCAGTGGTCTATATTTAAACCCGGTGACAGCTCTCTTGGCTGCCGGGAGCTTGGCTTCCCGCCCTGCGGCTGTCAGGCAAGGATAAAGCTAGGCTCTGATGCTCTGCAGCTGGAGCTGGGGTGGGCAGATATGGGCCCAGGGATTTCCTCCTTCGCTGCCACGGCTGTCACAGGCAGGTGACTCCACAGTAGCGTGTGGCACTAAGGGACCAAGAAACTAAATGATGACAACCTCCTGGCCTCTGAAGACCTCAGTCTCCACTCACGCCATCCTGCCAGGGATAAAGTTCGCAGCCAAGCATCCTGTGCTCCCAGCCTCCCACCACCTCCCTCTGGGGCTGAACCCCTGGTGGCCATGGATTTATGGATGGGTTTTCCATGCTGAGTCTGCTAAGTAAGAAAGGCATATCGGAGAGGGTGGAAAGCCAGAGAATCCTGAGATCTGTGCAGAATTCCCAGGCTTTGCTTCACCCATGGGACCCCTAGACCACAAGCTACATGATAGAGCATACCCACCATGCAGAGTTGCCTGAGCTTGAAACCCGTACACCAGCCAGGGGGTCATTGGCATCCGTGTGGGGTAGTTGCACCCACAGGCCCTTACCACCAGCCCTCCTCCATCAGACAAGAGCAAGTAGGCACAGTCCCCACGGCACGTGTGTGAAAGAGAGCACTGATCTGATGGGGGGGACCCCAAGGATCAAGTGTATCTCTTCAGCTACAGCATTACCCTAGTCTGTGGCCATCAGCTAGTCACTTCCCCTATCTGAGCCTCTGTTTGCTCATCTAAACAATGGCCATCTATTCCCTCCACCTGGACACTCTCCCCAAGACCACCATATCCTGATGTCTCCTGGAATACCACGTCCTCCAAAACACCATCCCTGGTCATGCTGGCTACAGCAGCCACTCTGTAGCACACCATCCTCTTCAGCCACATCTTCCTGGTATCTTTCTTCACAGCATCAACCCATGTCTATAATGACTTTACTATAGCCAAGCATGGTGGCACTGGCGCGCGCGCGCGTGCGCGCATGCACACACACACACACACACACACACACACACACACACACGCACACGCACGCGCACACGCACACACACCTATAATTCCGACACTCTTGCTATGTATTTCTCTATTGGTTCCTTGCCTGCCTCTGCCTGGGCAGGGTTGTCTGCACTTGTTACTGCCCAGTCTCTGTGTCCTAGATGAGGAAGCACTGTGCACCTGGCTTATCACAGATGTTCGAAGGCATCTGTGGAGTGAACGAGGAAGAGTCCAACCTTACCTCATTCTTGTGTGACAGTTGTAGCCAGGTGGCTTTTGTTGGTACACTCATGTGTTCCCTTGACACATGTTTATAGTGAGGCTGAATGCCATGTGGGCACCAAGCTCGGCACTTTATTTTACCTGCATTTCCACGTGAGCTTTACAAAACTACAGGCAGGAAATCAGCCCCCATGCCCCATACAGAAGGGGCAACTGAGGCTCCTTGAGGCTCAAGGACTTGCGCTCGGCCACAAAGCAAGGGATTACGACTAGGAGATGAGCTGAGGTCTGCCCAAGAGGCCTCAAGAAGGGGTTTAGTGCCCACCTCACCCCTCCCCCGGAGCCCTCTGAGCACGTGTCCTCATGTCACAGGCCTGGTGATGTCAGCCATCACAGTAATCATCCTGGTGCTCTACTTCACCGTGGACACCTTCGTGGTCAACAAGAAGCCATGGCTGACAGAGTGCACACCTGTCTACGTCCAGTACTTCGTCAAGTTCTTCATCATCGGGGTGACGGTGCTGGTGGTCGCCGTGCCCGAGGGCCTCCCTCTGGCTGTCACCATCTCGCTGGCCTATTCCGTGAAGGTAAGAAAGGGGAGCAGTGTTGGGTGGCTGAGGCAGACCCAGCTGGGGCTCTGTCAGGGAGCCAGGGAGGGCGCAGCTAGACCTCAAAGAGGAGCTAAGAAGTGTGTGACTGCAACAAGGACTTGGAGAGAGTATGGGCAGGTCCCCCAAACTCAGACACCTTCAGAAGCATAATGCAAACCAAGAGTAAGGCAGGCCCTGGCCACAGGGGCCCCCATTATTCAGCCCAGCCAAGCATGGCTTTTTGGGGATGCAGCCCAGGCTGGCCAGACCTTCAGAATTTTCCTCAAAAAGAAGGCAAAAATCCATACTTAATACAAACTGTCCTGATCTGTATGGACAACCAACTCAGACTTACAACATAAAACGGGGCTGCGATGTGGCTCGGTGACAAATGACTTCACTGGCAAGCCCAAGGCCACAGCACTGCAAACCGTCAAATGCAGCCATGACTGGGCAAGCCAGAACACAGCCCCTTTCCACCAAACCAAACAGGTCATGCCCTAAGACGTGGAAAAGTCGAGCAAAGTCACACAGGAAGCCCCTGCCCCTCAGGCAGGGGTGGCCGAAAACACAGGAGGCTTTACAAGCAGCCAAGCAAGGCATCACCTGGATGTTTGCTGGCCAGGTGGGAATCTGGGGCTCTCCCTAAGCGCCCATGTACCTGCTGAAGCAGTGGCCACCAGAGAGTCCACAAACCAGGCCCCCAGTGCCACTACCAGATTGTCCTGTCTGCGCATGTCCTCCCTTTTCCTTGGGATTTCCCCCATCTTGTTGGGCAGGGACTTGTTGGACTCCTTTTTCCCAGGGTCCCAACACCAAGGTGTTGCTGAGAAGGCTTTTGCTCTGAGACATTGGCAACTCAGCCCGAGGGCAAGGCGAGCGTCAGTTTCCAAGCCGGAATTTGGACGGCGCTCTGCGATGTAATTTCATATAGAGAGCGATCTCCCTGCAAGTGCCAGCGAGTGGCAGCTCCGTGTAAGGGATACAGCCCTTATCAGCTCCCTCTCTTGCAGTTCTCAGAGAAACCCCCTCCCACAAACCAAAGCCCAAACAGGTGACAGCACAGTGCTCCTCAAGGGCCCGGCGCCTGGCAAGGGAAACTGTTGCATGGCCATAAGTAGGTTCCCACTGCCACACCACTGAGCTCGGGGACTCTGTGGAGCTTGGTAGAGCTGGTTTGGGGGCATCATGAGCAGACAGTTTCAGGCCTGAGCATCTTCTGAAGTTTTTCTCTCTGGCCTGTGACTGGCAAAACCACATGATGAACAGTGAGGCTACCATCTCCCCCTTTGAGCTTGCCCTTGGGGCCACCATCAAGAGCACAACAGCGAGCTCTTGGGTTAGCACCTCTTAACAGGAGCACCATGCAATCCAGGCACATCATTTTAAACGTCCCAGTAACTGCCTTTTTAAGGTGCCAAGTGTGAAAACCCAAGGTCAGATCCCTGCACCCACATAACAGTCAGGCCTGCTAGCATGAACCTGTGACCCCAGCCCTGGGGGAACCCACACAGACAGATCTTGAAGGGGCGTGCTGGCCAGCCAACATAGCTGATATGGCCAGCTCCAGGTTCAGTGAGAAATCATGTCTCACAAAATAAGACAGACGGGATACCCCAGTGTCAATCACTAGCCTCCACATGCACCAGAATGGACAAATATACATATGAAAGGGGTATAAATGTGACTGGGGGGCTGGGCAGTGGTGGCGCAGGCCTTTAATCCCAGCACTCGGGAGGCAGAGCCAGGCGGATCTCCGTGAGTTCGAGGCCAGCCTGAGCTACAGAGTGAGTTCCAGGAAAGGCGCAAAGCTACACAGAGAAACCCTGTCTCGAAAAAGCAAAACAAAACAAAAAAAAAAAAATGTGACTGGGGATGGAGCTCAGTGATAGAGCACTTGCCTAGCACACATGTGGCTCTGGATTTGATCCCCAGCATCACATAAACCAGGCACAGTAATGCATACCTGTGATCCCAACGATTGCGAAGCGAAGCAGGAGGTTTAGAAGTTCAAGATCAGCCTGAAATACATGAGACCCTGTCTCAAAAAGAAAAAAAAAAAAGCCCAGTAGCATTAACCTTAATAATACAAATTTAAGCCGGGCAGCAGTGGCACACACCTTTAATCCCAGCACTCAGGAGGCAGAGCAAGGCGGATCTCTGAGTTTGAGTCCAGCCTGGTCTAAGGAGTGAGGACAGGCACCAAAACTACACAGAGAAACCCTGTCTCAAAAAAACAAAAAACAAAAAAAAAGAAAGAAAGAAAGAAATTTACTCAAACTTATGTCCAAATTATCAACAGTCCAACATGTAATCATCACAAAAGAAATGCTTCCTTTGTACATCTGTTTTCATAATGTCTTTAAATCCAGCATATTTTGCATGCTTCGGGCCACATTTCAAGTGTCCTCACCCCTCAGCAGCTACCATGTTGAACAACCTGATGAGAGATTTCTGTGCATTTTGTTTTGGGTTTTGTTTTGTTTGTCGTGGGGTTTCACTGTGCAGCCCAGGGTGGCCTTGCACTTACAGCATCGCCCCTGCCTCTGTCTCCCAAGTGCTGGAATGTGCCACTGTATCTGGCTTCCAACAAGAGATTCTTAAAGCAAAGAGCCAAGGCTCCTTCAGTGAGGACAGGTGCACTGGAATGTGATGGAATGAAGTAGACTGCCAGGTCAGGAGGAGCTGGGAGGTCAGGAAGAGCTGGGGGGTCAGGAGAAGCTGGAAGGTCAAGAGGAGCTGGGAGGTCAGGAGGAGCTGGGGGGTCAGGAGGAGCTGGGTTCAAACTCCAGACTTCATTTCATCGCATGTATGATCTTGATCAGCTCACTTTGCCTGGAATTTGTCAGCTGAGAAGTGGATTTCCAGCCTCCTCCCAGGTCTCCCAGGAACCTTACAGGACAGCACCAGAAAATAGACTGTAAAGCCTGTTGCAAACTCAGATTGCCATCGATCAGACACTCACTGTACACTTACTGGTGCTATTATCACAAGTTATAAGAATGGGAAACAGTAGCATTTTATCCTACCAATATTCATTTTCAGTAAAAGAAATCCCTATTTAAATCATCCAATTTCACTCCTTTTAACCTCATCATGAAGAGTTACTGTGGGGAACAGGAATGAATGAAATCAAATCCCTAGGCACAGACTCCACTTGATTTTGCCGCTGGTAACGTCACAAACTCTCCTTGCCACATGAGGTCAGCAGGTCAGCGGGGCCTGCCTGAGAATTATGTCATTTCCATTACTTGTGGGAGAATCTAGGGAGAAGTTAGGGATATAGAACTGGATCAGAAAGAAAGGTCCACAGAGGGAAACAAATATTACTAGGTCCACTTGGGTAGTGCTATAAATTTAAAGAGAAAGGATGTTGATAAATGAACCGTGTTATAGGTAGTAACCTACATGCATTTTCTTCTGTATACATTGTGTGTGTGTGTGTGTGTGTGTGTGTGTGTGTGTGTGTGTGTGTTTATTGGGGGCTAGGGAGATGGTGCAGTGTGTAAGTGTTTACTGTGTGAGCCTGCAGACCTGAGTTCAGACTCTCAGTATCTGTGTAAAAAGCTGGGTGCGGCTGTGTGTGCCTGTGTCCGCAGGGCTTTGGGCTGGCAGAGACAGGGTGGTGGCTGGGGCTGACTGGCCAGTCAGACTCGCCAACATGCAAAGAGCCCCAGGTTCAGTGAGAGACTGTCTCAAGTGGATAAGGCAGAAAGCCACCGTGGAGAACACTAAACATGCTCCTTTGACCGTCTCACACATACACATATGTGTGCGCGCACACACATGTAGTTTTTATTATGCATGCTATGATAAATGTCCATTATAGAAAAGGTAACCAAAAAAAGAAAGAAAGAAAGAAAGAAAGAAAGAAAGAAAGAAAGAAAGAAAGAAAGAAAGAAAGAAAGAAAGAAAGAAAGAAAAGGTGATTTATATACTCGAGGGAGCCAACACTGTTCTACAATTCTATCACCTTGTGATAGTGACATTATTGTTGTTTTTGGTTTTGGAGACAGGGTTTCTCTGTGTAACTTTGGTGCCTGTCCTGGATCTCACTCTGTAGATCAGGCTGGCCTCGAACTCACAGAGATCCGCCTGCCTCTCCCTCCTGAGTGCTGGGATTAAAGGGATGTGCCACCACCACCAGGCTTGATAGTGACATTATTGTTTTCCTATTTTTACAGATACTTTACTGTTTCTGTAAGCACAAATGCATCCTAAATGTATCCACTTAGGGTGAAATTGATGGGTCTCTCACCAGGCACCAGGAAAGCATTTGAGAAATTCAGAACCAAATGAGGAGCAGTTACTTACATTAATAGGAATAATCAGTGATGACCCAGCCTTCATTTTTAAAATTTTTCCTACTCTTTTTTTTCTGTAAAGAATGTAGGTGAGGAGGCTGGAGACGTGGCTCGGAGGTTAAGAGTACTTGTTGCTCTTCCAGAGGACCCGGGTTCAGTTCCCAGCACTCACATGGTAGTTACAACCATCTGTAATTCCAGTCCCAGGGGTTCTGATGCCCTCTTCTGACCTCTGTGGGCATCGGGCACATACACGATGCACATACATTTGTGCAGGCAAACACTCATACACATAAACTAAATAAATCTAAAAGGAAAAAAATTTTTAAGACTATGGATGGCCAGGGGGTGGTAGCGCACACCTTTAATCCCAGCACTCTGGAAGCAGAGGCAGGTGGATCAAGGGCAGCCTGGTCTACAGAGTGAGTTCCAGGACAGCCAGAGCTACACAGAGAAACCCTGTCTCAAAAAAAAAAAAGGAAAAAAAAAAAACCACACACACAAAAAAAGAATATAGATGAAGCAGGGTGTGGTTGAGCACACCTGTAATCCCAGCCTTGGGAGACAGAGATGGGAAGATCATGAGTTCAAGGTTATCCTTGGCTGGATTACTAGTTCCAGGTCAGCCTGTGCTTGTTCCCAAAGCAGATGTCAGTGACTTCTGTGATAAAAATTAATAAATTCAATTATCAAATATTAAATAGTCCAAATGATTAATAAAAAGGAGACCCACATGTGGCGCTAAAGAAGCCTGGAGGTTACTTACACATGCAGAAGGTTAAGGGGAGGCTGGGGCCCAGGAAATTCCCAGCATCCTCTCTTCCTCAGTTTCCCTTTCTTACCCACTCTCTAGAAAATGATGAAGGACAACAACTTGGTCCGCCACCTGGATGCCTGTGAGACCATGGGCAACGCCACAGCCATCTGCTCAGACAAGACGGGCACGCTGACCACCAACCGCATGACCGTGGTACAGGCCTACGTCGGCGATGTCCACTACAAGGAGATCCCTGATCCCAGCTCCATCAATGCCAAAACCATGGAGCTGCTGGTCAACGCCATCGCCATCAATAGCGCCTACACCACCAAGATCCTGGTAAGCGAGCGTGGGAGCATCCTCCATAGTGGAGCAGCTGATTCAGCTGCTGAGTCTGAGGCTCACAAAATGGGCAGCTCGGCTCTTAACTTTCTACTAACACGGCTGCAATGTTTGTGTAACCAAAAGAAACTATCACTGCTAGTTATGACTGGTGATTGCTGTGATTCAGATATTTATTTTTAATTCCTGCCATTGACCCCCCCAACACACACACACACACACACACACACACACACACACATTTTAAATAAACACTTTTTTTTCAAGACAAGGTTTCACTCTGTAGCTCTAGCCTGGGACTTGGAGATTCACCTGCTTCTGCTTCCTGAGTGCTAGGATTAAAGGCATGTGCCACCACATCGAGCCATAATTGGTTAGCTTTTGCCACACATCCAACTGCTCCAAGTCAGAGCTCAGAGCAGCTGTATACAGTAGGCATTCTGTGTGGACACACTCCAGGCCCCCACTGATTCAATCAACACTGGCTCGGAAATATGCAGAAGAGGACTGGGGAACCAGCACAGGTCGAGCGACTGCCTTGCAAACACAAGGACCTGAGTTCAATACTCAGACTCACTTTTAAAAAGCCAGGCATAGGGACCAGTTAGGTGGCTCATTGAGCTGAAGGGGGGCTTGCTGCTGGGTCCAACCAGCAGTGTTCAATCTCCAGGACTCATGGTAAAAGGAGAGAATCGAGTCCCCATGAACAGAGTTGTCCTCTGACCTCCTCATGTGGGTCCTAGCATACCTGGGCTGGGTGTACGTGAGCACGCTCCCAATCCCAGCACTGGAGAACTGGATGTAAGTGGACCTCTGGGGCTCAGTGGCTGGCTAGCCTAGCCTATGAACAAGCAGAAGGGAAGGCTCCGGAGGAAAATGCCTGACGTCCCCCAGCTGTCACCCATATGTGTGTGCACATCTGCACCCATATGTGTGTGCACATCTGCACTCATGCGCTCACGTCCACACACAGAAACCAACGCACAGACACACAAACACGTACATGAGAGCCTGGGCCTTGACAGCCTCCCTTAGAAGCCACGTTTGCGTCTTGTCCCCAGTAGTCCAGCTGAAGACAAACAGAGAAAAGCAGCAAACGGGGAGCTTCATTCTGTGCGGTCACATTAGGAAGAACAAAGAGGTCTAGAAACTTCACCCCAAGTCCATCCTCAGGGTCCTGACAGGGGGTTTGTTGTGTAGAGGGTATGCATAACCAAACAGTCCAGGACTGAGTTGCATGGACATTGATGATTTGCTGGCTGTGTGCCTTGCCTTACTCCTGAACAATGCAGAAAAATTTTAGCATTTACATTGCGTTGGGTCTAAGCCATCAAGAGATGAATTGAAGTGGGCTGTGCATGGATTCTACGGCGCCATTTTATCAGAGGGTCTTGAGCATCTGCGGACTTCAGTGGGAGTCCATGACCAGTGCCCTGTGGGTGGATACATTCAAGCTGAGCCTCATCCCACCTCTCCTGGCCTCCCTCATGCCTCTCGGCTCAGGTGGACTGCTGTGCTGATGGGGGAGGGGCAGCACTAGGTCCAGGCTGGTGCCGGTCTGCTCCGCAGGCTGTGGCCTCCTCTGCCAGGCTAGTCTGGGCGTGTCCACAGGGAGACAAGCGAGTTCTAAGAGAACAGAGGCTGTGCTGGCACTCTGGAGACCTGAGCTAGGAACGGCCACTGTGCCACTTTGTCATGCTGTATCGGTCAATATATACACATCAGGAGATTTGCTCAAGCAGGATGGCCGATGCCCCCTCTCACGGGGAAGTGCTGGGAAGAGCCTGGTTTCAGACAGGGGAATCAGGGTGAACAATGTCACAAGATGTGTCTCTCGGAGCATGCTGGTAGTACAGAAACGTCCCCCTGAATGAGATGTAGCTCCCTTCCTCAGCTAACTGGCCTATGCCCCCTGCTTGGTTGAGAAGCACTGGTGGCCTCTTGATAAACGAACCAGACCTCTCCCGTCCAGATGTTCCCTGCTGCCCAGCTGTTCTATGCAGCTGAGCAACCCTCCACATGTGCAGGAGTCCTGGCCTTCCCTCCTGTCTGCCGTAACCCTCGAACGATGCACCAGCGTGGCTCTGTAAGGAGCCTGTGAGTCACCGCTGTGGGGCCAGGGCTGGGGAGGCGGGGAGGAGGCAGCTTCTGTACCCTCCACCAGCTGAGCGGCAGGCTAAGGGAAGCAAAGTGACTGAAGGGGGAAAGTAGGTCGGAGAACATGTGTGATAGAGCCCTGGGGGCTGGGGGGAGGATGCCAGAAATGACAACAGTCCTGTCTTCTTTACCCCAATTCGGAAGCAAGGGAGATCAGCAGAGCTTTATCCTTCCCAAGCTTCCCGAAAATAACCGAGACACTGTTAATGATTTTGTCCTGCAGATTTGGCAGAGAGGAGCAGGCAGTTCCAGAGCAGGGTGGCGGGGGTGGCCATTCAGGCACAGCCCCACGGGGAGGGCTTGGATTGAGATGCCTATGAGTCCTTTACAGTCAGAGGGAGTTCTTGGGGTCTGTCTAGAGGGCTGCACCGTGGGAAGTCTCCATGGAGCTGCACTTTGGAGGCTGGCAGGAAACTCGGGTGGTGTCTTCAGATGGGCTGAAGCTGTGTCTAGGCGGCATCAAGGTCAGAGGTCAACTGTCTGCCCAAGGTGAAGGTGCAGCTGGGGAGGCTGGGGAGGAGCCATGTTAACTAGAGTTAGGCAGGGTCAGAGCCTGGGCACTGACAGCCTCCTTACATGCCAGGCTTGGCCAGTCATCCTCGGTAGTCCAATGAAAGACAAAATTAATAGAGAAAAGCAGGAAAAGGAAGGTTTACCCAATGTAGCCCCATCAGTAAGAGGAACGAAAAGGTCTAGAGACCTGCTCTTACCCCAAGTCCTGACATGAGGTTTGTTTAAACAGAAGGCAAGGGGTATTCATAACTAAACCGCCCTGGTCAGGGTGCGGTCCCACCCATCACTGACCCATCATTGTCTGGGCTCCAGGCTGGCCTGCAAGATGGTCTGACAAGTCAGAACCATGTGAGATCTCCTTCAGGAGACTAGCTCCCCTCTGGCTAGCACCAGTCTTCAGCCTTTTTCCTCCTCACGGTCTAAGATTCCTGGGGAAACTGCCAGGTTCTCGGCACCTGTTGCTTCAGGAGTCTGATAAGCCAAAGGGAGGCACACATGTGTCCCTTTAGAATACCTTCATCCTTGCCAGGACCCAGGACCTGGGGTACTGATTTGTAACCTGAGTCAGGAGGTCACTCACTTCTCGGGCAACAGATTCCCTTGCTGTGTCTCAAAACTTGTCACCCTAGGGCTCCTGGGCCTGTCTTTCTGGGTCTTTCTGAAAATGTTCTGGCATGCAGGTCTCTTTGCTGTGAATAACATCCCTTAGCCTAGGATCTGGTGGTATACGGAGGGAAGTTGTTAGATGCCTGTGCTGGCCTGGCTTCGAACCATTCCCTAGCTGTGTGAATGAAAGAAGTTACTCCACCTCTGTATTCTGTTTCTCAGGGGAAAAGATTGGATTGTGGTCGGATGAAGTGAGATTGTGAGAGGCAGGTGCCAGCTCAAGGCCTGGTGTGTGGTTGGCATGGGATAGAACTGCTGTTTTCACTCATCAGTGAACCGCCCCGCTGAGAGGACTCTATCAGTAGCCAAACAGAAGCTGGAAAATCATCAGAGAATGGGGCACTGTTCTGGGTAGGAAGGGGGTCTTTTCCAAAGCCTGACAGGCAGCCAGGGGCAAAGCCAGGCAACCAGAGCCCTAAAGATACCTACTCCATCAGAAGGCCCAGATCAGGTTCTGATTTTCAGAACCAACCACCACCACATCCCCCTGTACTGGGCTTGGGAAAGGCCTGGAGTCCAGAGGGTCAGCTTCACACCCAGGCCCAGCCAGCCACATAGGGCTAAGGGGATCTTGGGAGTTCCTTTCCTGGTCCAGGTAAAGTCTGAGAAGGAACTGGGCCAGAAGTCCATTGTCTTTGTTGGTTTCTGTTGCTATGATGATACACCATGACCAGAGGCAACCTGGAAAGGAAAGGATTTATTTTGTCTTACACTTCCAGGTAACAGTCCATCACTGAGGGAACTCAGGCCAGGAACCTAGAGGCAGGAGCTGATGCAGAGGCCGTGGAGGGTGCTGCTTACTGGATTACTCACTCATGACTGCTCATCTTGCTTTCTTTTAGCACCGAGAACCACCAGTCCCAATGGTGGCCCCACCCACCATGCACTGGGCCTTCTCGCATCAATCATTTAGAAAATGCACTACGTATATGCCTACAGGCCAACCTTATGGAAGCATTTTTTCAATTGAGAGTCCCTCTTCCCAAGCCAGGTGTGGTGGCACATGCCTTTAAATCCAGTCCTCATGAGGCAGAGGCAGGTGGATCTCTCTGAGTCCAAGGCTAGCCTGGTCTACAGAGAGAGTTCCAGGACAGCCAGGGCTATACAGAGAAACCCTGTCTCTTAAAAAACAAAGACAAGTTTCTCTTCCCAAATGACTATCTGTGCATGTCAAGTAAAACTAGCCAGCATTTCCATCTACCCTGCAAGCCAAGTTTGGAGCTCCAAACTGAAGGACAGCCTGAAACATGCAAGAGGAAATGGCAGCAAAGATACAGTGTCTTTCCACTGGGGCTGGGACAAGAGCTTGGCCAGGGACCCAGGGCTCTGGACAGGGCATGACTCCTACATGCTGTTCAACCTCCATGTGAGAAACTGTTCTCGTGTTCTTAGTGTCTCCTGAAGCCTGCATGTTCTTTGACAGTGCACAGCAATTAAGTCACCTCTGGTCCACTGGAATAGACTTCTGAGAGATGCTGGATGGAGGTGGGATAGGTGATTTTATAGGTTAATAGATATATTGTCCATGGGATGAAGGAGAGGAAGGAAGGGAAAGAGGGAGAGAGAGTGATGCTCTGGGTATGTGGATGGAAGGTTGTGAGTGGACAGATGAGGGATGCATGGATTTGGATGGATGAGTGGGGGGTGAATGGATGGATATGGTGGGTGGATGGATGAACTGTTGGATAGATGGATGTAGATAGAGATAGATAGATAGATAGATAGATAGATAGATAGATAGATAGATAGATAGATAGATAGATAGATAGACAGATAGACAGGTGGGATGGATGGATGGATGGATGGATGGATGGATGGATGGATGGATGGATGGATGGATGGATGGATATGGGTCATTCTAAGTACATAGGTGGTTGAATGGGTGTGAGTGGTTAGGTAGGTAGATGTATGTATGTGGGTAAATGGATGGATAAGCATGGATTGCTATATGGATGCCGGTGGGTGAGTATATGGATGCATGGATGGATATATGGATGAGGATGTGTGAATGTAAATGAATGGATGGATGGATGAACATGGGTGAGTGTATAGATAACTGTAGGTAGATAGATGACTGTAAGTGAATGAGAATGAGTTGGTAGGAGTCTTAGGAACATCCCCATACCTCTTTCTATGGCAACAAGAGGTAGACATTGACTCCGGACCCAGACCATGGCAGCACCAGCGCTCAATTCCTGCCTCCATATTGCTGAGCTGGACTCTTCCCAAACCACCCTTGGCTACAAAGGCTGCATTCAGTGATTCAGATACCTCTTGACTTGCTTGTACCTTTTATTCTTTAGAAACCAAACAAACAGAGCTGGGGTGTAGCTCATTTGGTAGAATGCTCCCCTAGCACTCACAAAGCTCTGTATTCAATCCTCAGCCCTGCATAAAGCACATGGGATGGCTCCCACATATAGTCCCAGAACTCCAGAAGGTAGTAAGACAAGGGTCAGAAGTTTAGGGTGGCTCCTGGCCACAACATAGCAGAGGGCCTCAGAGAATTCCAGATGAGCCCTCAGGGGGCAGAGGGACAGTGGCGTTCCAGGCAGGTGTAGCCGCACGGAGACCCACAAACCTAGAGATACTCGACTCATTCTGGAAACATGAGAGATGAAGCTTGGGACCGAGAGTGTTTAGGCCACAGATGAGCCTCTGATGGCCCCCAGCCCCCAGTCCTCAGGAGACCCACCAAAGCATGGATGGAGCACCCTACAAGGGCCGAGGTGGCAGACAGGGAGACTGGGGAAAGCCCTGCGGTCCGGCCTCAAACCTAAGCACCATCCCTTCGGAGAACAGAGACATTTTTTTCTTTCCACTCCTACTAGACTTGACCTCCAAAGCTGTGTGAGTCATCTTTTTTTTTTCACAAATTGCTTTCCTGCCTCAGACATCCTCCCGCCAGCTCTTTGTATACACGCCTTTGTCTTTGTAGTCTCCAGCTCTTTAAATCTCAAGTCTTCTGGCTTCTTGTCACCCTGCCCTTCTCAGAGAAAAGTGTTCCAATGGAAATGGCTTGCCTCAGAGTCAAACGGACTCTCTGCCTTCTTGGGAAGACATGCTCTTCCGCCCACGTTCATTCTGGCCTAGTGGGTGCTCCTGCGCAGACGTGGGCTCTTAAAAGCAGGCAGGCCTGGTACTTAACATTTGACTGTTAAATGGAGGATGGCTGTGTGTGAGCTGAAGCCATGGGAGAGCCTACAGAGGACGTTTCTGAAAACATGAACTATGGAGAGAGAATGGAACTCCCTGAAGCCAGACCTGGATCAGAAGGAACAAGGCCCTGACAAGGTCGTTTCTGAACAGATGAGCCCAGTTGTGCCTTGTTAGAAGCCCCGGGGTTCCAGAGAGCCTGTGCCCAAGGTGGCTACAGTGGTCCCTGACCAGGGAGCCTGAGGAATTCCCAAATGGTAAAAAGGATCTACTGACTGTATCCCTGTGACTCACAGAAGCGGGCTGATGACGGGAGGCCAAGGGAGACTCAAATGGTTGTGGGAAGTAGAGATGCCTTAGAGTCAGGTCCTGACTTCAAACCCAGGGTCCAGTCTAGCTGCAGTGAGTCTCAGCGGCTCCTCGTCAGACAGCAGCTGTAGCTAGACTCTGGTCAAGATCGGAAAGCCAAGGAATGTGGAGAAACCCAGAAGGGGCTTTGCAGGCACGAAGGAGAGGGCGGCTTGGTTGGTAAGATGACAGGGACCACCATGTAACTCAGTGACAATCCTGATGTTCACCTTTTACAATCAGGATCTCTGGTGAAGATGTCTAGAGTAAGGGACCCCAGATAGGGATTCTAGTTCTGATTGAGCTATTAATAGCAACATCCCACCCTGTGCCCTACACTCCACCTGCACACCTCACACCAGCACACACCCTCACACCAGAACACACCCTCACACCAGCACACACCCTCACACCAGGACACACCCTCACACCAGGACACACCCTCACACCAGGACACACCTCACACCAACACAGACTCTCACACCAGCACACACCCTCACACCAGGACACACCCTCACACCAGGACACACCTCACACCAACACAGACTCTCACACCAGCACACACCCTTACACCAGGACACACTCTCACACCAGGACACACCCTCACACCAGGACACACTCTCACACCAGAACACACCCTCACACCAGAACACACTCTCACACCAGGACACACCTCACACCAACACAGACTCTCACACCAGCACACACCCTCACACCAGAACACACCCTCACACCAGAACACACCCTCACACCAGGACACACCCTCACACCAACACAGACTCTCACACCAGCACATACCCTCACACCAGGACACACCCTCACACCAGGATACACCCTCACACCAGCACACACTCTCACACCAGGACACACCTCACACTAGCACATACCTTACATCAGTATGAATTCTCACACCAGCACACACTCTCATGCCAACACGCACTACATGTTGCTACACATTACATGTAACATAGGATATCACAGCATGTAATACATATCACATATATACCTTATAGCACAGCACACATAGCAAATACCATACAACACATAACATACTTTTCACACAACCCCTCATAACACATCACAAAGAACAGCATACATAGGATATACTCCATATACCCTATACTGTAAGGTGAATTGCTAAATGGTCTTATTAATTAAAAAAAAAAAAAAGCCCGGAGCCAGATATTGGGGTAAAAACTGAGAGATCAGATGATTAGGACAAGCGACAGCCAACCTCACCTTACCAACTCCTCAGCCTCCAGAGAGAGATACTTCCTGTATACTCACGCCTATATACCTTTCTGTCCCTGCCCTCTTACTTCTCTCTGCCCAGCTACATCACTTCCTCTTTCTGCCCAGCTCCATCACTTCCTGTCTGTCTGTACAGACTTCCAGACCTCTATGGTTAACTAGTGTTGGAATTTAAGGCATGTACCACCAAGCCTGGCTCTGTTCCCAGTGTGGCCTTGAACTCACAGAGATCTGGATGAATCTCTGCCTTCCAGAATGCTAGGATTAAAGGTGTGTGCTACCATTGCCTGACCTCTGTGTTTACTGTAGTGGCTGACTTTGTCCTCTGATCCTCAGATAAGCTTTATTGGGGTACTCAGATAAAATATCACCACACTGTACCCTCATACCATTCACACTACACATCACAGCACACAGAGCACATGGTACAATGTGCTGTATATGCACACCAGCTTACATACCATCACCCACCACATACAACATACAACGCACACACACTCCATAACATATACATACTATATACCACAATACATGCATGCTACCCACTTGTAATATATAGCACACCCCTCCCAGCCACTGCATACACCATGCACACATAGCATATGCCATCAAAACACTTCATACTATACACACAGCAGATCTCAGTCCATATGAGCAGTCAATATACAGCATAGAGAGCTTGGGAAGGTCCCCCAAGGATTTTGCTTCCCACGTCACAGGGACTCCTGTGTCCTGGACACCCATCCATCCTCCTGCTCCCCAGCCTCTCAGAAAGCTCTCATGGCTCGCTAGTGTGGCTCACTGATGACTTGGTCACCTTGCTCTCTTCAAGAAACCTAGTTCTTGAGAAGCTCTGGGGAGGCAGACCCTCAGGTGACAATTGTGGGGGACAAATTCTGCCAACATTCACTCCATCTGGGGTCCTATTGGCAGCAGGCTACGCAGACAGAAGATTTATCCATCAACTGGATTGTCCGTTGTTGGCTGTCCCCAGTGCTGGAGGCAGAGATGACCCTGTTATGCAGACCTCCTACTGTGTCACTCTGTGAACTCTGAAGGCTCTACAGTGTTCCTGAGGGAGACAGGAGGCACCAGCAGTTGCCGTGAGTCCAGATCCAAGGACCGGTCCGGCTCAACTGCATCTGAGTAATGACACCTCTCCTCCTGGGGCCTCAGAGCACACAGCTGTAAAATGGGAACAGCAGTCCCACCTCCAGGGAGCCATGAGGATGCAGCCTGAGGGGCATGTGAGCAAGGGCTTCAGCAGGAAGCAGAGTCAACTCGGAGAGAAATGGTCATGTCTGGTGACTAATCCAGGCATGTGGGGGGCTTTCATTGCCACTGTCTGTCCTTGAGGATGGTGTTTAGTCTCAGAAAGCCAGTCCTGTGGACAATCACCAAATCACACTTTATCAGTAGCCCTGTGTCTGTAAGAGATGTCCCTTTGAACAAGGGATAGGTCATTTTGGTTGGTTTCAGTCTGTGATCAGTGGGGCAAAGGCTTTGGGGCTATGGTGAGACCAGATATCATGGTGGATGCGTGTGGCAGAGAAAGCCAGTCATCATGGTGCCAGGAAGCCAAAGAGGACGAGACTGGAGTCCCAGAGGGACTCTAAGACCCCCCCACTCTGCCTTCCTCTTAAAGACTCTGCCACCTCCTAATGGTGTCAGTCTCTAAGACATTTTGACCCTTAGAAGGTATTTAATACTCAAAGCAGCGGTTACCATGGAGTTTGTTTGGATGTTTTCCTTTATTGTAATAAAACACATGCACCATGAGGTCTGACCATTTTAGCCATCTTGACCCTTTCAACCGTCTTTAAACAATGGGTTAGTAGGATTATGTGCATTCCATGGCTGCAGCCCATCCATACACTTGTCATCTTGCAGAACTGAACCTCCGGCTACATTAGCACCAACCTCCCACGCCCCTCCCTGAGTTCCTGGCAGCGGCCGCTCAGCTCTCCATCTCTATGAGTTGATACCTCTCGGCTTATTTCTCCTAGCATAATGTCCTCAGCTTCTCCCGTGTAACAGCAGATGTCAGAATGTCTTTCCTCTTTAAGACTCAGTAATATTCCATCGTGTGTGTAGACCACAGTTTGTGTCTCCATTCACCCATCAGGTGCCTCCACAGCTTAATTGCCGTGAATGTGAATGCACTAACGTCTCTTTGAGTCCCTGTTGGTCATTGTTTTGAGAAGATACCCGGAAGTACCCTTTATTGTGTGACACAGCTTCTCTCCATTAAGTGTTTCAGGGGCCTCCTGTGTTTTGCAGTATCTGCATCGTCTTACATTCCTACTCACAGCGTCCAAGTGTTCCGGGTACTCGGCGTTCTTGCAAACATTTGTTATTTCATGAATCTTTTGTTATTTAATAGCAACATCATAATGGGTGTGAGGTGATGTATGCTGGGAATTTGGTTTTTTTATATTTGTGGGTGTGTAGGTGTGTGGGTGTGTGGGATGTGTGTGAGTATAGGTCCGCATATGCCGTGGCACACTTGTGGAGGTCAGAGGGCAGCTTTGTGGAGTCAGCTCTCGCCTTCAACCCGTGGTTTCCAGGACTTGAACTCAGGTCTTTGGCTTAGCAGCAGGCGCCTTTACACACTGAGCCCTTAATCCCATTTTTTTTTTCTAATTGAATTTATTGTTTATAGCTCTTCAAGTCACGTACTGATTTCACTGCAATCATCCCTCAGCACCAAAAGACAGAGGCATCAATTGGCCCCGCTACGATAGGCCCGTGGCGTCACCGGGTGCCGTGCTGCTCAGGGTGGTAATTACCAAGTAAGGGTGGGAGCTCTAAGGGGTTCAGGACACTTGCGGGAGCCCCAGGCCTGGCTTCGGCAACTGTGTAGCAAGAGCTGCTTTCTTCTTCCCTTCTCCTGGAGGTGGGGGAGGGGAGCTGGGGCCCCTCCCTCTGAGCAGGCCCAGCCCTAGCCACCGACCAGGAGCCCCACGGAGAAGACCTTCTGCAGCTGGAGCTGGAGCACAGGGGCAAAACCTCCGAGTTTGTCAGGATGCAAAAAGTCGAGAGGGAGGGGGAAGAGCAACCAACCGCTTCTTAGTAACGCACGTAGGCGAGTTCAGAGCGCAAGTTCAGAGAAACAAATTGAATTACGGAGGAGGCAGCTCTGCCATTTGCAACACTGGATTGTTTGAAATCCTTTTAGAGGAAAATTAAAATATTTCACGGAGGGTAATAAAATGCCGGGTGCTTGGCAGGCATGACTGCTCAGCTCTCTTGGGCAAATAAGTAATTAGGTATTTTTATTTAAGGCCTCTGTGTCGTCATTTTCTTTCATTAGCAGAGGAACGCTGTTGTGGAAAACGCATAAAACTCCGAAACCACCAGAAAGTTAGTTAGAAAATTAGTTTTTAAAGCACAATGTAGCTACATTTGGTGAGCCAAAGGGAAGCTCTTAGAATTTATTTTATCAAAAAAAAAAATTTATAGGAAGTTATCTGAGAGATGCCAGTGTTTCGCCGTGACCTGCGTGGGGCGCCCTCCAAGGCACTTGACGCTGAGTCTCAGGTTAGCCAGCCTGAGGGAGCCAGGAGATATTCTGAGCCGCATGCCTGTCCTAGGCACTAGATCACCCGCTGAGGAACCGGCCACCCAGCCGTCCCCCCCCCCCAGCTCCACCATCCCTCACCACATCCTACTGATATGGAAACAGGGTTGATGTTTTTTTCCTCTGCTCCAATCCCTCCATTCCACAGATGAGGAAACCTGTGGGTGTGTTAGAAATGTTCTTTCCTTCCCGGAATCCCTAGGTCTTGGGGCCACTGCCCGTCAATGTCTATTTCCCCACATATAGACATCTGTCCCCAGGCCTGAGACAGGGCTTCAAGAGCGGAAAGTAAGCCAGATGATGATGGAGGGCTCGCCCCAGCCAGCCCTGAGCCTGGTACAGGCTGACGTCTGTTTTTGTAATTAAGTTTTATTGTGTTTTATTTCTGTGCATGTGTGGGTGGCATGTATATGTGTCTGTGTGGGTGTAGATATACATATGTATGCAGGTGCCTGCAGCAGCCAGAGAGGGGGTCGGCTCCCTTGGAGCTGGTGTTACAGGCATTTGTGAGCTGTCCAGGATGGACTCTGGGATCCAAGCTCTGGCCTCATGGTTGAACAGCAAGCGCTTGTAACTGCTGAGCTCATCCCTCCAGCCCCCAAACTGGCATTTTGAATCCGCCTCCTTGCCACAGATGCTCTCTTGGGCAAGATCGAGGAGGATAAGGATGGAAATTCAGATGCCCCCTTTTGCAAGACTGGTCTGAGACCCAGGCAAAGCCACTTCTGAGGTAGAAGAAACACAGACATGACCGTTGCTATTTGTTCCTCTTCAAAATCTCGCCAGGCCTACAGTTATCTCCAGCAGCCATTACTGTTCCAGAAGACCCACCACCCAAGTAGCTACACAGTAATTTTCAGTGAGATGAGTGGGTGTGTGTCTGGGGAAGGGGGTGCAGGAGGGAGGGTGGGCACTTGCAGAGCTGTGTTCCCAGCAGCCACTTGTGCACCTGTCCCAAGCCCACCCCTACTGCTCATGTGCAAGCATCTTGTACTGACCTCATGTCCTACATCTTTCCCAGCCAGCTAGTTCACCTTGAGCCATCAGCAAATAGTAGGTAAGCACCTACTGTGTGCTGGGTCCATGATTGGCCTGGGAACTTGGAGGGAATTAGAAGACAAGAGATGGGCCGGGCAGTGGTGGCGCAAGCCTTTAATCCCAGCACTCGGGAGGCAGAGGCAGGCGGATCTCTGTGAGTTCGAGGCCAGCCTGGGCTACCAAGTGAGTTCCAGGAAAAGGCTCAAAGCTACACAGAGAAACCCTGTCTCGAAAAACCAAAAAAAAAAAAAAAAAAAGAAGAAGAAGAAGAAGACAAGAGATAGACCCACACAGGTGATATTTGAGTATGTCCTTCAGGAAGAGAAGGACTTTGCCCACTAGCAAAGAGAAAGGGATTCTGCAGGAGCAGCCCATGTTTTTCTAAGCCTCCAGGACAAGAGATGCTGCCAGAGGACCAGCAGGTGGAGAGAAAGAAAAGAGAAGAACCAGGAGAAAGGATGAGTCAGTTGTGCTTACTTGTAGCGAGGCATTTGTTGAGTAGTTTCAAAGAAACACCCTGGAATGGGAAACACAAACCAGCTCCACAAAGGGACTGTGGAGGGGCTGAGTGGCAGCAGAGCTTCGGCCTCCTGATTGGCTGTGAGTTCAAGGCCAGACTTTAACAAGCAAGACAGAGCTACATGCCCACTCAGACATTGGGCTAGGCCTCTTGAAAAAGCTCCTGTTTAGGTGTATGGGTGTGTATCAGCCAGAGGTCAATATCGGGTATCTCCTCAATCCCTTTCCACTTTGTTTTGTTGTTGTTGTTGTTTTTGTTTTGTTTTGTTTTGCTTTGCTTTATTGAGACAGCATCTCACTCTATAGCCCAGACTAGCCTCGAACTCACAGAGATCCACCTGGCTCTGTGCCTCCTGAGTGCTGGGATTAAAGGCGTGCGCCACCATGCCTGGCTCCACCTTATTTTTTGGGACAGTCTCTCACCAATTTTGCTTGGCTATCTGGTCAGGGAGCTCCAGAGATCTCGCCATCTCTGCCTCCGCAGCACTGGGATTACAAGTACACACCGCCACTCCCAGGTTTTCATGTGGGTCCTGGGAGTCCAGACTCAGGGCTTCATGCTTATCTGGTTAAGCCTTCTCTCCAGCCTTGTTTGGCCAATTTTTTTTTTAATGTAACAGAAATAGCTGTTCTGTATGTTCTAACCTAAATCAAAAACAGGAGGGTGGTCCACCTACACTGTGGACGTGCTACTGAAAGGCATGAGACATGGGACACCTGGTCTCAAGGGGCTTAGGCCAAGTGAGAAAGCCAGTCACCACCAATGACATCCTGTATGGTTTCGAGTATGTACCATGCTTGACATGATTGACATGGGCTGGGGATGTAGCTCAGTGGTTAAAGCACATGACCAAGCACTCAGCATGTACAAGGCTCTGGATTTGATCTCCAGCACAGCACTGAAAGAAAAAGAGAAAGGAGGAAAGCAGAGGGGTGGAAACTGGTGGCCAGAGGCAGAGAGAGGGCGGACTGTGGCCATCCAAGAGTGAAGCAGGGATGCATGATAAAGTGTCCTGTTTAGACATCGTGGTGCACCCAGGAATCGCTGTCATGCCTTGATAAAGAACCAAATACACATGCATGCACGTGGGGTCTGAATGAGGTTGCGTCGACTGTGTCATATCCCGGCCTTGTTGTGCTCTTGTTGCTATGGTGATGTGGGAGGCTATCACTGGGGGAAGCTGGGAGGAGAGTGTCAAGGACCTCCTGTGTTAGTTTTCATCAACAGTCATCTTAAAATAAAATGCCACAGCACACACCCAGGGATGATTAGAAACAAATTGAGCATCGAGACCAGTTCTGGGTCAAATGGTGAGTTCACAGCAGGCGAGAAGAAATAGACAGAGGGGTTCAACTTTAACCCATGTGTTTTACTTTTCAAAAAAAAAAAGAAAGAAAGAAAAATCTAGCCAGACTTGGTGGCACAGGCTTATAATCCCAGCTCTTGGGAGCTAGAGGCAAGAGGATCCGGAGTTTTAGACTGTGTTTGACTGTGTAGCAAGTTCAAATTCAGCCCGAGCTAGATGAGACAGACCCTGTCTCAAAACAAGCAAACATGAAAAGAATTTGAAGCAGGGATGACGTTGTCTGACACCAGCCAGAGTCATCTAGGCAGCGGAATCTCAACTGAGAAAAGGCCTCCATCAGACTGGCCTGTAGACAATATGTTGGGGCGTGTTCTTGACTAGCGACTAATGTGACAGAGCCCAGACCACTGTGGGAGGTGTCATCCCTGGGCAGATGGTCTTGATTTGTGTAAGAAAGCAGACTGAGCAAGCCGTGAGGTGCAAGCCAGTAAACAATGTTCCTCCGTGGCTTCTGCTTCAGTTCCTGCCTCCAGGTTCCTGCCTTGAGTTCCTGCCCTGACTTCTCTTAATGATGGACTATGATCAGGACATGTAAGCTGAAACACACCATTTCCTCCCCAAGTGGCTTTTAGTCAGAGTGTTGTATCACAATAGAAAGCAAATTAGAACAGAAATCATACATTATTTTTTAAAAAGAGAATTCTACTTAATGACCTGCCCCAGAATCAGGACTAGCCCAGAGTGTCTCAGAGACCTAGAGTGTCTCAGAGACCACATCCTAGCCTCCAGTGGCCCTGGACCCCTGGGGGCTCAGCCACACAGCAGCATCAGGGTCAAAATGATAGCCAGGGCAAGGATTCCTCTGTGGCAGGTCCTGCCCGGCACAAGCCACACCACTTCTCTCCACAGCCCCCGGAAAAGGAGGGTGCCCTGCCCCGGCAGGTGGGCAACAAGACTGAGTGCGGCCTCCTGGGCTTCGTGCTGGACTTGAAGCAGGACTACGAGCCAGTGCGCAGCCAGATGCCGGAAGAGAAGCTGTATAAGGTGTACACCTTCAACTCCGTGCGCAAGTCCATGAGCACTGTCATCAAGATGCCTGATGAGAGCTTCCGCATGTACAGCAAGGGTGCCTCCGAGATCGTGCTCAAAAAGTAAGCCTCCCAGCACAGCTGTGAATGTCTGGATCACACATCACCATCTCTATGCAGGCTGGACCTAAGCAAGTTAGTTTCCCTCTGTGCCTCAGTTTCCCCGTTTGTACATTGGTCAGTCCCAGAGATTCTCAACCCTAACTTGTAGTACATTAGAATCACCTCAGGGAAAATAAAAGGAAAGAAGCTGGACACGGTGGTGCACACGTTAATCCCAGCACTCAGGGGCAGGCAGGAGAATCTCTGCGTTCAAGGCCAGCCTGGTCTACATTGAGACCCTCTCTCAAAGAGAAAGCAAGAAGGATGGAAGGGAAGAAAAGAAAGAAAGACAAAACATTGTTCCTGTCTCACCCCCAGACAGCTCCCACTGGAACCATGAAGGCTGGCCTGTTTTATTAGATGCTCCTCGGGTGAGCCTGGTACCCTAGCAAGGTGGAGAACCTCTAGCCTAGGTTTAGGGCTTCCCAAGGCATCTCAGCTGAGGTACCACTCCCCCCCCCCCCCCCCGACTGGAACCTCCCAAACATGGCATGCAGCAGACAGCTCGGGAACCTGATACAGATATTGTAGAAAGGTCATCTAGCTGCACCCCTGCCTGTGATGCCCAGGCCTACTGCATGTACTGATGCATTATGGGAAGCGGATCAGGTTGGTATCCAATAGCTAAGGTAGGTGGGCTTCATTCATCTCCTTCCCTTCCCTTCCCTTCCCTTCCCCAGGTGCTGCAAGATCCTTAGTGGGGCTGGTGAACCCCGTGTCTTCCGGCCCCGGGACAGAGATGAGATGGTGAAGAAGGTGATCGAGCCCATGGCCTGTGACGGGCTCCGTACCATCTGTGTGGCCTACCGTGACTTCCCCAGCAGCCCTGAGCCTGACTGGGACAATGAGAATGACATTCTCAATGAACTCACGTGCATCTGCGTGGTGGGCATTGAAGACCCAGTGCGACCTGAGGTAGGCCCTGATGCCAGTGAGCTCGGGAGAAGGGGGCAGGGCTAGAGCCAGGCCCGTGAGAGACCTGGGAACTCTATCTGATCAGCTCTCTGAGCTTCAGGTCCCCATGCAACAGGACCAGGATCCTCCCTGCTCTCAAGTAATTTCACTCTGTAGCTAGTGTAGACATATTTAGCAACTGTCTACTCAGCAAGACCTGGGAAGGACCACTCCCCAGCCCACAAGCAGGTGCTACTCTGAGTGAGAACCGTTTCATACCCCCCACCCACCCACAACCACTAAGGGCATTTCCCTCCTGTCTCCCTAGGGACAGATGTAGGGCATGCCTGGCTCCAGAAGCCTCTAATCCTATAGGATGTAACTATTGTCATGTTCTAGATTCCAAGCCTCCATTACAGCTGGGTGCACAGGACATCCTCCCAGGAGAACCCAGAGCATAGTGTTCTATAAGTGTCTCAGTCTCTCTCTGCCCAGAGGTGGCTCAGTAACAGGGTGCCCTGGCCAGCCTGCTCATACAGCCACTGTATGTCTTCAGCATGCATACTTCAGCATGCATACATTCCCAGCAGAAGGGACAGATGACTTCATGCACGTGAAGAGGATGAAAATGATATATGTGGCGTGTTCTTCATGGGGTGCTGGGTGCACAGTGTAGCTCCATGCTGTGTTAACTGAATCTGAATCCAGAGAGGAGACCTGTCGTGATCACAGAAGGTCTGTGAGGTCTGTGTCTACCCATGGAGGATCAGGCTTCATGGAAAGAAGTCAGTGCTATGGGCAGGCCAAGCATTTACCTTACCCAGGAGGCCAGGAGAGCAGGGGATCCATGTAGACCTCAGCTGTGAGATTTGGTGTTGATACCCAGAGGGACTACCTTCCTCCAACAATGGCAGATTCCGGGTCCTGCCCTTATGGTGTTCTCTTTGGGCCTCTGGACACTCCCTGTTCTGTCAGAGCCCCAGTGGTCCCTTTTTCAAAGTGGAGACAAGTAGAGAGCTGTCTTCTGGGCTCCTGACTGGTGCTGTAGAATTCTGTCTTCCAAAGAACAGGTGAACCCAGGTCACAAACATGGACTTTGACACCTAGGCAGCTACGAGAGGCATTGGAGTGTGAGCACAGGTATCAGACAGACCTGGATCCCCATGTGCGAGCATTGCTGAGCTGTGTAGCATTGAACCAATTACATAACCTCTCTGAGCCATTTCAGTAGCCTGGGTATAACAGTATCTTCCTCCATGCCCACACATGCCCATGAGATAGTGTAAGGGAGCAGACTACACACATATGAACACCAAGACCAGCATAAAAGTCAGTGGCCCAAAAATGAGGAGCCCTAATGGCCTCCCCAGCTGAGTCATTTTCTCAGGATCCTGTATGGGCAACAGCCTAGCCTTCAGAAAAAGCAGGAGCTTGTGGAATGAATGAATGGAAATGAATGGACTTGATCCCAGCCCTCCAGCTCTGTTCTTGATGCTCCCCCACACACACCCCCATACACACACAGAGGGAAGGAGGGAGAGAGAGAGAGAGAGAGAGAGAGAGAGAGAGAGAGAGAGAGAGAGAGAGAAGAAAGTTTGCTTCTGTATTATCTATTTGTAGTCCTCTTCCTGTCTGTCTGCCTATCAAGGATCTGTCAACTCCTAGTCCCTGAAGATGGTTTTCAGCCTCCCAGGACAGCTGCTTGTCACCAGCAGTTAGCAGGCTCAGGCCTCCCGGAGATGGGTTTATCTATTATCTCCTTCCGAGAAATCACTGGGTACAGGCAGCAGAGGTTTGTCACGGTGTGTCTCAGGCCACCTGCCCAGGCCCTGCCCAGCCTCTTCCCAGGTGCTCCCTCTGTACAGCCTCCTCCAACTCCAGACTGACCTCTCCCCGACCAGCTTTGGAAACATCCACCCAGGAGATGAACCTGCATGAGGTGCTAAGGGTTTTAGCTATGACCCATCCTTGTGACTTAGTAACACACTTCACCAACTTAGACTTCCATGAAGTCAAAAATGCCACAAGTGTCCTCTTCCATTTTGAATGCTGTTCCTTGAGGTTTGAACTTTGGTCTCATTCAGGCCCCCTTTCCTGCTCATCAGTTTATAGATGCACACTGACTGGGCCCTGAGAGACCAGGGTGGTCCCAAAGTCTTGCTGTAAGTGGCTGAATGGAGTAGACCTGGTGTTCTGGGCCTGGACCCAGGTGCCATAGAGCTCCATGCCCAGGACCTTGGTGCGGGGCTAAGCCCCGGTACTTTTCAATGACAGTACTGTCATCTAGAGTTCTTGCTTCAAAAACAGAAACGGGAAGGGGCAGCTGGACCCAAGTCCAAGCTTTGCTCCCAACAAGCCACCTGCTTCCTTGGGACCTTTATCTTCTATCTGTAGAATGGGTGTCAACTCAGAGGCCCTTTCCTTCCGGGATCTGTCATCTTTAGACCAGAGGCAGCTGCTAGAAGCCTCACAGCTACACCCACTAGGCCTTCCACATCCTGCCCAGCGCCTTTCAGTCATCTATCCTGGATCCCATCTCACCCACGGCCCACTGGGATGTGTATTCAGAAATGCATGCTATGATGCCAGCAAGACGGCTCAGTGGGTCAGTGTTTACTGCGCAAGCCAGATGACTCTAGTTTAATCTCTAGAATTCTGATGAACGTGGAAAGAGAGGCCAGCTCTACAGAGTTGTCCTCTGACCTCCACACATGCACTGTGGCATGTAAAAACCATGCATACATACAATAATAATTACTATTTAGTTTCATTTCTAAAGAACTGCAAGCTGCGGTTGGGAGCTGGAGCTTCCTTGACGGACAGCGTAGTTGGGACACCAGCTCTAACATGCCCCTCTGATATTCTCATCAGTTCGTTTCTCATCGCTGAAACAAAACACCTGACCAGAGCAGCGTAAGGAGGAAGCGTTTATCTGAGCTCATCTTTTGGAGGGGAAGGCATGATGGCGGGAGTGTGAGGCACCGGCCACAAGGCATCTGCAGGCAGGAAGCTGACAGAGATGGATGCTGGCGCTCAGCTTGCTTTCTCCTCCTCATTCAGTCTAGGACCCCAGCCCATGGACAGATACTGCCCATCATGAGGGTGGATTCCCCCACTCCCATTAACCTAATCTGGAAAATCCCTCACAGACATGGCCAGAGAGTTCACCTCAAGAAGATTGCAGATGCCGTCAATGGCAGTTGATATAAAACCTCACAGGTGCCTCAAGTGAAACATCTCCTCCTGGGCTTCAGTTTCCCTGTCTGGGAATGAGAAGGGTGGACTGTATGAATCTCAAGGTTAAACCAGCAGAGCTGTGGGGTGGGCTGGGGTCTTCCTTCTCCTGCTGAGACTGAAACCTAGAGCCTCATTCTGACAAGGCCCCCAGTTGTACCTCACGGTGAGTCCCCACCACACCCAGACTCCAGTTCCCACCTCACAGTGAGTCCCCACCACACCCAGAGACTCCAGTTCTCACCCCACAGTGAGTCCCCACCACACCCAGACTCCAGTTCCCACCACACCCAGGCCCCAGTTCCCACCCCACAGTGAGTCCCCACCACACCCAGAGACTCCAGTTCCCACCTCACAGTGAGTCCCCACCATACCCAGACTCCAGTCCCCACCACACCCAGAGACTCCAGTTCCCACCTCACAGTGAGTCCCCACCATACCCAGGCCCCAGTTCCCACCCCACAGGCAGCCCCCGTCACCACTTTTGTAAGTGACTCCCCCCACACCCCACATCGTCCCATCCCCCACACATACCATGTCAGCTGTCTCATGCAGCCTCCCTGGCCCTGTCCTCCTTCCCTTCATCCAGCCTATGGTTCCTGGAGTCTCACAGTGAGCACCCTGTACTAGGCTCCAGTGTAGTGAGACCCAGGAAGAGGGGGCTCTGCAGCGGGTCCCCCAGACCTCCCCAGGCTCACTCTTCAGCTGCAGGTAAACACTCTCCACCTACCTCAGTTTCCTCCCTCGGGCCCACCACAGGCCAAGCAGCATCAAACATTCACTGAAGTTCGTACTCAAGACAATCCCAAAGCTGACAGACGAGAGCATGGAGGAAGCCATCAGTAGAGCATCGGTCTAGGACTCGCTGGGGGTTCCCCCGGGGGTGTTCAGAGCCCTTGGAGTCACAGACACCGGCTGTCACCAGAAACAGCAGATGTTTAAAAGCCTTTATGTAATGACAACAGGAAGCGCCCATTTCCTGGCTGTTTTTCCTCAGTGAGAATATCTAGGATAATTTTAGCAGAGGAAGCCACTTTTTAAAATAGTTAACGCTGGTTTTATTTATATGGAAAGCATATTTCAACCAGAACCATGCTCCTGAGATTGGAGTTCTAACCATCTCCTCGGTCCTCGGAGCCCAGAGCAACCGAATCTTCCACTGCTGTTTGTTGAGTGAATGAGTGAGTGACCAAAGAAAATCCTGAGACCAGTTCAAGGAAATGTCCCTCTGGGTTGGAGGGATCTAGACGCTTCATGGGTAGAGAGCATTGAGCACAGGAGGCAAGTAAAAGCTCGCATATAAAGGCTGAGGGGAACAGGGTGTCCCAGGCAGCAGGGGCAGAGTGGGAAAAGAAAAGGAAAAGCATAGCTTTCCACCAGTGTGATAAAATAATAGTGGGCATAATCAGCTTATAGAGAGGAAAGGTTCCACTGGGCCCACGATGTCAGGTAACAGTTCATGGGCAGTGGGCGCCACTACTTTGGGGCCCATGGTGGGAGCACACGGCAAAGCCAGTTAATGTCAGAGTGAGAGGCAAAAGACCGAAGAGACTGAGGTGCCCGAGTCCCCTTCCAAGACACATCACACATTCCCATCTCTTAAAGGTCCTAGTTCCTCCTGACAGCGCCACCCTGGGGACCGAGACTCCAATATATAGGCCCTCAGAGAACACTCTGGTCTGGACTTAACCACAGATGCTACACACGGGCCCTTGTGAAAACCCCTATTACGTTTGTGAGAGGAAAGCCTGGTTCTTCTCCCAGGCCTAGTTTGCTTGGCAGAGCCTAGAATCTGGTCAGCTCCATCCTGTGAGGTAGTCTGAGAAGTGTGAGTCCTGGGCCAGGTGTGGTGGCACACGCCTTTAATCCCAGCACTCAGGAGACAGAGTGGATCTCTGTGAGTTCAAGGCCAGCCTGGCCTACAGCGCGAGACTCTGTCTAAGACAAAACAAACAAAGCATGAGTCCTAAACTACACACAAACCACCTTGTCTCTAGTGCAGGACTGGTGCCTACTGGAGCAAGCCCCCCCCCACACACACACACACACCTCAGCTTCCTCAGAAGCTTCCTTCACGGCCACCAGCCCTCATCCCACACCTTCCTTGGAGTTCCTCTGATGGCCTACAGCCCAGCCCAGACCCCTCACACCTGGAGCTTCTCTGTCTGTATACCTGAAGTCAAGAATGTGGACAGGACGGCTGTGTGCTATCTGCATGGCCTGAGCCTGCAGCTCCCTCACACCAGAGCCTGACAGGAAAGAACCAGCTCAGACACTCCTTCCTCCAGGAAGCTCTCAGAGGTTTTCCCTCCATTGACCCTCCTCTCTCTCACCCTCCACCCACCTTCCACTGTGCTTTCCAGAGCTCTTAGTCTCAGTCTGCCCTGAAGACCCCGTCTCTGTAGGACAGTTCGGGTATGATAGAGCGACACTCCGTCTGAGGAAAAGGAAGGTTCTTTGAAAGAACAAGCTAAGTCGACTGGCTTCACTGTGGAGCAGGAGACCTCAGAGAGAGGCAGCCCCCTGTCACCGGGGGTATGCAAGCAGAGACTGGGCCAGTCATCCGCTGGGGATGTCTGGGGCAGATCTCAGCAATGAGCAGGGGGTCAGAGTCAGATGGTGCAAAGCCCCTCCCGTCTCGGACCTTCTAAACACAACTTGAATCCCTCTTTAGGGACAGAAGCCAGACAAGGTGCAGGTTTCTAGAACAGCAGCTCAGGAGCTGAAGGCAAGTGTGCTGCCTACACACACACACACACACACACACACACACACACACACACACACACACCATACACACACATACATACAAGCATTTTATACACACATGCATACATATAGTCACATACCCATACATCACATGTATATCACACACACACATACAGCCAGCCACACACACAAGCATCATACACACATACATCATACATACGTGTCACATATACATACATCACATGTACACATACATGATACACAGACATCATATACATGCATACATACAGTCACTCACACACAATTACACACACACACACACGCACACATACACACACACACTGAGAGCTAAGGGTGTACTAAATTATATAAACCAGAACCTGTACCCGGGAGTTAAAGGGTAAGGTGGGACAGACCCAGGAAGGGTCCCGCTTCCTTCCTTGCAGTTCCTGGGCTGGGACGGGACCAAGGGCAAGAACTGTCCACATAAGACTCTGAACTGAACGTCTGTGTTAGTTTTCTATCCCTGCCCAAACCAAGCACGAATATTCCCTAACTTAGGACGAGTTGGTCTCAGGTCCTCTGACCTCATGAAGACCCAAAAGCGTATGATAACCATGCCTGGAGACTTGCCTCTGAGTCTCCTGTGGGCTAGAGGTACCAGGCATGGTACACTGTTGACCCTGAGCAGGGCAGGACCCCGAGGGGAGGGGAGAGTCTGCCCCGGGCCTGCCTTGTAGCCTCTAGGGAGTTCTTAGCTCTAGAAGGAACTTTTCTCACCACTGTGAGAAAACGTCTGACAGAAGCCACCTAAGAGAGAAGGCTTTGTTTGGGCTCACGGTTTCAGGGGGGTTCTGATTTGACCGGGAGGGGAAGGCCTGGCAGCAAGAACATGTAACAGAAGGCAGAGTGGGTCTGCAAGCAGGGCTGGGCTGTAACCCTCAAAGACCTTCCCCTAGCAACCAGCCCCACCTCCTGAGAGTTCACAACCTGCCAGTACAGCCCCACCAGCTGGGGACCTGGTGTTCAAGCCTAGGAGCCTAGGAGATGGTTCATATTCAGACCAGGACCATGGTGATTGATTCCATCCCCTGGCTGCAGACACATGCCCAACATCTTCTGCTGTCACATCGTGTGCACCCCTTCATGTGTACATCTCTGTATCCTAATCTCCCTCTCTACGAGGATGCTAGTCATGACCGTGCCTCGCCTTAAGCAACCCAAAGATACTTTCTCCCAGGAAGGTCTTTATCTTAGTTGGGGTTTTTATTGCTGTAAAAAGACACCATGACCACAGCAACTCTTATAAATGAAAACATTTAATTGGGGTGGCTCACTTGTAGTTTCAGAGATTCAGTCCATTATCATCATAGCAGGGAGCATGGTGGTATGCAGACAGACGTGCTGAGGAGTAGTTGAGATTCCTACATCTTGCAGGCAACAGGAAGTTGACTGAGACACTGAGTGGTATCCTGAGCATAGGAAACCTCAAAGCCCAACCCCACAGTGACACACTTCCTCCAACAAGACCATACCCAGTCCAACTAAGCCACACCTCCTAATAGTGCCACTCCTGATAAGCTTATGGGGGCCAGTTACATTCAAACTACCACAGTCTTGTCATAGAGCAGCAGCTCAGAGGATCCTGGAAGGCTTAGTTCAGACTCTTTGTGGTGGACTGGGGAAGGGGTAAGCTCTCAGTTCCACTGTGTGCAAGAAGAATTGGGTGTCAGGCTTGCCTGACA
Organism: Peromyscus leucopus; assembly: GCF_004664715.2. NCBI lineage: Eukaryota > Metazoa > Chordata > Mammalia > Rodentia > Cricetidae > Peromyscus > Peromyscus leucopus. Next base: position 157,078,758 of record NC_051065.1, read on the forward strand.
GGCCCAAGATTTTAGCATGCCCTGGGTCTCAGTACACTGTGGCATGTTTTCTCACACAAAGATGCTTTGCAGCAGATGCCCCCTAACTATGTCTCTGTCTGTCACTGTCTTGGGTCACACTTACTCATTCAGGTCATCTGTGTCGTATATGAACGCTGGCATTGGCTCTCAGCCATGTTCCACATCCTAACCACTCTAAGGAGAGGCCCCTGGGAGGAGTGGGGCCCTGTCACCTTCTGACTGGCTGACCCGATTGGCTCAGATGTCAGTATGTCATTTCAGTCAGCAAAGGCAGATGCTTTAGCCCTCTCAGTCCTGTTTAGCACAAAGAAGCACCCTTTGCGTTTATTCTAAATCAGGGTAAATAAAGAGGCCTTGAATACTCAAGACTCTCCCCGAAGCATTGAAAATACACAAAGGAACTGATCAAGGAGCCTGTAGATGAAGCTGAACAAGTTCAAGTGCGGTTAGTCCACCACTCTGCACTCTTGCCTGAGGCCAGACTTAAGGAGTAGTGTTTTTAGGGTCTTTCCGATGCTTTTTATCCAGGTCAGGAGCCATAGGTTTCATGTCAGGATAGACTATCACGGTCAATAGGTAGTGGCTATCTGGGACTCTGGGGTCTGCGAATTCTAAGACCCTACCAGATTTAATCAGAGGAGGCTGTGACCAATTGGTAATGCCTGTCACAGGCATAGACGAGAGGCCATAGGCACCATCAGCTTCTGGTTAGTTACCTAGGGAGGTTGCCTGGGAGAAGGGATAACCCTGGACTCCTTAAAGACAAGGAGGGCCTACCCAAGTGGTGCCCTCCCGCATGGCTCTTACCCTCTCGTACAGGTCCCAGAAGCCATCCGCAAGTGCCAGCGGGCCGGTATCACAGTCCGCATGGTCACTGGTGACAATATCAACACAGCCCGGGCCATCGCCATCAAGTGTGGCATTATCCACCCTGGGGAGGACTTCCTGTGCCTGGAGGGCAAAGAATTCAACCGGAGGATCCGCAATGAGAAGGGGGAGGTACGCGCTCACTCGGCCGCTGCCAAGGCTGTGCAGCCGGCCAAGCTCAAGAGGGGGCCGGGAGGCGTGGGCACTGCATGCTTGAACAGAAGCCAGCTGGTGTGCCCCACCCCGAAGAGCCCAGTGACTGCATGGGGCTCAATTTCTCTCTCTGACCCCACCGACATACCACACCCCTCTCCAGATTGAGCAGGAGCGGATTGACAAGATCTGGCCAAAGCTGAGGGTGCTGGCTCGATCCTCGCCCACGGATAAGCACACACTGGTCAAAGGTAAGACGGAGGTGACGCCGCTGACTCGGAGCCCAGAACCAACCCGGCCTGAGCCAAGCCTCATTTTGCATGGCATTGCAGTTTCCCCGAAGAAAGGAAGAGGGCACACCAGGGATTCTCCTCACATGAGGACGGGTCCCCTGGGGGAAGGGGGCATGGGAGGCTGGGAGACTCTCTTCTGATCCTCCAACTTCCTCTCGGTAGCAGTGGGCCTGGGCCTGGGGCTTCAGATCACCTGGCAGGAGGGCTGACTGGGCTAAGAAGTGTTCTAGTCCATGTGCGTAAAGCCTCTTATGCCGACCTTCAGAACCCGTCCAGCTCTTTCATGCCTTAGCAGTATTTACTGTTCCTTGTCATCTGAAAGGCAGCCCACCCTCCTCCTCAGTCAGCTCCCAGACCGACCATCCCTTGTGAACAGACCCAAAGGATGAGAAGTCTTGGGAAAAGCGGAAGGCTAGAACCTTTCTGCCTGCCATGACCACGCACAAGCCTCAGCAGCACCGGCCAGCAATTCCTCTAGTCACAGCCCTGGTTCACAGGACTCCTACTACCCTCTCTGAGGCCTTGGCAAGTCTGTCCACTCTGGGTCTTGGTTTCCCCATCTGTAAACTGTCCAGAGGGTGGGTTTCTTACTTCTGCCTGGGATCACCCCTAGGCATCTTAGATTCATGTGTCATAAAGATGGAAGCAGAGGTGGCCTGTGGATAGAAGCATGGAACCCCAGGACAACGGACAACAGAGGACTCTAGCTCACCCTCGTCCCTCACGCACAGACCGCAGCAGAGGACTCTAGCTCATCCTCATCCCTCACTCACAGACTCTCCAGCAGAGGACTCTAGCTCACCCTCACACCTCACTAACTCATCGATTCACTCCCTGACTCTGTCACTGAGCATTTATGGAAGAACTACTGTGTGCTCTAGCTGGTCCTTCACTATGGACAGCCCAGGTTCCACAGGATGAGTTCCACAGCACAGGTTCCACAGCACAGGTTCCACAGGATGAGTTCCACAGCACAGGTTCCACAGTACAGGTTCCACAGTACAGGTTCCGCACACAGGTTTCATAGCACAGGTTCCACAGCACAGGTTCCACAGTACAGGTTCCACAGCACAGGTTCCACAGCACAGGTTCCACAGGATGGGTTCCACAGCACAGGTTCCACAGCACAGGTTTCATAGCACAGGTTCCACAGCACAGGTTCCACAGCACAGGTTCCACAGCACAGGTTCCACAGCACAGGTTCCACAGGATGGGTTCCACAGCACAGGTTCCACAGTACAGGTTCCACAGCACAGGTTTCATAGCACAGGTTCCACAGCACAGGTTCCACAGCACAGGTTCCACAGGATGGGTTCCACAGCACAGGTTCCACAGGATAAGTTCCACAGCACAGGTTCCACAGTACAGGTTCCACAGCACAGGTTTCACAGCACAGGTTCCACAGCACAGGTTCCACAGCACAGGTTCCACAGCATGGGTTCCACAGCACGGGTTCCACAGGATGAGTTCCATAGCACAGGTTCCACAGGATGAGTTCCACAGGACAGGTTCCACAGCACAGGTTCCATAGCACAGGTTCCACAGCACAGGTTCCACAGCACAGGTTCCACAGGATGGGTTCCACAGCACAGGTTCCACAGGATGAGTTCCACAGCACAGGTTCCACAGGATGGGTTCCACAGCACAGGTTCCACAGCATGGGTTCCACAGCACAGGTTCCACAGGATGAGTTCCATAGCACAGGTTCCACAGTACAGGTTCCACAGCATGGGTTCCACAGCACAGGTTTCATAGCACAGGTTCCACAGCACAGGATCCACAGCACAGGTTCCACAGCACAGGTTCCACAGGAGGAGTTCCACAGCACAGGTTCCACAGGACAGGTTCCACAGGATGGGTTCCACAGCACAGGTTCCACAGGATGGGTTCCACAGCACAGGTTCCACAGCACGGGTTCCACAGCACAGGTTCCACAGAACAGGTTCCACAGGATGAGTTCCACAGCACAGGTTCCACAGGACAGGTTCCACAGCACAGGTTCCACAGCACAGGTTCCACAGCATGGGTTCTACAGGATGAGTTCCACAGCACAGGTTCCACAGCACAGGTTCCACAGGACAGGTTCCACAGCACAGGTTCCACAGCATGGGTTCCACAGCACGGGTTCCACAGGATGGGTTCCACAGCATGGGTTCCACAGCACAGGTTCCACAGGATGGGTTCCACAGCACAGGTTCCACAGGATGAGTTCCATAGCACAGGTTCCACAGGATGAGTTCCACAGGACAGGTTCCACAGCACAGGTTCCACAGCACAGGTTCCACAGGATGGGTTCCACAGCACAGGTTCCACAGGATGAGTTCCACAGCACAGGTTCCACAGTACAGGTTCCACAGCACAGGTTCCACAGGATGGGTTCCACAGCACAGGTTCCACAGGATGAGTTCCACAGCACAGGTTCCACAGTACAGGTTCCACAGTACAGGTTCCACAGCACAGGTTTCATAGCACAGGTTCCACAGCACAGGTTCCACAGGAGGAGTTCCACAGCACAGGTTCCACAGGACAGGTTCCACAGCACAGGTTCCACAGGATGGGTTCCACAGGACAGGTTCCACAGCACAGGTTCCACAGCACAGGTTCCACAGCACAGGTTCCACAGCACAGGTTCCACAGTACAGGTTCCACAGCACAGGTTCCACAGGATGGGTTCCACAGCACAGGTTCCACAGGATGAGTTCCACAGCACAGGTTCCACAGTACAGGTTCCACAGTACAGGTTCCACAGCACAGGTTTCATAGCACAGGTTCCACAGCACAGGTTCCACAGTACAGGTTCCACAGCACAGGTTTCATAGCACAGGTTCCACAGCACAGGTTCCACAGGATGAGTTCCACAGGACAGGTTCCACAGCACAGGTTCCACAGCACAGGTTCCACAGCATGGGTTCCACAGCACGGGTTCCACAGGATGGGTTTCACAGCACAGGTTCCACAGGATGAGTTCCACAGCACAGGTTCCACAGTACAGGTTCCACAGCACAGGTTCCACAGCACAGGTTCCACAGGATGGGTTCCACAGCACAGGTTCCACAGGATGAGTTCCACAGCACAGGTTCCACAGTACAGGTTCCACAGTACAGGTTCCACAGCACAGGTTTCATAGCACAGGTTCCACAGCACAGGTTCCACAGCACAGGTTCCACAGTACAGGTTCCACAGGACAGGTTCCACAGCACAGGTTCCACAGGATGGGTTCCACAGCACAGGGTCCACAGGATGGGTTCCACAGCACAGGTTCCACAGGACAGGTTCCACAGCACAGGTTCCACAGGATGGGTTCCACAGCACAGGTTCCACAGGATGGGTTCCACAGCACAGGTTCCACAGCATGGGTTCCACAACACAGGTTCCACAGCACAGGTTCCACAGGATGAGTTCCACAGGACAGGTTCCACAGCACAGGTTCCACAGGACAGGTTCCACAGCACAGATTCCACAGCACGGGTTCCACAGCATGGGTTCCACAGCACGGGTTCCACAGGATGAGTTCCACAGCACAGGTTCCACAGCACAAGTTCCACAGGATGGGTTCCACAGCACAGGTTCCACAGGATGAGTTCCACAGCACAGGTTCCACAGCACAGGTTCCACAGGATGGGTTCCACAGGACAGGTTCCACAGCACAGGTTCCACAGCACAGGTTCCACATCACAGGTTCCACAGGATGAGTTCCACAGGACAGGTTCCACAGCACAGGTTCCACAGGACAGGTTCCACAGCACAGGTTCCACAGCATGGGTTCCACAGCACGGGTTCCACAGGATGAGTTCCACAGCACAGGTTCCACAGCATGGGTTCCACAGCATGGGTTCCACAGCATGGGTTCCACAGCATGGGTTCCACAGCACAGGTTCCACAGCATGGGTTCCACAGCACGGATTCCACAGGATGAGTTCCACAGCACAGGTTCCACAGCCCAGGTTCCCAGCATGGGTTCCACAGCACGGGTTCCACAGCACAGGTTTCATAGCACAGGTTCCACAGCACAGGTTCCACAGGACAGGCACTAAGCCATATCACTGCACAATGCAAAAGTTCTCCTCCAGCCACTGGACTCCTGCTCAGGCTGGAGAGGATGTGAAGTCCACGGGTGGGGTGGGGGCAGGGGGCAGCTCTGTGTTCCAGACAGCACAGGGAACTACGCTGTGCAGAGTCCCTGGTGTCATTTGAGAAAGAACAAGAGGAGACCAAGGGAGATTGACCTTGGCCATCATGGGCCAGTGGCACTGTCACCTGGCGGGGGACCGGGGGGAATACATAGGAAGGCCAAGAAAGGAAGAATAATGTATAGGTATAGGAAGCTCAATCTGCTTTAGGAGAGTGACCTGAAGGCAGAGGGGTCACTGGGATGTTCTAAAGGCAACAGCTGCCATATGATTGGGTGGTGCAATGCAGTATTTGTGGGTAGATGAATCCAAGTAGGTTATGTGTGGATCTGATGTGGAGAGAAACAGCAGGGAATCCCATAAGATGCTCCTGTACAGACCCTGTTTACAGGCCCACACCCCTTACCTGGGTGTCAGGCATGACAGACCCAGGGAGATTCTAACATTTAATGTAAGACTTCTGAGCCAGGGCCTCTGACATTCTAGTAGTACCATCTGCGACAGACAGCCATTGAGCCAAGACAATGTGGGCCTCAGCTAGAGCCCTGTGGGGTGATGGGCATATGGGGGGCAGGGAAGCCTCAGAAGAGGAAGAACCCAGGGCACCCACCTATGTGTTGGTAGAAATAAGACCATTAGATGCTGGGCGAAGGTAGCACACACCTTTAATCCTAGCACTCAAGAGGCAGAGGCAGGTGGATCTCTGATTTTGAGGCCAGACTGGTCTACAGAGCGAGTTCCAGGGCAGCCAGGGATACACAGAGAAACCCTGTCTCAAAAAAAAAAGACCATTAGAGACCAGAGAGATGAGTGGAGAAGGGTTACCCAGGGAGCACAGCGGGGAAGCCTACAGAGAAGAGCATGGTCCACTGTGGGACCAGCTGCTGAGAGGCCAGGAGAAACAGGATCGAGATATGACCACAGGGAGGCGCCAAGGAACCATGCAGTGTAGGCCCTGGTGAGTTCCTTGCCTTGGAGGAGCCCAATGCTGGCCAAGGACCCAGGAGAGTCAAAGATTGACCTGCCAGCTTCAGGGATAGGAGTCCAAACAGGCTGAGCCTGGGACAGTGGGATTAGCCAGGATGACTCCCAAGGAACCAGGCATGGAGGCTGGGCTTTGGGTGGGATAGAAGGAATGTTGTCCCAAACCTGGGAACTTGTCTCCTGCCTCCGCAGGCTGCTGCTGTTTGCCTGGCACAGACAGGGCAATGCCTGCATGTGGTCAAGGAGGCCGACAGCCACAGTGATGGCATGAGGGGCTGTGGTTTCCACCAATTATTTCACTGACGATGTGTGTGCAGAGAGAGGTCAAAACCAGTGGGGCAGGATCACTAGCCAAGGGCATGGCCATGGCCTCCCTGTGTGTGACTGGAGTTCCTGGGTAGAAGGTACTGGAAAAGCAGATGTGGGAGTCCCTGAAGGTGCACAGAACTCCTGGGTCTGGGCAGAATAGCTAGGGGATTGTGTTTCTAGGTAGGATGGCCAAGGACTTCGAGAGCAAAGACAGCGCTGGAGGATGGGCAGCCCCAAGGCAACCTGGGCTAATGAGGAGCCTGGTACCTCTGGAGTACTGGGAAGAGCAGTGATGGGAGGGACTGGCTGGACAGACAGGACAGAAGGCCATGCTGAGGCCCAGAGCTGGCCCTGGGGCCCTGAGCACACCCTCTTGCCCCCTAGGCATCATTGACAGCACACACACTGAGCAGCGGCAGGTGGTGGCTGTGACGGGGGATGGGACCAACGACGGACCGGCTCTCAAGAAGGCAGATGTGGGCTTCGCAATGGTAAGAGGAGCTCAGAGAGGGGCTTCCGGTCTGATTGGGTCTCCAAGGCGAGGATGGCAGGGCTTGGACTCCACAGCTTCACACCGGCTTGTGGGACTCTGTGTACACACTTCACACTCACCCTCACCATCCACCTTGTACTCAACCAAAGCTTTTGAGCCCCAGCCTAGCCTCAGAGGGTTTCCTGAAGGGTGCAGGCAGTGCCCTGCTAGGTGCTGGGTGCTTAGAGGTCAAGGAGGAATGCGGCAAGGCCAGGCTTCCTTGGGGAGAAAGTTGGGCCTCAGAGGGGTGGCTGTGTGCACATGTGTATATATGTGTAAATGTTTGTATGCATGTACACATGTATATGCATATACACATGTGCGTTTCTGTGTGGTCTGAATGATCTGGTTCCTTTAGGTCAGGAATGAGGTGCACAGGACTAAGGCTGTGTAAGGTAAGAATGGCCATATAGAGCCGCTCACCTCCGTGGCTGCCCCACCAGGCTCCTGTCCCTGTCCCCACAGGGTATTGCAGGCACAGATGTGGCAAAGGAGGCCTCAGACATCATCCTGACGGACGACAACTTCAGCAGCATCGTCAAGGCAGTGATGTGGGGCCGTAATGTCTATGATAGCATCTCCAAATTCCTGCAGTTCCAGCTGACTGTCAACGTGGTGGCCGTGATTGTGGCCTTCACGGGTGCCTGCATCACACAGGTGGGTCCCGGGAGCCTCACACCCGAGGCTGGGAAGGGGCAGCCTCCAGGACGTCCTAGGCTGTTGGAATCACAGCGCTGGGGATGGACACATGTGGTGTGCCTCACAAGAACAGGACTCCATCATAGTCTTCCATGAAGCCACCAGCCCTCTGCAGTTTAGAAATGAGGCATGGAGAGGTAGTGTGATTCGGGTGGCCCCAGAAATGAGGGGTATGAGACCTCATGCCCATCTGGCCACCTGCAGCAGCCTGACCCTTGCTCCGGGAGCTGGCAGAAATGTGGACAGAGGCAGGCAGGCCCAAGAGACATCAGTTGGCCAGCTGAGGACCCAGATCCAGCCAGGCTCTGTGGGGCCTTCGCTCCAGAGTGGAGTGGATTAGGAGAGGTGGGGTTGGGTGGAGGAGGCAATGGGGTTCTGTCTGTCTGTCTAGATCACTGCTACTAGGTCCTCAGCAGGCTGCTCACTGAGGCAGGTGGAGCCAGGTGGAGCGAGTACCATTTCACAGAGGCAGAAACAGACTCAGAGGAGAGAGTGGCCAGACATTCAGCCTGGCTCCTGATATCTCCTGACATTAGAACCAGACTGCATCTCCCAGGAGCTGGCTTTCTGGCCTGGGGAAAGAGAGTGACTTCAGTTCTAAGGGAGTCTTGGAGCGGTGACTACTCCCAGTCACCACCTGGGTACACAAGCTCCTACCCATAGGGGAACCCAGAATCCAATGTGCAGCCATCCCCAAAGGCCACGTGGCCACATGGCCCATAGGCTCCCCTTTGCTGTAACCCTCACCATGGTGATGCCACGCAAGCCCTGAGAGCTGGGTTGAGGGTTCCCGTTCTGCTTAAAGGGCCTCTCTCCTGGTCTGTGGATGAAAAGCTCCCTCTAGTGGTACCTTGGAGACATTTGCCATGACAACTTCCCGGAGCCTGGATTGATGCCAGTAAGAAAGCAGATTCAGAGACAAGGATCAGTTGGCCCGAGGTCCCTGACTGAGCAGGGCCAGGCAGGCTTTGGTGAGAAAACCGCACACCTGACCCTGAGGTTCTTGTATCAGATAGCATGGGAGGGCAGGGGAAAGCCCAGAGCCGCAGCCCTACCGGGCAGGGGTGAGGCAGGAGGAGCAGCAAGGGAAACACAGGGAAGGCAGACAGGCAAGAAGCAGTTAAGCTTTCAGAATGGAAGAGCTTCCTGGAGGGGTGTCCATGGCCACAAGACTCAAGGGTAGAGCCAATGGCAAGGGACAGAGGGCTCTGGATAGAAGGAGGCCGGGTGTGGGAGAGGTTTGTCCCCGACAGGTGACAGGTGTGCACGGGACCTAGAAGGCAGATGTAAAAGGAAGAGAGTGACTAGGAGGCTGGGGCCAAGAGAGGCCGGAGGAGGGCGTCCCTCGGTGTGCCGTGAAAGTCACAGATGGGGGCTGGAGGGATGGCTCGCCGGTTAAGAGCGCTGGCTGCTCTTCCAGAGGACCCAGGTTCAATTCCCAGCACCCACATGGCAGTTCACACCTGTCTGTGACTCCAGTTCTAGGGGATCCGATACCATCACACAGACATGCGTGCAGGCAAAACACTGATGTACATAAAATAAATAGAGAAAAAAATTGTAAGTCACATATGACTTTAGGGAAAGGTATGGGGTGAAGACAAGGCCAGCTCTGCCTGCGGTGGGCAAGGCCTGTAGTCGTGATGAGGGAAGGGACCAGCTCCTTCAGTCAGTGTACACTGGGGATGTTCTGTCCAGCCTGGTTTCAGCAGAGTGAATCTGACGGTGTCCACACCAGCATGGTTGTGGCGATCACCTCTGGCCTCTGTGTCAGCTTTCTGGTTTTCTTACTTGACAGACTTCCTATCATGATAGTACATTTCTTTTGGAATCATAGTTATAAAAACCAACTTAAGAGGGTGAGAAGTAAAGTGGAATTGGTAGCAGAGGTCCAGAACACGATCTCCAGGACAGGAGAGACCTGAGCCCCTGAGACTGAAGGGCTGAGGCGGTGGGGTGCTAAGAGGGGGAGTGGTGGCTTCCGACAGGAAGGGAGTGGGGCAAGGATGTGGCTGAGTCAACCAGAAATCAGGGAGCTGTGGCCACTGAGCCTGTGGGCCCAGGACAGAGGTGGGCAGTTCATACCGCTCCCCACAGAAGCTTCAAGAACCTGCCACACACATGCTCAGAGGACCGAAGCTGGGGCAGCCTGCAGCCTGTAGTGGGAACCTGCTGAGACCCGGCAGCATTGCCCATCCTGTGCTAGGACCGTGGTGGCTCACCATGTGACGGTCCCCTCCCTGCCTCTGTTGTAGGACTCCCCCCTCAAGGCCGTGCAGATGCTTTGGGTGAACCTCATCATGGACACGTTTGCCTCCCTGGCACTGGCCACGGAGCCGCCCACCGAGACGCTGCTCCTGAGGAAACCTTACGGCCGCAACAAGCCGCTCATCTCCCGGACCATGATGAAGAACATCCTGGGCCACGCCGTTTACCAGCTCACCCTCATCTTCACCCTGCTCTTTGTGGGTGAGCACCCCAGTCCTTGCCCCTCTGTGGCCGGGTCGCCAACTTCTTGGATGCACCATGGCCCGCATCCAACATCTGGCTTTACACATGCCATCCTGTGTACACCATGGGAAAACTGAGGCATAAGAGGAAAATGTAGATTGCAGCACGCTGGGCTGTCCTGGGCTGGCTGACTTCAAAGCCAATTGTAGTGCTAAGCACACACCATCAGAGGCAGCAGCAGCCAGGACTGATGAAAGTCTTGTTAGCCCCTGAGAGCCAGGCCCTGGGCCAAGCCACCTGGCCCTTCTCTGACCCCCTTCTAGCAACTCCTTACCCCGGGAAGATGTCTTCATGGAGACTTTCCTAGGGAGGGACACACAGCCTGCTCAGCTCCCTCAGCCACTCAGAGAGGCTGCACCTTAGTCAGCTTTCCTTCATTGAAATAAAGTCCCTGAGATCATGTGGACTCTGTCTAGGAGGTCACATCCAGATGACTCCATTGTTTGGGGCCAGTAACAAGACAGGGGCACACAGTGAAGAAAAATTCCTCACCCCATGGCCAGAAGCAGAGAGGGGTGTGGGCCCAGGTCCTAATGCCCTGAAAGCACCCACCAGGCTCCACCTCCTAGAGGCTCACCACCTATGAGAGTCAGGGAATGTGGTAGGGTCTTTGCTCAGTTTGTATCAAGCCCTTGGTTCCATCCTAAGCACCACAAGCAGGGTGTGGCGGTGCCTGCCTGTGACTCCAGCACTCAGGAAGCAGAGGCAGGAGCATCATAAGTCTAAGGTTATCTTTGGCTACATCACGAGTTCAAGGGCAGTTTGGGCCCCGTGAGACCCTGGTTCCATTACCTCCCCAGAGCACCGTAGTCTGGGCACCAGGTCAAATACCTGGGTCTCCAGGCCGTGGTTGCTTAAGCTATAGTGGCTTACCTCAAGGATTTGTGTCCTTCCAGTACATTTATAACCAACGTTGCTTTGTAATGCAGGTGGCCATTTATCCTCCAGAGCAGCGGTCCTCACCCTTCCTAATGCTGCGACCCTTTAATACAGTTCCTCATGTGGTGGTGACCCCCAACCATAACATTATTTTCATTGCTACTTCATAACCGTAATTTTGCTACTGTTATGAATTGTAATGTAAATATCTAGTATGCAGGATATCTGATATCTGACACCTGTGAAAGGATTGTTTGACCCCCCCCAAAGAGGTCATGGCCCACAGGTTGAGAACCATTGATCTACAGACAGGATTGGCTCACTGAGCCATCACCACGGGCCACACCCCATCCCCTGCCTCAGCCTGGCCCCACCCTCTGCAGGTGAGAAGATGTTCCAGATTGACAGTGGGAGGAACGCGCCGCTGCACTCGCCACCCTCAGAGCACTACACCATCATCTTCAACACCTTCGTCATGATGCAGCTTTTCAACGAGATCAACGCCCGCAAGATCCACGGCGAGCGCAACGTCTTCGACGGAATCTTCCGGAACCCTATCTTCTGCACCATCGTCCTGGGCACGTTTGCCATCCAGGTACCCAGCCCCCACCTAACCTGGGCTGGGCAAGGCGGGGGCTCCCCAGCCCTCCGTGCCATCTCCGTGTCTGTCCCTCCGATCTCTGACCTGCAGATAGTGATCGTGCAGTTTGGCGGGAAGCCCTTCAGTTGTTCCCCGCTCCAGCTGGACCAGTGGATGTGGTGCATCTTCATCGGCCTGGGAGAGCTGGTCTGGGGCCAGGTCGGTGTGTGGGGAGGGGGGGTGCGGGTGGACAGAGGGGGCCTTGAAAGCGAGGGGAGAGGAAGAGCACCAGGACTGGTCTTGGCTGTGACATGTCCACACCAGGGAAAGCCATCCCTAACACGGAGCATCATAGCAAGTTGGCCCAAGGCTCCAAATGCAGGCCACGTGGGTACCAGCACTCTGATTTTGACCTTTTATCTGTAACTTGCTGCTGCTGGTGTTTTCTTTTTTAAATTGTAGCAGTTTTCTTTAACATAAGTAGATGTCCAAAGGCAATGCTGTATTACTGGCATGACTTGCCATAAACCAAAGCTTATGAAAAATGTAATATAAGAAGCATGATGCTAAGGCACCAAGGCTGCCTCAGTGCTTGGGCCTGCCACGGCTCAGAACCTGAAGCCAACATGCCAAAAGGGGGATCATCTAGTGGTATCCTAAGGGCAGTGACCTAATGGCACCGAGCAGGGACGTGTCCTGCCATGTTACAGTGTGACTTGGGGTAGGCCTGTGGCTATCTGAGCATCTCCTAAATTGAAGGTGCTCTCTCATGGCCACTCCATCTCTCACCCTAGAACATTCTTCCACCTGCTTCATTCTCTCTATCTGCCCAAGTTCTAGGCACACACACACATGTGCATGCACATACATGTATACACACACCATCACACTGCTGATAGCTTGAGTCTCAGTCTCCTGACCCAGGACAGTACATAGGAGAAGTGTCTTTGTCCGTAAACTGAGATAAAAGGACTTTATTCCCAAGGTGCCCAGACATCCAGGCAGTGGACTCATCATAGGCCTAAGATGATTTTCTTCTTCAAGTTTTCTCTAGGCTAGAGTAAGAAACCACAGCAGTGAGCCAGATATGGTAGCACACATTTGTAATCCTAGCACTCAGGAGGTTGAGGCAGGAGGATTGCATATTTGAAGGCAATATGGACTGCATATCCAGACCCCATCACAAAGAATCAAAACAAAAGGAGGAGAAGGTGGCGATACAGTGGCGGCTTGTGTTGTGGCTCACGCCTGTAATCCCAGCACTCGGGAGGTTGAGGTAGATGATCTCCACTGGTTCGATGCCAGCCTGGTCTACATGGTAAAACCCTGTCTCAAAAACCCAGAGAGACAGAGAGTATAAAGGGAACCACTTCCCAGCCTTTTGGCTAAGACTAAGTATAGAAATTACAGTGGCCAATGTTAACTGAAAGATAAAGTTCAGATCCATCCAAAATGGCCTGTGGCATATCTTTGGAGCATTAAGAACTAAGTTTGGGCCGGGCGGTGGTGGCGCATGCCTTTAATCCCAGCACTCGGGAGGCAGAGGCAGGCAGATCTCTGTGAGTTCGAGGCCAGCCTGGTCTACAGAGTGAGTTCCAGGACAGCCAGGGCTACACAGAAACCCTGCCTCTAAAAACAAACAACAACAAAAACCTACTAAATTTGATTAGGACCCTCCCCCTATTTCCTGGGCACCTGGAGGCCTGCGTCCTGAGGGGTCCCTCGACATCTAGGGGAATAAACTCATGAGTACCAAGGCTGATGCCAGTAGCCAGCACTGACCCTGAACTTCCAGAGAGCCTGAGCGAGTAGTGGTCCAGCCTTGCCTGCCCTCACAGGTGTAAGGGCCTCTGATGTCTGACTCTCAGGCCTCAGCCTGGGGAAAATAAGAATGAGTGTGTCCCCCACACATCCTGCCTTCAGGCCCAGGACACCTTGTGCTCACTGAAGGACATCCACAGAAGTGTCTCTACAGCACGTACATAGTACCTGCCTGGGCCCTCACAACTCCTAAGCTACCAATAGGAGTCCAGAGCTCAGCAGGGGAACTTGACTTGCCTTGTGTCACATGACCCAGGTATTCCTGGGGTACTCTGAGTCACAGTGGCCAGTTCCTCAAGGCCAACTTGTTCCATTCTGTCCAACAAGTGGAGTATAAAGGCCATTAATAAGAAACAATAAAGTTAGAATGGGAGGCGGGTTAAAAAGGGAGCTTATCATGTGACTGGGAAACAGGTAAGCAAAAAAGGAGGGAATGGGACTCAGGGACCGGGAAGAGAGTCCTCAGTCCTGACCCTTTGCTGGGTACATCCCTTGCAGGTCATTGCCACCATCCCTACCAGCAGACTGAAGTTTCTGAAGGAGGCGGGGCGGCTCACACAGAAGGAGGAGATTCCTGAGGAGGAGTTAAATGAGGACGTGGAGGAAATAGACCACGCAGAGCGGGAGCTTCGCCGTGGCCAGATCCTGTGGTTCCGGGGCCTGAATCGGATCCAGACACAGGTGCGGGGAACTCCTAGGGCTGGGCCAGACTTGAGGGTGTGGCCAGTGCGTCCCATTGCCCCCTCACACTCTGAAGTGAGGGAGGGTGGCCACAGGAGCCATGTCCGTCATGTGCCCTCAGAAGAGTCCTCACTATCCCTCCAGCCATGAGTGCACGCACACACATCACTTCTGCTATACAAGCAGCGTGCAACCTGAGGAAGATCATTGCCTTCTTAGACTAGCCAGGGGTTGACACGAGTCTCACCCACCATGGTTTTCTAGAGGGAGCCCCTGAGAGAATGGGGGTGGCTATGAGGGCTGAGGTGAGTGAGGGTTCTATTGTGGCTGGGTGGCAACCAGGAGGGGCAGACAATACTGGAGGGAAACTGCCAGCCAGGGACCTTTACAGACATGCACACACCCTCTGCCTCTGTGAGGGTCTTTAAGCACTGCCCTTGACCCCACCTAGATGTGGAACAAAGGTAAAAATCCCCATATACAGAGGTATACATGCAAGCCAAGCTTACACATGGGAACATATGAGCACAGGGCCTGCCCAGCCAGAAGCAGGCTTCTGCCTCAGAACAAAAGCTACGTGGCCACTGTGTGGTACATGATGGTGCAGGAAGGCCACACACATGCACATTCCATGTTCTCCCAAAGCCCCCCCCCTCCGTGCCTGGAGCAGGTGTAGTTTATGAATGTGCTGTGGGAAACCAAGAAAGAGATCTCTTGCCCAGAAAGACATCAACCTCTGATCCCTCACCCGAGCAATCCGGGCAAGTGATGCATGGACCAATCACTGTTTCCACGGACTTCAGCAAAAAGTTCTACTGAGGTGCCTTACACCGCACGGGGACTCGTTAGACCCTGCGGCCCCTGCACTGCCCACCTGGCATTTAGGGGAGTGGGTTTTAGACTCACAACTGCCTCACACAGACCCGGGCTCTCCTGCTGTGACCAGGACCGGGGCAGCCCCTATTTCCTGGGAGGCTTACAGTAGGTGGCACTGCCCCACAGGCCTCACACCTCAGGAGCAAGAGGGGACTACAGTCCCCTGATGGTTATAGTCCTGAGTGGGTGTGAGTCACCCTAGTCTGCCTTCCCCGAACTCTGTGGTGGGCTTGGTACTATGCCTCTTACCTCTGCCGGCTGGCTGGCATTGCCCTTCCTTAAGAAGAAGAAGAAACAGGACTTTCCCAAGGTCACCTAGCTAGTAAATCAGGAGAGCGAGACCTCGGCCCAAGGTCTCACTCCATCGCTCTGGCTCTATGCCCAAAGCCGCTCTTCCGATCCGACCCGACACCTCCGCCCCAGCCCCTGAGCCACTACGGAGGGAAGAGGCCACACCCCGCTCCCCCTCCCTCCCTCCCACCCCTGCTTGGGACAACCCCCACCCCCACCCCGGGGCCTACAGATGGGCCCGGCGCTGAGCAGACGTCTTCCCGAACCTCCTCGGAGTGTGTCTGGTATTTCCGTTTTAAGTGGTGTCGTCCTTGTCGCCGTGGCTGCGGCTGTTGTGTGAACGTTGCGCGCGCCCGTCAGTTGTGCAGCTGTGGTGTTTGTTCGTTTCTTCTCGCCGCAACTTGTCTCGTTCTCTCCTCCGTTGCAGATTGAAGTAGTCAATACTTTCAAGAGCGGGGCCTCCTTCCAGGGGGCCCTGCGGAGACAGTCCTCCGTCACCAGCCAGAGCCAGGACGTAGCCAGTCTCTCTAGCCCTAGTCGCGTGTCGTTATCCAATGCTCTTTCCTCTCCGACCAGCCTTCCTCCTGCTGCAGCTGGGCGTGAGTGTGACTCCTTACCGCCTCCGCTGGCGCCACCAATGCCAGCTCCTGGGCGGGCAGGCGGGCCGGGGCCGGGAACCCAGAGGACATGGGGGGACAGGGGTCACTGTGAGGCCCAGGGGCTGAAGGGCCACAGCCACTGAAGACAGTTTCGTTGGTCAAGAGTTCTCAGGCAGCCGTGGGGTTTAGTTGGGTGTCGAGGACTGTAACTGGCGGTGGGCCGTTAGGGTTAAAAGCAGTCAACAGGTCTGAGTCTGTCATAGGGTCACAACGTAGTCAAGAAGGTTCTGGAACTCGAGGGTCCCAGTCCCCCTCAGCACCCGAGGCCAGAAGGTACCAGTCACCAAGAGAGGCACAGAGCGCCCCTCACTCGGGTGTCTTACCTGGTCAGGAAACAGTCAGAGTGCTCTGACTGAGAGGTCTTGCAGTCAGTCAAAGGGTTAATGTGGGTCAAGTGTCGAAGCCTCTCAGGGGTCACAGTCACAGTGGGGACTCAACACAGGAGGGACCCTGAGCCACGCAATCGCTGCAGGTCAAATGTCACAGACAGGAATGACAGACCACCAAGGAAACCACAGCGCTTGTCCACTGAGCACACCAGCTGCCTGACCAACCCTTCCCCCACAGTGTGGGGAGCATGCTGAAGTCCTGGTCCCTTCCTGAAAGAGACAAGGCTCCTGTTCCATCCATCTGATCTCAAGTAGAAAATGGTGGGGCACATATATCCTACCAGGGCACCGGCTAGTCCCGAAAGATCTAGTCTACCCCGATTGTTTTCTTCTTACTGAGAGGTAGCCTGGGACTCTGACCTCCTCTTCATTTCCCTTCTGCCCAGCACATCTGCCCACCACTTCTGACCTAGGGCTCCTCATCTCTGGCTTTGTATAGATCTTTGCTGGACCTCTCTAGGGCCTCAGGTACCTCCATTCAAACCTTCCCAAAGTACACGAACCATCAATTCCAGCCTTTTTTTTTTTTTTCCCAAGACAGGGTTTCTCTGTGTAGTTTTGGTGCCTGTCCTGGATCTTGCTCTGTAGCCCAGGCTGGCCTCAAACTCACAGAGATCTGCCTGGCTCTGCCTCCTGAGTGCTGAGATTAAAGGCGTGCGCCACCATCACCCGGCCAGTTGCGGCCTTTTAACGTAGACGCAACCTGTGTGCTGCCCCAGCCAGCCTTTAGGTTTCTTGATGAGAAACAGACTCCATCTCTTGGTGCATTAGAAAGGGCCCCACGCCTATCCCAAACAAGAACACCCAGCCTCACACACCCCTGCCCCTCAGCAGGGAGAATCTGTGTACAGGCCTGGGGTTCTTCCACTGGAGCCCTCTGGCAGGAGGTACAGATCACTGGGAGCCTGTTGATAGTCCATGCTGGTGTCCCATGGTGCTGCCCTCCCTGGTATACAGGATGACAAGGAGGCTGAATGGTGTTCTCTCATTGGCACAAAATGAGCCCAGCTGAGGCAGAGGCACATGTGAGCAGATGGTGTCTGAATCACTGACAAATGGTGGCCAGGTTTTCCCTTCAGAGCAAACAGCCTTCCTCGCCTTTGTGAGTGATCCATGCTCATCTGGCCTTTCTTTCCTCCCTGTCCCATCAACCCAACTCTTGTCTTGCTTGGCACCTCCCATCTTGAAGTATAGTCACCAAGTGTCCCTATGGAGATAGCCCTGTTGGTGACTCCTGTGTTGCCCTGAGTTCTAACTACTAGGATTCTGGCTCCAGGGCATAAGCGTAATCCCTTTTTTTTTTTTCTTTGTTTGTTTTTGCTTCTTTGTTTTTCGAGACAGGGTTTCACTGTGTAGCCCTGACTATCCTACAACTCAACTCTGTAGCTCAGGCTGGCCTGGAACTCACAGAGAGAGCCTCCTGCCCCTGCCTCCTGAGTGCTGGGATTAAAGGTGTGTACCTCCACCGCCCGGCCAACAAGCTAAATGCTTTATTCATCCTGGTTCACCTCTTTCCTTAAGCATAGTACATTACCCTAACCACAACAGAGATCACGTGGCATTCCCAAGCACCCATGCATCCTTGAAGGTCATCCTCGAGTCAGCCCCTCAGCTTAGCACTCATATTCTAAAACAAAAAGCTCTCCTCTCTTCTCGGCATCCTTCTCTGCCTTCCCTCTGCACCACCATAAAGCCATCAAGGAGGCTGTTCCTGACACATTGCTGCAGACAGGCAGGCCAGTGTGCCCCCAGTCTCTTCTTGCTTCCAGACGGACCAATCCCTCCCGAGTTCGATGTGACCCTAACTTTGGAGCAGTCATGGGAAGAAAGACTAGCTGGGGTTGTACCAGAACACTCATCTACCATCCTGGCCCATGAACCTCCATTCCCTCTCAGGGCCGAGAGAGAGGCCAAAAGCAAACTCCCTCACCCAGCCTCCACCACAGTCTCCCACTTGTTCCCTCGGCTCTAAATTCCAGTTTGTAATTCCTAGTCTCTTTGGGCCCTCCGTTGGATGTGAGGTCTCAGAAACAACCTGACCGTCCCTAAGCAGGTTGCACTGGCTCTTAGGAGGATGGCCACCAGTTTAAAGATGCATTTGGATCACCAAGATCACAACTGGGATGTCAAGTAGACAGCCCCTTGTCCTCTGCTTGGGGAATTTCCATAACATCACCTCTTCTGCTCTCCTGGGACTCTGAGGATCCTCTAGATACTACACAAGGTCCTTTTAGGGGTCCAAATGCTTTCTTCCCATAGGAAGGTATGACAGGCGGACAGAAAGGGCGGGGGAACTGGGCCATCAGACTTTCTGCAGGATCTCCCCAGCAGAGGACTGGCCGAGTGCCTGCTGGAGCAAATACCTGGAGTCTGTGTGCCCCAAAGGGAGACAGATTTCTTTCCTTGACGTCATTAAGAGTAGATCACAAAGAGCTAGGATGGGGAAGCTTCTATTGGGGGACTCACTGTGCACCCCTCCACAGCACAGCTGTTAGATGGCCCCAGGCAGACACTACACATGGGGAGACATGGTCAGTTGGGGACGGGACCAGAGCACTCAGGAGAGAACCCAGGGGAATTGCAAGCTTTTCTCATCCTGACTCAAGACTGAACTTGGTCCACCCCACTCCCAGAGGTTCAAGGACACACCACTAATGCCTTACACTTGAGCCCTGCCCAACAGTTCCGCTTCTTTTGCTTCACGTCCATCTTACTGTGAGGAGAGGAGAGTTTCCCAGGGTAGCCAGAGACACTACTTGGCCAAGACCACACAGCAAGGGGAACAGCAGGAGTGTGTTCTGAAGCTCCTCACGCTCCACCCGACACCACTTTCCAAAGAGGCTTGACTCCGGAGCACAGAGGGCGGCCTTAGATCTGGGAGCCAGTGCTGGTACCCACAGCCTTCCAGAGGAGAGGGAGCACCCTTTCCACCAGTGTGGAGAGCAGGGAGGGTATACCCACTGCTGTTCCTCGAGCTCACAGAGACACAAAAGCAGTGCCTGGTCATCCAACACGGCACCAGGCTCATTCACCCAGGTCAGCCTCCCCTTCTCATCCCCTCGGGTCCCTCACCCATCTCAAGCCATCTCTGTCCTTACCAAGTCTGAAGGGGCTCCACATTGAACACTTCAGCCTCACTATGCCAGGGGCAAGACTCTACACACGCACACGCACACGCACACGCACACGCACACGCACGCATGCACGCACGCACACACACAGTCCCAAGTGCCCCCATGTCCCCTTTAGACTTGGGTTTCGAGAAGTGCCAGCGTGCGGCATTTGTGGTGAGGAGCAATGAGGACCTTGGCAAAGAGGAAAGCTGGGTTTCTCCTTAGCATTCTGGTAACTGATTTGGTGCAAGCTTGGGTTGGCAAGGAATTGGCTTGCTTCTGGGGGGACCCTAGAGCTCTCCACTGTCTGAATATTCCATGTCTTTGTTTCCTAGAGGGCTAGAGAACACTGGACACAGAGTTCAGCAAGAGAGAGTGAAATTAAAAGAGGTTGTGAGTCTTTAACCTTGAGCCTGAAATGAATGTGAAGCAATGCCAGACTCTTGGCTTCCTTGAAGCCGGGTAAACATTCGAGTATGCGGAGCCCACCTCAGAACAAGGCTTCTGCCTCCCCAGAGACCCCAGTGGTCAAGAGCTCCAGGTCCCTCAGGCTGTTGAAAGCAAACATCCATAATCCCACCCACTGGCCCCGCCTTGTTCCCTGCCCCCACATTCCCATGAGTCCATGAGTCTTCTGTCCTGAAACCCCTCTTGAGAACAGGCAGGCAGGGGAGATGGAAGAGATTTTTGCTTTTGCTTTTGTTTTTTCTTCCCCTATTTTTTTTTTTCCATTTCAGCTGCAGAGAGAACCGAAGTGGAGTCTTGAGATGGCCATGTCGGGGTGTCCCCAAAAGTCTTGTCCCCACAGTCCTGTCCAGAGCAGTTCATTCTCTCTGTTGTCTCCATGCCAGGGGGAGGGTGGAGGGGCCTCATCTCATTGTGTGTTGTCCCCTCTACGTTGTCGGTCACATGACAAGGACCTGCCACTGTCCCCTGACTCCCTTCATATACTAGGCATTCCAGCCAGCCAGCGTCTTATAGCAAGTCAGCCTCAGAAGGCTGTGCACCAGCTGGACCGATCCCGGGATGGGACATTTGCACTCCCGGTTTGCAGATGAGGGAGCCAGCAGCTGAGTTTTGCCTAGTGTTTGTTTGCCTAGCATACAGAAGGTCCTGGACTAGATCCTTAGTTCCTAAGAAAGCCAGTCAAGAAGTGGAGGTGAAGAGAGTCAGAAGTTCAAGGTCACCCCTGAGGGCAGCCTGGGTCTTATGAGACCTTTTCTTAAAGCAAACAACAAAAAAAGAAAAGATGAGCAAACTAAGGCTATGCCATTGTTGTTGTTGTTGTTATTATTATTATTATTATTATTACTATTATTATTTTCAAGGGCGCAATGGCTTGCTTATCAGATCGTAAAATAAAAATATCTGGGCTGAAGAGATGGCTCAGTGGTTAAGAGCACTGACTGCTCTTTCAGAGGACCTGGGTTCAAGTCCCAGCACCCATGTGGCAGCTCACAACTGTCTGTAACTCCAAGATCTGACACCCTCACACAGTCATACATGCAGCAAAACACCAATGCAAATAAAATATAAATAAAAAATTTTAAAAAAAATCTACAGAAGCTGCATAGGGAATCCAGAGACAAAGACAGTTCAGAGTATCATAGACCACCAGCCCTCAGCTGGCCTGGCTGCACTGGCTCCGGCTTGACAGCTTGCCTGGATCGCAGCAAGCAGAGTTCTCAGGGGTCGCTAGTGTGTAGGGAGGAGACAGGCAGTGCGCTCTGCAGAAAGCAAGCAGAGGTTGTAGCTAGGAGAAGGCTGATGGCGAAGGAGGAGCGGTACTGGGAAGGAAGAGTCGGACAGCAGGGCCCAACTGGGCAGCTGACCATTGCCAAGGTGAATTCTCATCGCTGCAGTCTGACTTAGCTGTGAAGCAGAAAGTCATCCCTCGGCTGTGACAGACTCGGCAGCCAGAGCCATCTAGCAGTTTCTTCTGGGAACAGGGATCTCCCTAACCATGGCCCACAGAGGAGCTCCCTGGTTTAACTGAGCTCTGATCTGTGACTCCAAACACCTCCCCCACGAATGTCTCTGGCAGGCCTCCCGCCCCCATGGCCAAGGTCATGTGACCTTCAGCTGTCAGTGGCCTTGGGCCATCTTGTGTTTTCTCCTTTGCCCTACTCTGAGCCAACATGGGGAAGAGAACAAGAGACATCTTTATTCCAAGTCCCATAGTCCCTTGTGACACAAGACATGTTCCTGTCCCTCTGCACCCTGTAAGGCAGTTTGGAACACAACCAGATAGGTGGTGTGTGTGGCTCTCTACAGCCAAGGAATGAGGAATGGCCAAGCCAGGACTTCCACCTGGCCCTGCGTAATCCAAAGCCGGCGTTCTTTTCCCGGGCCTTGGAGACCAGAGGCCAGGCTCCTCCCATTCTTCAGAGGAGAGAAGAGAGGCCTGAGGACCTGAAGTTCCTGGCGTCCTCACTCCAGTGCAGTGCCAAACCTCTCTACCCTACCCCACTCCCCAAAACCCAAAGGGGGTCTGGGGGCTGGCTGCACACTTCTGGCCTGTGTCTTTTGGTTTTGGGGTTTTTTTTCTTTTTCTTTTTCCTTTTCTCTTCTTTTTGGTTTTGTGTTTCCAGAACACAAACAAAGCAATAAACCCCAAACCCCAGGAAACAAGGGAGCCCTTAGCGAGCCGCAATGGCTGGCCAGGGCTTTGAGCCCATACTCGAGTGTTTACCTCCCAAATGCATGAAGGAAAGAGGCGCTGGGCACAAACAACTTTGTTCACATTGTGCAGGCTTCCAAGTGTAGCTGTGTGTCGGTGTGTGCGTGTGGCCCCTGACCCCTGTGGCATGCCTCCCTGCCCCCCGTGTCCTGTGTGCGGCTCCTCTGTGCCTCCTGGCTGCTGCAGCCCTGCACCTCAGAAAGCCTTCCCTGGCTTTGCTTTGCTCTGCTGCCTCGGCTTGATGTCCCCTTCTCTGTTCGGCCCTCGTGTGTCCTCTCATCCCACCTCATCCCACCGTCTCTCCTTCCTGTGCCTTCGCTGTGTGACCTGTAACCTGTTCCATGTGGTTTGGTTTCTTAACTGTGTGTGGTTTTTGAAGACTGACTTTCTTAACAAATAGATTCTCCTCTTTTCCTACTTCCCCCCAACCCCCAACCCCCAACCCCCCTGCATGGTCAAACTCTGCTGTGACATTAACAAGGCTCAGTCTCTCACTAGGTCGAGTGCCCTTCGGAGTGGACCATGCTCCCGTTTACAACTGCCCAAGCATCTCTGTGATGGTGCTTACAGTCCCCACTAATACCCTAGTTCTGACCCAAACCAAAGCCACTTAAAAACCAACTCATGGATGCATCCCCCAAGCCCTCTGCCATCCGTCCACATCGATGCTCATAATACCAGCGACTGTGGATCCCAGCCGCCTGCGTGCCCTCCCCTCCCCCAACCCTCCTCCAAGTCCCTCGAAGGGCCCAGCTGTCTCCTGACCCTTGCGTTTCCCTTGCAGATCCGCGTCGTGAAGGCGTTCCGTAGCTCTCTCTATGAAGGGTTAGAAAAACCCGAGTCTCGAACCTCCATCCATAACTTCATGGCTCATCCTGAATTCCGGATCGAAGATTCCCAGCCTCACATCCCCCTCATCGATGACACCGACCTGGAAGAAGATGCCGCGCTCAAGCAGAACTCGAGCCCGCCGTCCTCGCTCAACAAGAACAACAGCGCCATCGACAGTGGCATCAACCTGACGACCGACACGAGCAAATCAGCTACCTCTTCAAGTCCAGGGAGCCCCATCCACAGCCTGGAGACGTCGCTTTAGCTGAGGCCCCTGTCGCCTGGCCACCCTCATGGACCCGCCGCCACCCGCCTCCGGGCGCATACCCTTCCAGGCACTGACTCCAAGGAGCGCTCGGTGGAACCCACACAGCAGAAAGAGAACGCGTTTCCACCCACAGACCCTTTCTCTGGCTGCCATGCTGTTTGAACTCTTTTTCACTCCTAGGTCATGGGCAGGGTTGCCCTGGCGTCATCTGGAGCAGAGAGTGGCGTGGGTTTGGTTTTGTTTTTGTTTTTCAAAAAAAAAAAAATAATTAATTTAAAAAAAAAAAAAAAAAAGAGCCCTTCCAGGCTCCAGCCCAGACACGGACCAGCCATGCACCCGCCGGCCACTGCGTCCCCAGCATGAATGTACCTGGACACTTTCAGTCCCCTCTCTCATTTGATTCCTGGAGGGTTGGGGAGGGGAGATTTTTGTTTGTTTTCTTAGGCGGGAACTGCAAACAGGAACTGCAAACAGACTGCTGTTCATTCAGGTCACTGGTCTATGAGGTTTCAAATGCTTGCCCAGCATGGTCTCAGATGTCTAGATTAATTTAATAACTTTTTGAAATCACAGAGTAGGTTTGCACCAATGGAACCCAAGAACTCCACAGACACTCATGAGGTTATATCCGTTTCTTTGTATCTATATCAACGTATACTTCTTGGAGACTGTATACGTGTATATAGATAGGTAGATATTATATATATACATATATATACATGGATATATAAAGTTCCTTTGCCGGCATGTTGCCTTGTTTCTGCTTAAATTGCTCTATTTTAACTTATGTCCTAAAAGAAGAATGTAATTTGTTTACAAACCTGTAGATAATGTCTTTGGATATTTGTGTGGTTTAAGGACACTGGTGGCTAAGATGCTTATGAACAGCTCGGCCCAACAGACACATCCCCTGGATTGCATCCTTGAAGTTTTACAATAGCCATGCTCTGATTTCTGCCTGCTTTTTCTGTTTCAATGACGTCACTACTGTGGGAAGCTCAGGCAGAAGGCCAACGGCTCCCGGGGGTCCATCCTGAGGAGCTAAGCAACGCGCTCCACCGTAGACAAGGGAGAAGAGGAGAGAAGGCTTCCCGGGTCCGCAACGCGACCGACCGTCCAGGTCCCATGACGCCAGCGTCTGTAGCGCACCGGTAGAAGGCTTTTCTCTCAATGAAACTCGCTTGAGTTTACAGAGAGCATTTCAGAACCGAGTTGTCTTTGGCACTGTCTGTGACTCGAGGTAGTGTTCGGATATGACAAATGCTATTGTGTTGATTTTTTTTTAGTTAGTAATTTAGATGTTTCTTTCCTTATACATGGCAGCATAGGCACTGCCGACATATTGGATGAGGGTCGGTATGGCTTGCTGCCTTTGTTTTTTCTTTTTGAAGAAGAATAGCCTTTTTTCTCTGCACTATTTAGATCCGAATGAACCTTATGATGTGTACATTGAGATGTATTCAGTGTGATTTTTAAACCAAATTGTCTTCCTGTAGTCACAATATATACTGTAGCCTTTTAACAGCAAGTCCTGCTTCCCCAGACAGAAAGCCATTCTGAGATCTTCCCATATCACAGGTGAGAAAAGGTGGCTATTCCCTCCCACAACAATAACAGCACTAGTAGTCCCACTTAATAAGAGCTTGTCTGTCGGCCTCTTAACTGCTAAGCACTTTGTGGGTCTCAGCTTTTTTTCATAAAAGAACTTTTGTATTTAATACAAAGTTTGCTTTGAGACTTTTCAGCATACAATCTTTTTCCATAAACTTGTACAGTGCAAAAGACATTTTGAATACCATGATCGATGATGTCCCGTGCTTCGAGGAGAACCAAACACTTTCCGCCTCACTTGTGAACGCCATCCTTCGCTCCCCCCCCCCCTTCCCACAATTGCTCCTCGCTCCTCAGCCTGGCCCCCAGCCCTCCTCCAGGCCCAGAGACCTCTTCACTAAACAAGATGACAGCCACTTGGGAAAAGAGCCATAGTCAGCTGGGAGGGCCCACGTCTGGATGGCTGTGGAAAAACTTGAGTTTTGGTTTGGGGTTCCAACTCCGCCCATCCCACCTGGCCTCAATCTTTCTGTAAGGAAGAGTATCTCGAAGGAACCTGAATGTATCCAGGAGAGAGAGCTGCCTCTCTGGCTGTGGTGGACCAGCCCTAGATGTGCTGACAGACACCATCAGAGCCAGCCCACAGCACCCCTCCAAGGAGGGAAAGGAAACCTGGGGCAGCCTTGGAACAGGATAGGTTTTTGGTTTGGAGTTTGTTGTTGTTGTTGTTGTTGTTGCTGTTTGGTTGGTTTGGGGTTTTTTTGGGGGGGATTCCTTTGTCACATTTTTCATCCTGCCCTCCATTCAGTCATGCATCTATGATCTCATTCCATGCCACCAGGGTTGTGCTTACAAAACCAGGGTCCTTGGGCTTTGGAACCAGGCCTCAAGGGCAAACAGGAAGAGGTTCTCAGAACCAGTTTCTTGGGCAGGGAGCAGAGGAGACTAGCAAGGAGGCCAGACATTAGCATTGGCTTCCCGGTGTCAGGAATGAGGGACAGTCCTATGCCCCAACCCCTTACCCTCACACATTCATACTCATCAACACACACATGCACACACACACACACACACACACACACACACACACACACACACACACACACGCACACACCTACACAGGAGATGGTTGGTTTGTCAGAACTCACTGTAGTACACAAAGCTTGCACTTCCGCGTCCTATATCTAGCAGCATGGGGTACGTTTGGCAGTTCACCCCACTAGGGGGTCAATAATTTATGACCATTCATCTGTTTTTATGAATTTTTTTATCTAGACAATAATTGTAAATAAAGAATTCACCGTCTCTGCTCATTTACTACTATGCAATGGTTATGCTTTCCATGGCTGACTCTTCTGACTTACACAGGTGTTTCTGGTGTGTCTATGGTATTTAAAAGAAGAAATCAAGCAGAACATAGGAAACCTCTTCTTTTCTAGTGTTGGACCTGCCCCCTTCTTTCCTGTCCTGTGTAAGTGCATCAACGCCCACCCCCTTGGATAGGTGAGGGCCCAGCGGAGAGCCTGCATGATGGCTCTGGATACTTCAGAGTCATCTATCTGTGGAGGGCAGGAAGGCTCAGCTTGCTGCTGCTCACAGCTTTCCAGGGTTCAGGAGCAGCCTCCATCTCTCCACCCACCCCCCAACCACAGCACAGAGCTGACTGGAGGGAGGTGCCCTGCTTCGGAAAGTGGATATGGCACTGACCACTCACAAGCCAGAACCCACCCTATCCTGGGTCCTCTGGCTAATAAAGAGCCACTATGTCCCCGTGCCTGTTGAAAAGCCACCTTTTGCCACCTCCTGGTGTCTTATATAGACTTAAGCCCAATTCTGGAATTTCTCTTCCATCCCCCCCATCTGCTGTCCCCTCTGGCACCAGCCACATGTTTTAATTATTGTCCCTCACAAATGTCTTAGTATGTAGCAGGAGGTGAGTCCCCATCCCTCTGCACACTATTTCTCCCTGTATCTGTCCTTCTGAAGAAATGTTAAAATTCCACCAGCCTCTCTTCCTGCCCTGCTCTGCCCTGCTCTTACCTCTCACCCTGGCCCCTGTCGGTCTGGGAGCCACCCCACCCCCACTGAAATCGCTATCCACTCAGAGCCTCTGCATGCAGAATGTCCTGTCCGGACAGACAAAGCAGCATCCTGCGTTCTGGGAAGCCGTCGACTTACCTGTCCCCTAAGCTCTAGAATTGTCAGGAGAGGCCACCAAGCCCCACCCAACAAGCCACCTCCTGTGGTTATGCCAGGGCAGGTCCCCATGTGCCCCTTGTCTGGACAGGAAAGAAGGACCTCTCTCAGACCCAGTACTAAAAGAACATTCAGCCTCATCAGAACCACTCTGCATGGAGACACTTTCTGTCTGCCTTTTCTAAACTGGCTTTTGGTTATTTTATTTGGGTTACTGGGGGGAGGTCATCTCTTGTTAATTCAGAGTGTTAGCACCTTTGGGATACAAACATATCTTGCCTGGATGTCTTGGCACTCCTGGTCCCCTCCCTGCTTGCTGCAGCTATAGGAGGCCACCAACTGAACCACACACTGACAAGCCTTCCAACCAACTCTTTCCTGTTCTAGTATCTGAAGCCCCACGCTTAGAGAACCCTAGGAGCGAGGATACTTCTTGAAGCACCAAGGCCCCAATGAGACCCTAGGAGTCTCCAAATATCTTCCAAGGTCCAAATGAAGCCCTCTGGTTTAACATATAGATCCAGCCCACCCAAGGCATGGGACCCTAGGCCCTGGGCAGCTACCATCATCCCCTCCTCCCAAAACAAAAGGTTTGAGGCTACTTGGGGCCACCTTCCAGGCCCTTGGTCTGTTTTGTAATGTCTGTGGTGCTCTCCCTCCAGGGCCCTTCCTCTCGGGGGTCACCACACTTTGCTAACTCTTGTGCGCACATCTTTTTATAACAGAGTAGCGAGGGAATGGTGCCGCCTCCAGCTTCCACAAGCTGCCTGGGCTCTGGGGGGCTCTGGGACAATCGGGGCTGGGAAGTGACTGTGCTCTTATTGTACACTCTTTATTTCTCTGTATCTCTGGCTTGTGCTCTTTGTAACTAACGGGATTTGTCTGCCTTTTCAACACTATACTAAGCAATAACAATAAATGCACACGTGGAAACGCAGGCATGGTAACCATCCCAAGGCCTTTTTCCGCAGGACAGCTGGGTTCCCATTCTCTATGGATTTGAACTTGGGGAAGTTGAGTCTCTGGTGGGGAAAGACATTTTGACCTAGATTATTACATCTTTGAGCTCCACCATCTGAGGGACCTGTCATGAGCCATTAACCCATCTCAAAAAGAGGCTTGGGAGAAGGGGTCTGAGGAAGAAAAGAGTAACTAACTCAGAGGCAAAGTAGCAGGGGGTGAAGGGAAGCAACTGGAGGAAGCTATGGATGACCTGACTGTGGTCTGGGATAAATTAGAGGAAGACAGTGGAAAATGTGGACACAGATTATAGGTGTCGTCGCCTACTGAGGAGGAGGGAAGCAAAGAGGAGCCTGGTGCCCTAGTGTTTTAGTTTGCATTCTAGTGCCGTGATAAAACACGATGGCCAAAAGAAACTGGAGGAGGAAAGATGTGTTTGGCTTACATATCCTAGTCACAGTCCATCACCGAAGGAAGTCAAGGCAGAAACTCAAGCAGGGCAGGAATCTGGAGACAGGAACCGAAGCATAGAATGTGGAGGAACACTGCTTATTGGCTTGTTCCTCATTGGCCTGCTTTCTTATACTTCCCAGAACCACCTACCTAGGGGCGGTGCCAACCACAGTGGGCTGAGCCTTCCCACATCAGTCATTAATTAAAAAAATGCCCCCAACAGACTTGCCCATGGGTCAATTGGATGGATGCAACTACTCAAAGAAATCCCCATTTGTCAGATGACCCTGGCTTGTGTCAGATTGGCAAAACCAAAACAACAACAACAACAAACAAATGAAAAAGCACCTAACCAGCACACCTAGGAATCTGAATTTATCAAACCTCTCACAGGAAAGAAAACATACCAGACTGAGAAACAAGCACCAAGTTATATACCCAAAGTCTCAGCTCTTCACAAGCTGAACTAGCCCCAGATCTAGCAACAGTGGCCTCATCTAACTTCTGAGCACTGTTTCAGTTCCAAGGTTAATTTAATCCAACATTAACTTTCAGAGAAGGTATTACAGGCTGAGCATCCTCATTCTGAAAATCTGGAACTTTCTGAATGCCAACATGGTGTCACAAGCAGGAAACCCTACACCACCAAAGTTTGCTTTGGGCACAAAATTATTAAAAACATATTTCCACCAGGCGGCAGTGGCACATGCCTTTAATCCCAGCACTCAGGAGGCAGAGCCAGGCGGATCTTTGTGAGTTCGAAGCCAGCCTGGTCTACAGAGTGAGATCCAGGATAGGCACCAAAACTACATGGAGAAACCCTGTCTCGAAACACACACACACACACACACACACACACACACACACACACACACACACACATTCCAACTATGTTTGTAAGAGTATATAAAATGTTACATGCTTGTAATCAGACTTGGATCCCATCCCAGGATATCTCATGGTCATGCAAATGTTCACAAAATCAAAATGAAATGGGTCTCAAGAGAAGAGATACTTCACTTTTACTTCCCACTTAACAGAGAAGAGGCGAAGAAGGGCCCTCAGAAGTAGGAGAGGAGGTTCTGATGACTCTCCATATTTAGCCAAAGTTGGCACTCTAAAGCTTTGTAACCTTCCAGTCTACTTGCAAATGTCTTCAGTTGCTGTCACTTATCCAAGATCCTCAACATCTTCTGCTTTAGGACTTATACCAGGAAATCCCTCAATAACAATGACACCTCGTGCATTATATTCACATATAAGATGCCCATTGTCACCATTTTCAACTGGAGAAAAGGCTCAGAGAAAACTAACTTGGCCTCATCAATTAAAGGAACAGTGGGGCAGCTACAGAGGGGCCCATGCCCTGGAGAACAGCAGGCCAAGCTGCCCCTCACGTTTGTTCTCTGTTTTACCTTAAGTACTGCTTCTTCACATCCCTGTGACAACTTCTCCATTGGAGAAGAAAGATCTCAAAGGCACCGTGGTGGGAGGGCAGGGATATAAGGCTGCCACTCTCTTGGCCCCTCTCCAAAACCCCTTCACATTCCTTGAGTTTTGGCATTTGCTGGTAGCTATCTCCAACCAGGGTTTTTAATCCCAGTTTCAACATAGGACCAGAAGGGATTTTGACTTTGCTGGGGTAGGGGTGGGGGTGTGGAGGTTCCATCCTGGACCACCTGGCTTCTTAAGATCTGAAGTGGGTGGGAGGATGGGACCATATGCATTAGAGGAGCTGTCCTTCAGCGCAGCATCCTTACAGTGCTTGTGTAGAAAACCAAAAGCTAGGGGGAAGGGGCTAGGGGTCTCAAGTTGCCTTCTCTTGGAGCAGTCAGTTCCAGGGATTAGAGACTCTGGTTTGCTGTCCCTGAAGAAAGTCGGTGCACTAACCGTTGGGGACACTGGAGATTTGGGGCGGGGGTGGAGGGGCGTCCTGGACTCCCGACAGGACTTCCAGGGTTCCTCATGGGCCAGACTCATGGGATCCCAGGGGATCCTTCTGGAAGTCTGGGGTCTCTTAAGTCATCGGCCCTATAGCAAGGCCGTCCTGCGGAAGACCTAACAAAGTACTAACCCAGTCTACTCGCGAAATTAATCACTACAATGTTCGTGATAAAATCCAGAGGTACCTAGAACCCACAGAATAGGAGGTTGAAGCTGTAATCACTGATCATTTATGCATTAAAGCTTGGTCTAGGTAGAAAATCCGCTAGTGACAGTTTTAGATTATAAAATCCTGTGATTAGGGTCGCCATAGCAACCAGAGCCCCACGAACGGCCAAAAATAAGGGCGGAGCCGAGGGAGGGCGGGACGCGGGTTCCAGAAGAGGCGGAACCTTTGTGTGAATCGAATGTGTTGCTGACCGGAAGCTCCTGGGTGACGGCCTGACGGCTGCGGGCCGGCGCCGGAAGTGAAGCGTTTTGAGCTGCCACGTCTGAGGCCGTGAGTCGCCGCTGCAACAGCTATGGTGAGTGTTGCGGTCCCGGCGGCAGTCGTGACCTTCGGGCTGCCCAGCCCCCCCTCCACCTCTTCAAGATTTGCGTGTCTTGCCTCTGTGGGTTTCAGAGTGGGAGTTTATGGCAAGGCCGCCAGGCCTTCCGGAACTCAGAGGCCCGGGCTGCTGTGGCATCTCCTGCCCATCTCGTGTCTTGTCCTCCGTAACTGGAAAAAAAAAAAAAAAGCCAAAGCTATCATAGGAGCTGCTGTCTACCGAGCCCTTAGTACGTTCCCACCATTGCTCACATCCTCTGCCTGAAGGTAGCCCGCCGAGCCGGCGCTGCTATCATCAACATTTGAGCTGGACGTAGCAAAGCTGAGGTCCAAATCCTCCTAACCGTTCGGTCCTGCCACTTACTACCTCAGCAAAAGTGGTGGCGGGGCCAGTTGTTTAGACACAGGGCTCCCAGGTGTGATAGGCCTTTCGGGAAACTGACGAGAGGCCTAGCTGGATGGCTCTAGTCTAGGACATCGTCCCGGATTTTTTTTTAACTTCCGAAGTATCTGCAGTGTATCTTCAGTGCCCCCTGAGTCTCTGAGTGAATGAATGAGAATCAGTCGCTGGAAGTCTTAGACTTGGTTGGCACAGTGATGCAAGGAGCTTCCTCCCTCTTCCGTTGGCCTTTGACTCTTCTGTTGCTGAGTTGGAGACTTTTCAGCTGGTTATGGAACTCATTCTAAATGTGTAACTGGTGCGATTCTGATGAGCTGAGTTGTTTTGAGTGCTGTTTCGTACTGTGTTCCAGTAACCTCCTAAGTGTTGGGTGCTGCAGAGGGCAGCTGCGAGAACTTTTTAACATATAGCATCCCCAAGTGTGGATCACAACCCATGGCTGCTGAGGGAGAATGGTCAGAAAGAAACGCCAGCTCTCAAAGGTCCTTTGGGTCACCGACATCAAATTACTTTTCCCTCAGCCAGTCTGGATTGTGGGGATTCTTGAGAACACCACCCACATTGTATTGATGTGTGTTGGGGCAGGGGTGGAGGGTGTGGGAGCCAGGTCTGGTAGTATAGACCATAGGCTGAGTGTTTGAGGTTTGTAGATAGGGTTTATTCCCAGCAGTGTGGTTTTGGCAAGGGTTTTCTCTTCACTGGCTCTTAAGTTGTTTAGTCTTTATTGGCTGTAATTGACTGCTCCGGGAGCCTCTCAATTCCAAGGGAAAATGTCAGTGTCTGCAAACAAGTGCAATTCCTCTTCCTCTAGTCTTTGCAAACAAACCCTCAAGCGCACTTTTTAAAGCACTTCGAATTCTCAAGAAAACCTGTACTTGCTCTGTGTGCCTTACTGAATGCCTTGCTCTCATGCTCTCTCAAGGCCTACCTTTCTGAAAAGTAGCCCTAAAATTCTTGCTCCACCTTGCTGAGCCTCCTGAGTTTTAAGGTCCTGCACCACAACGCCCTGCCTTGAAGAGTCAGGCTTTGTAACTGCTAAGTTTGCACTGGGAAAGGTGACGTGGGAGATGGTGATAAATGTCCACCTCAAATGATAGCCACCTTTTCAGTTTCCTTTTCTCTTCCAAGAATTAAATAATGGTTGAGCCCAAAAAAGGTATATTTTTGTTCATTTATTAATTCAATGAAAAGTTACTGAGTTTCTTCTGTCTGTAAAACATTGTGCTAAAAAATTTTAAAGAAATTCAAAACTGAGGGATATAATGGCACATGCCTTTAATCCCAGCACTCAGGAGGCAGAGGCAGATGAATCTTAGTTTGTGGCCAGCCTGTTCTACAGGCCATCTAGAGTTCTAGGCCATCTAGAACTATGTATTAAGACAAATAGAGAAGGTGTCAAAGCTATAGATAGTTGGAGCCTACATTCTCCAGCAGAGAAGTAGTATAAAGTACTGTAGCTGTTCAAGGCTTGTGTGTGTGTGTGTGTGTGTGTGTGTGTGTGTGTGTGTGTGTGTGTATATATATATATATATATATATATATATATATATATATATATATATATATATAGAGAGAGAGAGAGAGAGAGAGAGAGAGAGAGAGACACTAGCTAGTTGGGGAATCAAGGGAGGCTGATTAAAAAAAAATGGGGAAACCATTGATGCACATCATGGCTGTTTTCTGCCTCTACAGACTATCAAACCTGGGTCCTATTAAGGTCAAAGTCTAGGCAGTCCAGAGAGTAACCTCAGAAGCAACTCAAAGCAGGTCCTGTTCTGAAACTTTCTGGACCATCCAAAGCTCTTGTAATGCAGAAAGGGAATGTGAACTCTGTACCTGCTTGGTCCCACTTCACCTTTGAGAGCTGCCAGGCCTGCTTTCCAGGCTCACTGACCTCAAGTTCTCAGACTGTCTTTGCCCGTGGGATCCTTTTCTGCTTGGATTATATCTTCTCCCTGGTTCTCATCACTTAAGGCAGCTGTATGTCCCCCTCATCATGGGCTCCTCCTGTCCACACAAACCACAGTATGGCTGATCTGGCCTACTGCAGGTTACTTCAAGCTTCTCTGAGGCAAGACCTGTCATTCACACTCCTGTCCGTCCACAGTCCTTCGCATGGTACTCAATTCAAAGAAGGCCCTTAGCTGGAAATGCACATATGTTATCCACCATTTAGGAGGCTGAAGCAAGAGGAGCCTGAGTTCAAGACCAGACAGAATTACATAATGAGAGCCAGAAAAAGAAAGTATTTACAGAATGAGTATGTCAGTGAATGAATGAGTGAGTGAACAGATCCCCCTAAGAACTTTAGAGGCAACTGGTGCTTTACTGAGATGACTGTTGTAGCTGCTGTCAATGAATTCACAGAATGTCTTTGGTTCTAGGTGTCAGTAATCAACACCGTGGACACCTCTCATGAGGACATGATTGTAAGTATCCATTCATCCTTTCTCCTGGGCCTAGACATGGGCATTCTCCATGGGAGTTCAGACCGTGTAGTGGTTCCCAGCAGGCCATAGCCTCCAAGGTTTCATTGTTCTCCCACATGACCTCTGAGTTGGCAGGGCTTTGACAGTGGCTTGTCTTTGCTATGAGAAACTGGTTCTGTTGTGCAGCTCAGACCCTCCACCACAGTCCCTGCTCTGAGAGTCAGGCTGAGTTGGGGGCAGAGGTCTCACCATCAGCTTCCCCACCGGTCTTTCTGCCAGGCCACTTCTCAGCTCCACTGAAAGGGAGTTAAATGAGGGAGAGTAGGAAGTCAGTGGCAGCCACAGTGAACGCCTGGGGCAGAGGCAGATGGGCCTCTACCCCAGAGAGTAGGCCACACCAGACCCTTGGGCCTCAAGTCATTACTCATTACTCAGCCTAACTCAGGGCACAGTGTAGTGCTGCTGGGGAAGGTCCAGAGGTTAAAGTCTCAGACAGAAAAATCGAGCCTGCTTCCTGAAGCCAAACAATGCAGGCAGCCTTCAAGTGGGGCCTGGGCCTGGTAGTCTCAGCCTTTTCTCTGAAGTTCCTGACCTCCCAGCCTGACTACTGACACTTGTTTGGGGGTTCTGATGCAAAATTGTGCATGTTACTTGTTGTGGTCATGAGCAGTCTAGCTGTGAGACCACATACATGGCTGGAGCTGGCGTGAGCCCAAGGGCAAGAAGATCCAATCTAGACACACTTGCCAGTGTCCCACCTTGGTTTCCTCCTGGGGACCAGATGAGGAAGTATAGTAATTAAAATATTTACATGCTCACGAAGTTTGTCATCAGACCCTGAGTATTTTCATTCAGGACCTTGTTAAGTCTTCAAGGACCGACCCTTGAAGCCAGCGCACTCCTTAGCCCCTTTGAAAGATAAGGAAACGGAGGTTAAAGGTTAAAGCTAATTTTTCAAAGGTTGTACAACAGATAAGCTAAAGAAAGAACTTTCACCCCAGGTACTATGCCTTCCTTCCCAGTATGATAGAACTCTGCTGAAAAGGCTTTGAAATGGACCTGCAGCTTGCCTACCAGTAGAGCAAGGCCTAACAGCAGATAGATGACCTTCCAGAGGAATGTTTTCCTTGAGTAGACAGTTCCATATAGCACCTTCTTTGAAAGGTTATAACTGCTCCAGATAACAGCTGACTATTGCTGAAACCTGCAGGGTGGGACAGATAGGAAAGTAGCGACCACTTAGATAGGTGAGCCAGCCAACAGGGTACTGGTGTGGAAGGAGACCATACAACATGCTGCAAAAATAGGCCCAGAACTGGGGCGGCAGTCAGCCCTAACTCCAGGTATCCAGTCAGTGTCGAAGTTGGTTCCTGAGCAGTGGGAGCAATGATACTTAAGGCATTGCTTCCCATGGGTGTAGAATCTGGAGTACTAGACACACTGTTAGGAAGAAGGTCCCCAGACTATGCAGGACTTTGGTGCAGTGAGAGGACCACATGTCTGTATGGAACCCTGTATCCAGGCCCACAGTGCCTCAGAGAGGTGCTGCATGGTGCCTGAATTATTCTGAGGCCTGCTCTCAATCATTATTCGTGGGGTCTGGGGCTAAGATGAGCCTCAGGTTTTCTTCCCCAATAGTCCATGGAGCCTGTGATCAGGACAGGACCTGAAAGGAGGCAGAGGACAGCTAAGTCAGTTTTTCCTTCTGTACTCACTCACAGAACAGGGCTAAAAGGAGAGCATGAAGAATCTGGAACAACCAGCTCAATATGGCAGGAAAGGGATAATACCAACATTCTAACTTCTTGTCCATGAGGTGATGATTCTTTGAGACTGAGTTTGAGTAGATTCTGGTATATACTAGGTCTGACTGGTTCACCTACCTGTCCTATAGGTTCCTCAGCTGTCCTCCCCTTGCAACATGATGCACAGATAGGAGTTTGGGTAGATTCTGGTCTATACTGGGTCTGGCTGGGGCTTCCCCCACCTATCCTGAAGGCTTCCCCCATTGTCCTCCCTTGCAGCATGATGCCCAGATGGACTATTATGGCACCCGCCTAGCAACCTGCTCCTCGGACAGGTCGGTCAAAATCTTTGATGTGAGAAATGGAGGGCAGATCCTCATTGCAGACCTCAGAGGGTAAGTGTAAACAAGCCTGGAGAAGGTCTCAGGGTAGCTGGAATCTCAGGCCTGGGGGGAAGGATGAAAGCACAAATCCAGGGCAGTCCCAGAGTGCATTCAGCAATGAGGATGCTTAGAGCCCAGACCCCTGTATTCTTAGCAGAGGTGCAGGTAAGGGCACAGGTGCATTCAGGTATGAGCCCTAGCTCTACCACCAGGATACCTGGGCAAGTGAGGCACTCTGCATCTTGGAGCCCTCCTCCACTTAATCCCAGATGGGCTAATCCTGTCTCCATCCAGGGCCCATCCTCAGTATATTTGTGATATGGGCAACCACTGCCATGTTGAGAAGCAATGAACACTACTACCATCCTATACGTATTTAGCCATTTGACCTGAAGTATCACTTAGTAAGTATGATCACGAGATAAACTGACTTGGGGCACCTGTGCAGGCTCGTAGGTAGCAGGCAGAGAACAGCTTTGTGGAGCTCTCTCCTACCAATGGGTTCTGGGAATTGAACTCAGGTGTTCGGGCTTACACAGCAAGTGCTTTACCCACTGGGCCATCTCACTGGGCCCGTAAGACAGACTTAATTCATCCTGTTGTTCTGCCTGTTTGTCTATGGCAGATGGCCAGGGAGTATGACAGATGTTTGCTCTTCTCTCTCCTACTAACCCTTGAGGTCTTGGCTCACTTTCGTGTTCATATCTCCACTTTCCATCAGAGCCTTTCACATAGTGTAGGTTCCTAACCTAGGATACCTGGTTCTGCAAGGGTTCTGCAAATTGAACCCAAGGTTTGGCCAACTGGGACAGGGAAAACAATTACATTGTTAGCATGACTCTGAATTTACCATTTCCTTCTATTTTGGATGTAGCTGCAAACTCCAGTAATGACTACAGTTCCTGTCACTTTGTCACCAAGAAAAGTCTGTTTTCATCTTACATGTAACTGTCTAAGAATTCCATTTGTGCTCATTATGACTTTGAAATTATATGCCGGGCGGTGGTGGCACACGCCTTTAATCCCAGAACTTGGGAGGCAGAGACAGGTGGATCTTTGTGAGTTTGAGGCCAGCCTGGTCTACAGAGTGAGATCCAGGAAAGGCACAAAGCTACACAGAGAAACCCTGTCTCGAAAAACCAAAAAAAAAAACAAAACTGAAATTATAGAGATTGTTAAACCTGCCACTTGGTACTTGGTTTTGGCAAAGAGGCAATTTGGTGTTTTAGTAACTCATTCCAAGATATGGAGTTTTTATTTTAAACTTAGTAGAATGCAGACCAAATTTAGGTATGGTGGCACATACCTTTTTCCTAGCATTTGGGAGGCAGAGGACAGCTAAGTCAGTTTTACCTCCTGTACCCATTCATAGAACAGGACTGGAAGGAGCACATGAAGAAGGGTCTGGAACAACCAGCTCAGTATGGTTTGTTTGGTCCCTTTCAGAAGAGAAGACCCCCAACTCAAAAAATTAAGACAGCAAGAACATTCTGTTGTCTCTCCAGAGGGGAGGTGGCATTGTGGGTCCCCTGACCCTCTGAGCAGCCTCTGACCCCTTCCCTTTGCAGACATGAGGGACCAGTATGGCAAGTAGCCTGGGCCCACCCCATGTATGGCAATATCCTGGCTTCCTGTTCCTATGACCGGAAAGTCATTATCTGGAAGGAGGAAAATGGCACTTGGGAGAAGACTCATGAGCATTCAGGACATGACTCCTCAGGTATGTGGAATTAGGAAGTGAGGAGGAGGATCCTGTGGGTGTGAAGGGCCTCTGTTCTGGACTCTTCCCAGGCTCCCTTCCCTTGCTGTTGTCCATCCTTTGGACACTGGTGGCTTTTCCACTAGTCTGTCCACAGCTGAGGTCAGTCCCCAAGACGAATGCCAATCCAGAGAAAGGTTTATCAAGAACAGTGAGGCTTCCCAAGATAGCCTTGAATGTCAGGGTGCCCCTCCTCCTTGTTTTGTGAAGACAGGCTTAGGAAATGATGTTAGGTGTTAATTTTTCCTTATTTGGCCAAATGTCAACTGGCAATCCTTGTGGGTTGTCTAAGAATTTAGTGAAATAGTAGCTGTATGATGACAGTGTGCTCACTGTGCCTCCTTTCCACAGTTAACTCTGTATGCTGGGCCCCTCACGACTATGGCCTGATTTTGGCCTGTGGGAGCTCGGATGGGGCCATCTCCCTACTGACCTATACAGGGGAAGGCCAGTGGGAAGTGAAGAAGATTAACAACGCTCACACGGTGAGTCCAGACCCTGCTTTCTGCATGGAGAAGAGCTCAGTTTCTGTGCTGAAGTCTTCTGTGCTTCCAGGAGGAGACTGAGTGACCCTGCTGTGCAGTGGCTGGGAGGGGTTATAGGTGAGAGACTGCTGGAGCCTCTTTACTCTGAGGGACAGCAGCTGTACCAGCCTTCTCAGTCCAAGGCAGTGGTGGCACTGGCTTTTCCTAGCAAGCCCTCAGGTTGGGGACAGAGTGTGCGGGCACACTTAACCTTGCTATGGAAGCCTCAGGCTGACATGCACTGGGGGCTCCCAATGGTGGTGTTTTGAAGAATGGCCTAGAGATCTAGTTCCCTGTGCTTTCTAGTCCTTGGACCTTAAGGTTGAAATAGTCCAGAAAGCATTGTGAGAAGTGGAAACTCACATTCTTTGAGCTCCTAACTGGATGTCTTGTAATTCTCAAAAACATTTGTACATGAAAGAACAAACTAGCAATATTCATTTCCAGGGTTTGTGTACCATAGCATGTGTCAAACCCTCATTCATTTTCCTGTCTGATAATGGGCATTTTCAATTTTTAATTAGTAAGTGTTGATATGAACATTTATGGGTATGTTTTTGTATCTCTGTTTCTAATTCATATATATATATATATATATATATATATATATATATATATATATATACACATATATATGTGTGTGTGTGTAAAATAGCTGGGTCATCTGGCAATTTAATGTTTATCTTTTTGCTTTTTCTATTAGTATATATTCATTATGTAAAATTACAAGTTTGGACATTTTCATACATGCATACCATATAGTTTGATCATATTCACCTTGTTACCCTCTCTTCTCCCAATGGTCCACTTCCTCTTCCCAAATAATACCTTGTCTATTATCATGTCTTGGTTTGTTTTTGTTTTTGTTTTTTTTCAAGACAGGGCTTCTCTGTGTAGCGCTGGCTGTCCCAGACCAGGCTGGCCTTAAACTCGGAGATCCATCTGCCTCTTCCTCCAGTGCCGAGACTAAAGGCATGCGCCACCACTGCCCAGCTGTCTTGGGTTTTGTTTGTTTTATGTCTGTATTCCATATATGAGAGGAAATATGTGGTAGTTGTCTTTCTGAGTTAAGCTTATTTCACTTAACGTGATCTCTAGTTCCACTCATTTTCCTGCAAATGAAATAATTTCATTCTTCCATGGCAGAATGAAGCTCCATTGCATATCTAGGCCCCATTTTCTTTGATCAGTTTAGTTTCTCTGGTGGTGTACACAGGGCTGGCTCCAGTTCTTAGCTGCTGTGAATAGTGCAGCAGTAAACGTGGATAGCTGAGTTATTCCTGTGCTGTGCTGACTCAGAGTCCTTCAGGTACACGCCAGAAGTAGTAGAGCAGGATCCTGTTAGATTTCTGTAGTGGCTGCACTAATTTACATACCCCCCCCCCCCCCCCCCCCCCCCCCCCCCCCCCCCCGCTGCCCTCACCATTGCTGCTGGCACTGTGTAAGCATTCTTTCTCCCACCTCATCTACCCTGGGGTTTGCTGTTTTCTTGATGGCTGCTTTGCCTAAGGAGATGTGGAGTCAGTGTGTTTTCATTTATATTTCTTGAGAAACTAGACAAACATTATTTCATGTATTATTGGCATTTATACTGATTATTTTGAGAACTGCTCAGTTTATCTGCCATTTGTTGATTGAATTATTTGAATCTTTCACAGCAAGTGCTCTTATCCACTAAGCCATCCCCTACCCCTTACACAGTTTTAAATATTATTACTGTTTTATCACCTTGGCATTTTCCCTAGTTGTGGAAAGTTTCTTCTGCTGTCATTCCTATTTGCAGTTTAGATCCATCTTACACTTTTGTTGTTTTGTTTTCGAGACAGGGTTTCTCTGTAGTTTTGGTGCCTGTTCTGGATCTTACTCTGTAGCCCAGGCTGGCCTCAAACTCAGAGATCCACCTGGCTCTGCTTCCAAAGTGCTGGGATTAAAGGCCTGTAACACCACTGCCGGCCATCTTACACTTTTATCCATTGTTTTTTTTGGATATAGTAATTTTTTTTTTGCTGTGATTACATTGGATATCTTTTACTGCCTTTAGTTTTGATCTTAACTCCTCCTACCCCATGAATTCTTCGATTTAATCTCTTCATCATATCCCAGAATTCATGAAAGTTGGTTAATTTTTCTTTATTGATGTCTGTTTGAGCTGGTATGCTTTCCACTGTTTTTATATTTTTATTTATTGGTTCCTCATATTCACCACTTGTGTTTTTGTTTTTGTTTTTGTTTTAAATATGTTTCCTTGCAGAATCTCTACCTATATTGCAGAGTTTCTTTTTGGTGTTGCTGACTTTCTTATCCATGTCTTAAAGTGATTTGCTCTGGTCTTTTCCTTATATTTATCATACTATTTGTTTTTGTTTTGTTTTACTTTTCTAACACCTTGGGAGACACCATTAGGTCGAGCTCTGTTTTTTTAAAAAGATTGATTTTAGTGTGTGTATACACACATAAGTGAGTATGGTGCCTTTGGAGGATGTAGTCGCTGGTTCCCTGGATCTAGAGTTGTGTTTTGTTTGGATACGGGGTCTCACTCAGTACTAAGTTCCCTCTTTGTACTGCTTTTACTATTTCTTCCATCTGTGTACTAGTTAAGCATTGTATGCTTTTGGTATGTTTCCATTGACATTTATTTAAGAAATTTTCTCAAGCCAGGTGATGGTGGTGCATGTATTTAATTCCAGCATTTGGAAAGTGGCAGGTAGATCTCCAAGTGTGAGGTCAGCCTGGTCTAGAGTGACAGCTAGGGCTAGACACAGGACATCCCTCCCCCCCAAAAAAGAAATTTTCTATTTCCCACTTAATTTCTTTAATGACTTATTGTTCAAAACTATGTATAATCTCTATATTAGTTATATTTCTCCTTTCTGTGGCAAAACCCTGACCAAAGCAACTCAAGAAAGGAAAGTTTTTTTTTTTTTTTTGCTTATAGTGTGGTGGTAGCCTGTCATGATAGAGGAAGGCAGGGCAGCAAGAGGCAAGCTGGTGAGGCAGTTTGTCACAGTACATCCACAGTCAGAAAGCAGAGACAGATGAATGCTGGTGTTCAGTCCAGGATCCTAAGCCCTTGGGATGGTGCTGCCTACATTCAGTTGAATGTTCTGGATATGTCCTCACAGACATGCGCAGCCGTTTGCTTCCTAGGCGATTCTAAATCCAATCAAGTTGATGGTGAAGGTTAACCATTCTAGTCTTCATGTGTTTGTATGATCTCTGCAGTTTCTCTTGCTGTTGACTTCCATTTTTCTTCTATTTTGATCAGAAATATGCAACTTATTATTTCAGATTTTTGAATTTACTAACACTATGTATCTGGGGCTCTTTTTAGTATTTGTCTTACAACTGTATACTCTTAAACTCAGTGCATATATATTGACAACCATTATCTTCATATCAATTGATCGTGTGACTTTCATTGTATCTTATTGCTTTGCGAACAGTAAGTCTTTGTCAAGTCTGTTTTGTCAGGTACACTATTACTGCCTGGTTTCGATTCTGTTTGCTTGGTTTCTCAGCCTTTCATTTTTAATGTGTTTGTCTCTGCTGCTGAGGTAAGTTACATCCAGCATATTGTTGGTTCTTGTTCTAAGTCAGTCTGTTTCTTTGTGTTTGTGTAATGTAGTATATGCATGTGTACATGTTCATATACATGTGAAGGCAGGAGGTCAATGTCTGATGTCTTCCTCCATCACTGTCCACCTTATTTGTTCAGTCTCTCACTGGACCCAAAGCTCACTAATTTGGCTGGACTATCTAGCCAGTGAGTGTCAGGGATCTTCCTGTCTCTGCCCCCTAGTGCTACAAGTGTGCAAGTGCACATCATCATATCTGTTTTATTGTTGTTTGTTTTAGTTTTTTTAAGACAGGGTTTCTCTATATAGCCCTGGCTGTCCTGGAACTCGCTCTGTAGACCTCAAACTCAGAGATCCCCCTGCCGCTGCCTCCAGAGTGCTGGGGATTAAAGACATTCACCACCATGCCAGACCATGCCTTTTTTTTTCAGAGACAGGGTTTCTCTGTGTAGCTTTGCGCCTTTCCTGGAACTCACTCTGTAGACCAGGCTGGCCTCGAACTCACAGAGATCCGCCTGGCTCTGCCTCCCAAGTGCTGGGATTAAAGGTGTGCACCACCAACACCAACACCAACACCTGGCCCATGCCTGTTTTTAAATGTGTGTTCTGGAAGGCCAAATCAGGTTCTCATTCTTTGTGGCAAGTACTTTACTTACTGAACCACCTTCCCAGACCTAGTCCGTGTCTTTTTACTGGTGAATTGAGATAATTTACATTGGGAAACTGAGATAGGGAGGAAGGAAGCTCAAGGCCAGCCAAGGCTACATAGCTAGGACCCCGCCACCAAACAAACAACAAAAAAGAAATTAAATATGTAAGCCAAGATCAGAGTTACCATGAGAAGTCATTATTTGGTCATCTAGTTGTTCTGACTCCTCTTTGATGGTGCTGTCTCTAGCTCATCTTTGTATTAATGTGTTTGTTAGTTTGTGTTTCTCCTTTGCATGTGTACTTTTCTAATAGGATTTATTCTTTCATATGCTCTGAGAGTAATCTTTCTTCCCTCTGTGGTACAGGACTCTTCCCCCCACCGTTCATAAGTCTAATTTTATGGCCAATTCCCTTGGATTATGCTCTTACCAGAAGCTCTTCATTTCTCCTTTGAGTCTACACTGTAAATGTTTTCTTTGAGGACTTGAAATGCCATCCTCTGCTCTCTTGGCCCTTAGGGTTTTGGCTGAGAAATCTGTTGGTCTCATAGTTTGCCTTTAGGGCTAATCCCTACTTTGAGAATGTGTCTTGTTAGTGATACCTTGTGCAGGTTTATATATAGGCCCAGGGTTGGCATCAGGTGTCTTTCCATATTGCTCTTCACATTTTATTTGAGATAGGATCTCTTAATGAATCTGAAATGCATGGATTTGGCTGGGCTAGTTGGCTAGTGACCTTAAGGAATCTGCCTGACTCTTGTCCCTTTATCCTGCCTCCCATGCTGTTATTACAAGAACATGTCAGTGCCTAATTCTTGTTCATCACATTATTTGTGTGCTGTAATCCAAGTCCTGACAACTAGAAGAGGGAAATCACCAGGATTCCATGGGATACTTGCCACTGCTGTGCAAGAGTGCAGCCTCACCATAGGTTCCCCTCCACAGATCGGCTGTAATGCTGTCAGTTGGGCTCCTGCTGTTGTGCCTGGCAGCCTCATAGACCAACCATCAGGACAGAAGCCCAATTACATCAAGAAGTTTGCATCAGGTGGCTGTGACAACCTCATCAAGCTGTGGAGGTCAGTGAGTTGTGTGGACATCTCCTGGAGCACTTCTGCTCTGCCTGCCATTGCTCAGCCACACTCTACAAGCAGCAAGGTCACCTTTCTCCCTGTCAGTAACAGTATACTGTTTTCAGTCTGTTAGGACATCCTTTTTAAAACAAACACCTTTCTCTTTTTCTAAGCACTTTTAGTATTCCCCAACCTTGGGAGCTATGGCGGAAAGGGCATTTTCTGGGGACTTGATAGACAACTTAGTGAGCTAAGTAGAATTCCACTCATTATTCTCATGGAAGAGAACATGAAAGGTAGACTTTCCACCCAGGGTGGAGATGCCTGCTTGCCACTGCATTCCCTGCTCTGGTTTCCTCTGTAGGGAGGAGGAAGATGGCCAGTGGAAGGAGGAGCAGAAGCTAGAAGCACACAGCGACTGGGTTCGAGACGTTGCCTGGGCCCCCTCCATTGGCTTGCCCACCAGCACCATTGCCAGCTGCTCTCAGGTCAGCCCCGATCTCATGAGAGCAACCCACGTCCTCAGCCTTGATTCCTTCCAATGTCAAAAGAGGGGAAAGTCCTTCAGAGGGAGGAGGGAGGGCAGCAGGTATCTTTACACCTGAGCAGAGACCAGGAGCATGTAGGACCAGTGTACAGTGAGATGGGTCAGAAGTAGCGTGAGAATTAATCTCAAACTTGGAGCCAAGTTCAGGTCCCTCCTGACCCTCATGTAGGAGGGATGTGGAGGTACCCAAACTTAGTACCTTGGGTTCATATATCTAGTCACCCTTCCCAGATGCCGCCAGCTCTTATTTCCTGTCAATCACTGGGATGAAAGGTAAGAGACAAGACCTTTAGGCCCATT
This sequence comes from Peromyscus leucopus, assembly GCF_004664715.2. Classification (NCBI taxonomy): domain Eukaryota; kingdom Metazoa; phylum Chordata; class Mammalia; order Rodentia; family Cricetidae; genus Peromyscus; species Peromyscus leucopus. Next base: position 157,123,361 of record NC_051065.1, read on the forward strand.
AGAGTGTTTTTATTGGAAGTTGTTCTTGTTTGTTTCACATATCCCCTGTTTCTGAGCTTGGTTTAAAAGACGGCTGTTGGCCGGGTGGTGGTGGTGGTGGTGGTGGTGGTGGTGGTGGTGGTGGTGGTGGTGGTGCACGCCTTTAATCCCAGCACTCGGGAGGCAGAGGCAGGCGGATCTCTGTGAGTTCGAGGCCAGCCTGGGCTACCAAGTGAGTTCCAGGAAAGGCGCAAAGCTACACAAGAGAAACCCTGTCTCGAAGAAAAAAGAAAAAAAAAAAAAGAAAGAAAAAAAATGGCTGTCTCTGTTCAGATGAGAAAGACTAGCCAGGCAGGGAGAAAAATATCCGTAGCAATGACCTGTTCATCCATAAAACCACAGAATTCAGTGCCCCTCCCTGGTCTATTGTGAGATGTGTTCAGAGTACACAGATAAGCAGGACAGTGGAACAGACTGTTTAGCTGCCTGTCTGCAGGTCCAGATGGCTGTCCCTGCGGAGAATGCTTAATCCTCCATCTCCTGATGTGTCTTTCCCTAGGACGGTCGAGTGTTTATTTGGACCTGTGATGATGCTTCAGGCAATATGTGGTCACCCAAACTCCTGCACAAGTTCAACGACGTTGTGTGGCATGTGAGCTGGTCCATCACAGCAAACATCCTGGCCGTGTCAGGTGGAGACAATAAGGTATAGCCCATTTCCTGAGCAGTGAGCATACAGGCTATAATTTATTTATATGATTTTTCACTTGCTGGCATGTATAGTAGTGGTCCCACCTACTCAGAGGTGGATCTAAATTACATCTCAGTCTCTCAACCTTTTGGGGTACTGTGTACGCAGAAAAGGAGGTGATGTGTAGGGGTTGCATAGCTACAGTGTAGCCTGAGCTCTGCAAGGAGAGCATTGAGCTGTCCAGGATGTCGATGGGCCTCTTTCCTAAGAATCAGGATAGACCGCAGGATAGACATACTACCTGTGTCTCTACCTCTTGCTTTTGCTTTGATCCAAGTGGACACTGGAAAGACCAACACTGGACCGAGATAAGGAGAATAGGGAACACCTTCTGCCTTAAAGCATAGCTTCTCTGTAGAGGTTAGGAGCACTTCCATACTTTCTGTAACTGTGGTAAAATATGTATTTTTTTTTTTTAACTATTGTAATGACTTTTAAATGCTTTGTGTTGACACTATGCAACTGATCTCCAGAACTCTTAAGCTTGTAAAACAAGCTCGGTACCTATTAACTAGCTCCATTCACTACCTATTCCACTTTCTGTCCTTTCACTACTGGCTTATTTTATTTAGCATAATGGCTTCCCTTTATAAAGATAATACATAAACAACATTATTTAATGCTAAGAGTATGAGTAAAGAAACTTTTTTTCCCCCACACCTCTACAGGTAGCCTTTTCTGCTCTGTAGTAGTTCCAGAACAGACTTGCAGGCCCCATTATCAAAGGATAGCTTTACTTCTACCTACCAGAGTCAGGACCTGGTGTTTAAATTGGCATTCCTGAGGCATTTTATGGCTGGCTTATCTGCCTGCCTTCTAAGGCCGTTCCTCACCCTGTGTGTGAAATAAAGATCCTATTTCTGTGACAGGTGTAGGTGAGCTGCACAAGGTGATGTACTTCTGAGGAGCCATAGAATAGTGTTGTCACAACAGTCACTCAGCCGTTTCTCTGCCAGGGCACCTCACATAATAGTTACGTCTTGTCTAACTTGTGCTGTTAAACACAAGCAGCCCAACCCTGGCCTGCTCTTAGCCACACACGTCCTCTCTCACTGTCACTCTGTTTAGAGCAGCTTCCCATGTGAGCTATTCCTACTGTGCTCTGTAACATGAGTTAGTCCTTCCCCTGCACTTTGAGCAAGTGTAGTGGGAGGTACATGCTTTTCCACAGCCTGTGTCACACTGGGGATGAGGCTGGAGAGCAACACAAACAGGTGCACACTGTAGCAGGAATCTTAAAAGTTCTTATTAATAAAATCAAACCCGAGCCGAGTTATTGGGGTCCATGCTGGTAGATCAGAGAGACAGGACAAGCCACAGCTATCTCACCTCACCGGATCCTCAGCTGGTCTTGTTTCCTCAGACTGGAGGCTTCTGAGTCCTCATCCCAATGGCTTTCAGCTGAATTGCTGCTCCAAAGCTTGAATGCTTAACCAGCCAAAAGCTTCTAGTTTCTGGTCCTCGCGCCTTATATATCTTTTTGATTTCTACCACCACTCCCTGGGATTAAAGGCTGGCTTTCTGGGATTAAAGGCGTGTCACCATGCTTGGCTATTTCCAATGTGGCCTTGAACTCACAGAGATCCAGAGGGATTTCTATCTCTGGAATGCTAGGATTAAAGGTGTGAGTGCCACCATTTTCTAGCCTTTGTATCTAGTGGCTGTCTGTTTTCTGACCCCAGATAAATTTATTAGAGTACACAATATTTTGGAGAACACAATACCACCACAGCACACCTGTGACTTTGTATGCTAACTTGCAGGTGACCCTGTGGAAAGAGTCGGTGGATGGACAGTGGGTGTGCATCAGTGATGTCAACAAAGGCCAGGGTTCTGTGTCAACCTCCATCACAGAGGGCCAACAGAATGAGCAGTGACAACACAGACGGCCTGGTCTTCTTGTTTCCAGGACTGCCTATTCTGGAACAACGTCCAAATAACTGGGAAGAAGGGTCCCAACACTACCAAGATTCCATACCCAAAGAGTGCCCACAGATGGAAACTGGGTGCTCACCTGCCTTACTGGGATTCCATGTTTAGTAATTTAATGTCCAGCTGAGAGTATTCATGTTAGGAACAAATGACTATTATTTTTAAATATTTTTGGCCATTTTTAACTATCTTTTGGTTCAGGCTGTTTCCAAGCTAATAAAATCATATTGCATAGAAACTTTGCTGTGTCATCCCACACAGTGTATCTACCCAAACTGGGCTGCTGTGAGCACCTGTGTAAGCTATATTCCAGGCTGGGCCTGCAAGGGCAGTAGCCCCTTCTGGGTATACTTACTCCATGGGATGGGGATTGATGACTTCTGCCCTAAAGAATGGGTATGAGATGCCAACACACATCCGTACGTCAGGCAAGGAATGTTAACCCAGAGCATTCAAACATTAAGGCTATGGTGGGAAACCATGGTTCTGGTCCTAAACAACCTTGAGCTAGGTACCACCTCCCAACAGAGGTCCTGAAACCTTCACCTGAACCAGCAGTCACAACAGTAGCTACTGTCTACCACCTGCTGCTTGAGTAGCCTTCACACGGTATTTCAGGTAAGCAATATGGCAGAGGAGATAGGCTTACCCACTTGCTAAGGAGAAAGCCAGGATTAGAGTTCCAGCCCACCTCACCCCAAACTTATCCACTGTAGAACCAAAGAGAGGGTGTTGTTAGTCCTCAGCCAGGATATGTTTCACACCAAACCTTTACATAGATACCAAGTTCACCTCAGGAGAACTATCCTTTTACTTTTCATAAGCCAAAACTGTTGTTTGCCATAACATGTTCAGGAATAGAGCACATGGCCTCCTAAGTCACTCCATAGGACCTGAACCCTCTGAAAATTGCATAAAAACCATAGCTTCCTTTCTTCCATGATATGCGTGAGAACAAGACTGGAAAGGACCGTTCTTGTGCTGCTCAACTTAGAGAGAATGCATGGGAGTCTGTCAGCCTAAGGACAAGCCTGGCTTCCTGTGCTGCTTGCTGCTCTCAACGGAGAGTGAGAGTGATACTACAACACATCACACAGCAGCCAGGGGCTCTTTGTAGCTTATGCCTTTGAGGATCAGTTGAAATGGTATGGGGCTGCAGTAAGTAAAATTATGATCCTAAGAGCTTAGATTGGAATAATAGCTCTATATGGCCAAGAGCAATAGTTTAAACAATCCCTGGTATCCACACAAGAGGGTAGTCAATGGAACACATTCATAGTACTACACTGGGGAAAGTCCTAAGAAAGACGATAGTCAAACATGGTAGGCACACTTATAATGCCAGCACTTGGGAGGCAGAGGCAGGAGAATTGCCACAAATTCAAGGCCAGCCTTGTCTGCAATAGTGAATTCCAGGGCAGGCAGAGCTACATATTGCAATCTTGTCTCAAACACCCAGCTATTACACCTTACCAGTATCCCTTCAATTAACTTTAAGGTTTGCTTTCTTTGTTTTGAGATAGGGTCTCTCTATGTAGTCCTGGCTGTCCTGGACCTGGATAGATACATAGCTGAGGATGGCCTTAAACTCTTAGAAGGAACCAAGTAAGTACAGGAAAAGGAGATTGAGAAAATAAACCAATGATGTGACCTGTGGGGCAATACCATATGGTCTAGCCTGTGTATAGTTGGATTCCTGAGGGAAGAGGGCAAGAAAGAGAAAAGTACAGGGGGAAGAAATTTGAAGAGACCACCAAATATTTTTCCACAATTAAAATTAAAACCCTAGCCAGGCATGGTGGCAAATTGCTTTTAATCCCAGTACTCGGAAGGCAGAGGCAGGTGGATCTCTGTGAGTTCTGGTCTACAAAGTAAGTTCCAGACAGCCAGGGCTGTTACACAGAGAAACCGTGTCTCAATTTAAAAAAAAAAAAAACTAAGACATTAATCCTCCAGTTGGGCACATTCAGGGACAGCAGCACTTTAGAGACATACATACTATAGTCACAAGAACACATAAAATAGGAGCCAAATTTTCATCAGAAATTACACAAAATCTCTGACAAGGGAATCTGTGGCTGTTATGTAGAACTGAATGGTATTGTAAAATAAAATAAAAGGAAAAAAAAATCTCTAACAAAAGAAAACTTACAGAATTCCATACCTGCTAAAATAAAAATATCTTTAAAATAAAGATGTTAGCTTTCTGTTATTATAACAAAATGCCTTAAATAAAAAGATTTACCTTAGCTAACAGTTTCAGGATCTTTGGTCCATGGTTTGTTGGGTCTGTTCCTTTGGCTTGTGGTTTATTTACTACATTATGGTGGACACTTATTGCAACGGAAGAAGCCTGTTCACTTCATGGCAGGGAGAAGCAAGAAGAGAAAGGGAGCCGGTGGTGGTGGTGGTGGTGGCGCACACCGGTAGGATTTGCTAAAGGAGGTGGAGGCAGGAGGATCACGAGTTTGAGGCCAGCCTGGGCTACACATTTAAAAATTTAGAAAAAGAGTAAAAAAAAAAAAAAAAGAAGAGAAAGGGAACGGGACCCCAATATCCTCTTCAAGGACATATCCCCTCACTACCTTAATTTTCTTCCATTATACCACACCTCTGGTTGGCAAAAGCAGCCTTTAGCAAACATTTAAGATCTGAACATGATAATGTTCTAGCTTGGTATGCTGTCACATACTTGTAATTTCAGCACTCAGGAGATAGAGGCAGGAAGATCCAAGAGTCCAAGGCCAGTCTCTGCGACATAGCAAGTTCAACACTAGTGAGATACTCTTAATAATAGGCAGGGGCTAGAGAGAACCCACATAAAGCTGGAGAGGTGGAAACAAGAGTAACCTTAAGAGCATACTAGGCAGCCAATCTAGCCAACGGGCAAGCTACAGGTGCAGTGAGACCTCGTGTCAAAAAATAAGGTGGGCCAGGCGGTGGTGGCACACGCCTTTAATGCCAGCACTGGGAGGCAGAGCCAGGTGGATCTCTGTGAGTTCGAGGCCAGCCTGGTCTACAGAGTGAGTTCCAGGAAAGGCGCAAAGCTACACAGAGAAACCCTGTCTCGGGGTGGGGGTGAGGGTGGGGTTGGGGTGGAGTGATAGAGATAGCTCAGTGGTTAACAGCACACATTGCTCTTGTAGAGGACCAGAGTTCTCTTATCAGCACCAACATCAAACATCAGGCAGCTTATAACTCCTGTAATTCTAGCATCAGGGGATTAACACCCTCTTCTGGCCTCTACAGGTACCTGCACACATGTGCACAAGCCCACACAGAGATATACATACACATGATAAGAGATAAAATTGTGAGGATGGCGGATGGAGTACAAATGTGGAAAGCACCTGATGCCAGTCTCTGGTCTGTAAATACCCGCACTACCCACATACACACAAAATATCAAACCACATAGCTGGGTGACACACATCAATAATCACAGCTCCTCAGGAGACTGAGGCCTCAGGATCTCGAGTCCAGGAGTTCAATCCAGTCTGAAGAAAAGAGCAAGAAATTGTTCTTGTCTCCCCACCCAAAACAAGAAGAAAAGAGAACAGAAGCAAGAAGGAGAAGGGAAGCGGAGAGAGGAGGAGGAGGAGGAGGAAACAGCCCAATAATGGCATATGCTAGAATCCTGGCAAAGGCAGGAAGACTACAAGGCTATAATGAGACCAATCTCTAAATCAGTAAGACCAGACTTTATTAGTTCCACTTTAAACACAAAGGGAGGAAATAATAAAAATGCTGAAAACATATTATATGCCAATCAAAAGGGAAGAATCAAGTATCTGTTTCTGTCAAATAAAACAGGCACTAGAAGGAGAATGCCATCATAGACACCAGAACATGATAAAAGGGTCAATTTGAGAAGGTCTAACAATCCAAAATTGTCTGCACTATAATAGAAACTTCCAGACACTTGGAGCAGGAACAACTACAAAGAAACAAGCTCAAATTTCAGCCTGACATTTCAATCCTCATTCAGTAGAACAAAGCTCTCAGAACTTAGTACAGAACACATGAAACATTCTTGTACTTGACCTGACATACAGAACATTCTACCCAGCAATGCTTCAGTGCATTCATTTGCTCCTACAATACTCATCCAACAAAACAACGTATGGACCTGAAACCCCAACACATAAAAATAAACTCAGAGGGTTGGTGTTGATCTCCCATGCCAGCTTTTCCCACTGCATGTGGCCAGCAAAGTTAAAGGATGTTTAATCTGAAATGTGTCTCTGTGTATCTCTGGGAAGAATATTTTTAAACAAGCACTACTTTATTTAAATTAAAATAATGGGGTGGGGGCTGAAGAGATGGTGATGGACCAGCCTGACTCCATATTAGATTAGAAGCCATCTTATTACAGGGTCAAAATAAATTCATTTCTGTTGTCTGTGAAACTTGGGTTTGAACATGTCTTAACCTATTTCCTGGAATTTGACATGTTCCATACCCTATACCCTAATCTCTACCCTGATGTTCTGCCAAATAATTTTAAAATGTTCTACCAAGTTCCTACATAACCAAAAACCCTTGAAACACCTCTAGCCTTGCAGTTTGGGGTCTAATATAAAGCCTGCCTTCTCCTGTGTTCCATGCCATTTTCATAAACCCCACTTCAAGGAAATAGCCCTGTCTGACAGAAAATAAAGCTAGCTTAATTTGACCAAAGAATTTGGATAATGGCCTTTACTCATTTGTTAAGACTGACAGTGACTTAGGGTCTAAGAGCACTGATTGTTCTTCAAGAGGACCTAGGTTTGATTCCCATACCCACATGATAGCTCACAATGGCTCACAACTTTTCTGGCCTCTGCAGGCACTGCACACAATATGACAAACAGACACACATACAAAACACCCATACACATAAAAGTAAGTTTTTAATCAAGTTAAATTAAAACAATGAACACCTGTGAACCCACACATTCACCCAAGAGCAAGTTACAGGGCTCTTCCATATTCTGGATCCCTCACCCCCAGCTTACTGGCCCACCTCTCTGTGGTCTCAGACAGGGAACCACAGCTGTGGTATGTTGACATTGACAAAAAGGAAACACATCCTTCCCAAAGAGGGCTCCTTTGTTTAGCCCTGGCTGTCCTGGAATTGCTCTGTAGACCATGTTAGCCTTGAACTCAGAGATCCCCCTGCCTCTGCCTCCCAACTGCACCACCACCACCCAGCTCAGAAAACAGCTTTTCATAACTTCCTCTCCAGCTAGCTTAGCTCATGGCAAGCTCTCAGTTCAATGAGACCCTGTCTCAAGGCAGTAAGTGATAGAAGACACCCAACATTCTGCCATGGCCCCCACACATGCACATAGAGCTTAGACCTACAAACTCAAGTGCACCACACACAAAAGAACAATTTTAACAATAAACTGTAATAAAACTTACTTGAAAAATGTGGGCCAGGTCTCTGCCATGTATCTAGCTGCACACTCCCTAGAGTATGAGGCAGGAATGGCACTTTAACCCAAGAATTTGAAGCTAGCCTACATACAGCACAGCTAAGCCTTATCTCAAAACAAGAGGGGGGAAAATGTAAAATAACCATACATATGAATTGCTTATTTCTAGACTTTTCCATATACTATTTCCAGATCATAGTCAACCCTAATTCAACCTATGCAAAGTGAAACTGCAAAAGGAGACTCCATAACAATATAAATATATGACACAGTTTACCTTTTTTTTTTTCCTTTTCTAAGATTTTTGTTTTATTTTTAAATTACATATATATGGCCAGGCAGTAGTGGCACACACCTTTAATCAGAGCACTCAGGAGGCAGAGGCAGGTGGATCTCTGAGTTCAAGGCCAGCCTGGTCTACAGAGTGAGTTCCAGGACAGACTCCAAAAGCTACAAAGAGAAACCCTGTCTCGGGAAAAAAAATAAAAAATATACACACACACACACACACACACACACGTCTGTGTTTGGGTATGTGCCCATAAGTGCAAGTGCTGGCAGAGGCCAAAAAGGGCACTGGATTCCCTGGAGCTCGAGTTACAGACAGTTGTGAGCCACTCAATATGGATTCTGGGAACTGAACTGAGATCCTCAGCAAGAGCATTATACACTCTTAACCATGAACCATCTCTCCAACCTAATATTTTTCCTTTTAAAAGTAGGCATTTTTTCTGGGCTTGCAAGATGGATCTGTAGGTTATGGCACTTGCTGCCAAATCTTGCATGAGTTTGATCCCTGGGTCTCACCATCAGTGAAAGGAGAGAACTGACTCTCATATGCGACTGTCCTCTGGCCTCTATATGCTGCAGCATGTATATGCCCAAACACATACACACAAAAATGTATTTTAAAATCTTGAATAGCTAATCTCAGTACTGAGGGAAGCCCCAGAACAATATATACCAGATACAGTCTCAAAACTGGTTCCCAAATAGCAGACTGTTAGTGGGGGGAGTGGGGGTGGGGTGGGGAAAGGCCTGAGGACCTCAGTGTGGATCTCAGTGGTTCCATAAAAGCTGAGCCAGAGTGGCAGCCTACCTGAAATCCTAAAGCCCAGTATGTGGGGCTAGAGGACCCCTGACGAGCTGGCCAGCTAGACGAACTGAATTGGCAAGTTCTCAATTCAGTGAGAGAGACTGCCTCAGAAATTAACTCTTAGAGAACAATTGAGGAAGACACCTAATGTTAACCTCTGACCTCCACGAGCATTGAGTACGCAGTGCATGTAAAGGAGTGTGCGTGCTTGCACGCACAATTCCCACTAATGGAAACCAATGCTTTTTAGGCACATGTTTGATTTCAGGTCTGAGGAGGAAGTGCACACAATGTATTTGAGGGATCTCAGTGGAACAGAAAGCTATTTTCAACTGGGGCCATTTTGAAAGCCTAACCCTAACCATAGCAAGTCAGTTGAAAAACCATGGGGTAGAAATCAATAAATAAGCTGAAAAGCCACCATGTAAAATAATTTGTGAATTAATGTCAGGGTCTTCAATTTGATTCCATTGGTCCGTATGTCGGTTTTTATACCAGTACCAAGCTGTTTTTATTACTATAGCTCTATAGTAGAGTTTGAGGTCAGGGATGGTGATGCCTCCAAGGGTTGCTTTAAGGTATAGGATTCTCTTAGCTATCCTGGGTCTTTTGTTTTTCCATATAGAGTATTTTTCTTTCCAAGTCTGTGAAGAATTGTGTTGGGATTTTGATGGGGATTGCATTGAATCTGTAGATTGCTTTTGGTAAGATTGCCATTTTTACTATGTTAATCCTACCTATCCATGAGCATAGGAGATCCTTCCATTTTCTGATATCTTCAATTTCTTTCTTTAGAGATTTAAAGTTCTTATCAAACAGGTCCTTCACTTGTTTAGTTAGTGTTATCCCAAGGTATTTTATATTATTTGTGGCTATTGTAAAGGGTGATGTTTCTCTGACTTCTTTCTCAGCCCTTTTATCTTTTGTGTATAGGAGGGCTACTGATTTTTTTGAGTTGATCTTGTATCCTGCCACTTTACTGAAGGAGTTTATCAGCTGTAGGAGTTCCCTGGTAGAGTTTTTGGGGTCACTTATTTATACTATCATATCATCTGCAAATAGTGAAAGTTTGACTTCTTCCTTGCCAATTTGTATCCCTTTGATCTTTTTGTTGTCTTATTGCTCTAGCTAGAACTTCTAGTACTATATTGAATAAATATGGGGAGAGTGGACAGCCTTGTCTTGTTCCTGAATTTAGTGGTATCGCTTTGAGTTTCTCTCCATTTAATTTGATGTTTGCTGTTGGCTTGCTATAAATTGCTTTTATTATGTTTAGAAATGTTCCTTGTATTCCTGATCTTTCTAAGACCTTTATCATGAAGGGGTGTTGGATTTTGTCAAAGGCTTTTTCAGCATCTAAGGAGATGATCATGTGGTTTTTTTTTCTTTCAGTTTGTTTATGTGGTGTATTACATTGACTGATTTTCTTTTCTTTTCTTTTCTTTTTTAAGATTTATTTATTTATTATGTATACAGCATGTATGACTGTAGGCCAGAAGAGGGCACCATATCTCACTACAGATGGTTGTGAGCCACCATGTGGTTGCTGGGAATTGAACTCAGGACCTCTGGAAGAGCAGTCAGTGCTCTTAACCCCTGAGCCATCTCTCCAGCCCTATTGACTGATTTTCAGGAAGACATCTCTTCCCCTCCAACCCATGCCCTCTTCCATGGTATACTTAAATAAATTAATTAATTAATTAAATAAATAAATAAATAATAAATCAATGAATGAAAAGTTCCCGGTTGTTTGTTGACTTGTAATTTCATGGGTCCCTCAAATCCCTGGAATCTGGTTGACCTGGGAGGTGCAGGGTGGGGCCGGTGGTGGTGGTGGTGGTGGTGGAGTGGAGACAGTCTCTCCGAGACTGGTTATGAAATGCCTACAGACATAGAGAGGTTCGGTTGCACCCACCGGTTTGGTTTTTCAGGAATGGTTTTTAATCTCCTCCTCCTCCTCCTCCTCGTGGGAATGTAAACTTGTACAACCACTGTGGAAATCAGTATGGTGGTTTCTCAGAAAATTAGGAATCGAACTACCTCAAGACCCAGCCATCCCACTCTTGGGCATATACCCAAGGAATGCTGATTCATACCATAAAGATACATGCTCAGCTATGTTCACAGCAGCACTATTTGTAATAGCCAGAACCTGGAAACAACCTAGATGCCCATCAACGGAAGAATGGATGAAAAAAATGTGGTACATATACACAATGGAGTACTACTCAGCAGAGAAAAACAATGAAAGCATGAAATTTGCAGACAAATGGATGGAACTAGAAAAAATCATCCTGAGTGAGGTAACCCAAACCCAGAAAGACAGTCATGGTATGTACTCACTCATAGGTGGATTCTAGATATAAAATAAAGAACAATCAGACCACAACCCATAGAACCATAGAGGCTATATATATAGCATGGAGGTCCCTAGGATGACTGTGGCTTATAATAAATTTCAGTTTTACTCAATTATTGAAAAAAAATAGCCAAATGAATGGAAACACATGAACTATGAACCAAAGGTTGAGGGGCCCCCAGCTGGATCAGGCCCTCTGAATAGGTGAGACAGTTGATTGGCTTGATCAGTTTGGGAGGCAACTAGGCAGTGGGACCAAGTCCTGTGCTCATTGCATGAGTTGGCTGTTTGAAACCTGGAGCTTATGCAGGGACACTTGGTTCAGTCTGGGAGGAAGGGACTGGACCTGCCTGGACTGAGTCTACCAGGTTGATTGCAGTCCTCGGGGAGGACTTGTCCTGGAGGAGGTGGGAATGGGGGGTAGGCTGGGGGTAAGGGGAGGGGGTGGGAGGGGGGAGAATAGGGGAACCCATGGCTGATATGTAGAACTGAATGGTATTGTAAAATAATATATATATAATTTGTGAGTTCATGTTAGAAAACACAAGTCAAACCCAAACTCTGAAAATGAGCAAAGGAATAGAAACCCAAGTAACGATCTTGCCTTCCCTGTGCAAACTACATATTCCGGCAATAAAATACTTGCAAGTGCACTCAGAACTTTAAGTTTGGACAAGGCGGTTGAGGTGGGCGGAGCCAGCAGCCATAGGGCCGTTTCAGTCTTACAAATGCTACAGTTTAAAGCAATAGATTCACAATAAGACAGATTCAGATGTAATAGTTTACAATGTGTGTAAAATATACATAGGCTTGAAAGAGACAAAAAAGGTGATAGTTATATAAACGTAGTTTAAAAAAATAAAGTCTTTAAAGAGACAATAAAATTAAAATAAAAAATAAGCCATGTAAAGAAGAATATTACACAGAGAATCTGGATTGTGTTGTCTTTGGGATTTTTAACTGCAGAAAAACATTTGCTCGTAAAAGATGTTGAGTTAAACCAATATGTATATTTTAAAGATACCTTGACTTCAAAATTAGGATGTAAGGATGTGTTGCTTTGGAAAGGAGACTCTGCTTTTGTTCCCACAGAAAGCCAGAGGCTATGGATTTGTTCCAGATTAAGATACATCAGGTTTGACCAGCCAAGACCCCCTGAAAGGTCTCCGATGACACCGTGGCCCAGATGATCCAACATCCAGAATGGTTTGAAGGCAACTGGCTCAGACAATACAGCCTCATGAACTATTCCATAATCCTAAAATTTTTTTGTGTCCCCATAAGATACAGCGCCCCCCTCCAGCAGGAAGTAGTAAGAAAAGCTACGCCCAAATTCCCAAATTATATGTTATTTTACTTTAAGGTTAAAACCTTCCTTTTGGAAAAAAAAAGGGGGGTGGAGTGCTGTGGGATGTTCTGTATGGCAAATGTGTTGCTCTGATTGGTCAATAAATAAAACACTGATTGGCCAGTGGCCAGGCAGGAAGTATAGGCAGGACTAACAAAGAAGAGAAAAGAAAGAACAGAAAGGCAGGAGTCACTGCCAGCCACCGCCAGGACAAGCAGCATGTGAAGATGACGGTAAGCCACGAGCCATGTGGCAAGGTATAGATTTATGGAAATGGATTAATTTAAGATATAAGAACAGTTAGCAAGAAGCCTGCCACGGCCATACAGTTTGTAAGCAATATAAGTCTCTGTGTTTACTTGGTTGGGTCTGAGCGGCTGTGGGACTGTCGGGTGACAGAGATTTGTCCTGACTGTGGGCAAGGCAGGAAAACTCTAGCTACAGGAAGTTGTCTGTGGTAGTTAACATCTATTCAGTACAAAGTCTTGGAGAACCTGAACAATGTTCAGTGACACCGCTGGAGCCTATAGGTAAATCTTGTTCAAAAAGAGGGTTGGAGAGGCAGCTTACTGGTTAAGGTTAAGATCATATAGCTCTTGCAAAGGACAAGAGTTCAAGTTCCCAGCACACATATCAGGTGGTTCACAACTGCCTGTAATTCTAGCTCTAAGGGGATCTAATACCTCCAGCTTCCATAGGCACCTGCACCCACAAGTACACAGACCCACACCCACACTCACATAATTAAAAATAAAATCTAAAAAGGAAAAAAACTGTTATTTTATAACCAGAAAAGAATTACTGAGGACACTTGTTGAACTAGTTTCCAGAGCTGCACTCAAGACCTTTTGGTGTCAAGTCCAAGAATGAGACCTGAAAATCTTATACTTATGAGCACTCTCCAAAACTCCGCATGCTATAGCTCAAATTGGCACTAGCAATTGAAACCCTGGGGCTAGAGTACCAGCAACTCAGAATGTTTAATGGCAGAGGGGCAAGTGGCCTTACCAAGTACCAGTGCCCAGAAAGGACTAGGATCCCAGGAAAGGGAAAGGACCAGATCTGTGAAAATGGCATACCTGTGAGGGATTTTTCTAGACTGGATCCTGTAGGTGGAAGACCCACCCTAAATCTGGGTCACACCTGTGGTAGCCCACATAAAAGGACAGAGAAAAAAAGGAAGCTTGCTTTTTGCCTGCTTGCCCTCACTCTCACGGCAACACCATGCATCCCGCAGTAAAGCATTCCTCCCTCGCTGGTATTAGAGCCTACTTCTAGATTGGAATGTAGACTGAAAATCAGTGGAAACATCCCATATTGTGACTGAACAACTAATGGATTCTTGGCTTTTCTGTTAGGAGACAGTCATTGTCGGACTAGCCCGACCATAGTCTGTAATCACTCTATGCTGCAAGCCACAGGAAAACTCAATGGAATTCAGCTACTATCACAAAGCTACTACTTGGAAAAATCAAGGACTTCTCCAAAGGTCAAGCCATTGCTTAAGAAGTCTTGGTGATATTTTAGCTTTTATATATATATTAGCTGGTTCCTAAAATGATTTTCTTGTGTGCTTCCAAGTACTCCTAACAGTGTATTTATCTAAAATGCTTACAAAGCATCCAAAGCCAAATCAAAATAACACCTGTCTCCTAGGTCAGGCAGATAGCTTTATTTCTTGTGCAATTGAGGGTGAGACCCTCCTTTCTTATACAACCTTACTAATAGATCCCTAACTTTTTTTTTTTGTTTTTCGAGACAGGGTTTCTCTGTGTTGCTTTGTGCCTTTCCTGGAATTCGCTTTAGAGACCAGGCTGGCCTCGAACTCACAGAGATCCACCTGCCTCTGCCTCTCAAGTGCTGGGATTAAAGGTGTGCGCCACCACCGCCAGGCTTAGACATCCTTTTCTAACCAGTCATTAGCACTCAATTGACCTCATCTTTTACCACTCCCATTTTCAGGTTGTAAAAGAAATCCTGGTGGAAAATTCTTACCTACCTTTATGACCCTGTAGAATTCAAGCCTGGTGACCTTGCTCAACCAGGGGCTTGCTATTGCTTGGGTTTATAATTGGATTCCTGGGAGAGTTAGAGGGAATGTAGAGAACTTAGAGATGGAGAACAGAGAGGGATAGGGAGGATTTTGACCAGAGAGAATGTGTAGACAAGATGGAAGATGAGGAAGTCAGATGGGAAAGTACTACCTGGATAAGAACAAGATGAAAAGGACCTAGATGAGGCAGAATTAAGACAAGAGAATTAAGATAGAACTTAGAGGGAGCAGTAGATAAATACAGAGAGAAATCAGGCAAGAAAGGAGCTAGGCACGACAACAGAACTGAAGTTATGTAAATAGGATGTTATGCCAGAGGAATTAAAGCAAGTGGACTATAGAGCTCGGTGTGCTGAGATTCTATTTCCCAAAAATAGTCCTCGCCGTTCGTAGTTTCTCTCCTGAGCCCCTGGGAAGTATTAATATACATAAGTTCATTCTATCGGTTCTGCTTCTCTGGAGAACACTGACTAATACAACAAGCATTAAAATTGAGTCCACCTATTTTGGTTTTGCCTTTGTTTATTGAGACAGGATCTCACACTGTAGCCCAGGCAGGCCTCAAACTTGTGTCAGTCCTCCTGTCTCAGCCCCTAGACTACAGGTATGATGTGAGCCATCATGTCTGACCTTTCTTCCCCTACCCCCATTCAGCCTGAGACTAAGATTTAGCCATATTGATTAAAAATACAAAACATACTGGTATGGAGGACGTCACAGTGACAAGCGAATAGGTGTCTGTTCCCCAGCTTCCCTTCCCACAGCCTGTGGTCCTCATATGGAGGCATCACTACAGTGGGTGTGCAGGGAATACTGGGATACCTGCTCCCAGGAGAGAACAGCCTGGCTTCCATTCTCAGAGCTGCCACATTGATTTTGGTCACAACAATCAAAAGTAGAGAAAGGACTGGAATAATGGCTCAGTAGTTAAGAGCACTGGCTATTCTTTCAGAGGTCTTGAGTTCAATTCCCAGCACCCACATGTTGTTTCACAACTATTAATAACTGTAGTCCCATGACATCCGATGACCTTTTCTGGTGTGCAGACATACAAGCAGACAAAATACCCATATACATAAATAAATCTTTAAAAGGGGGGAGGGGTGTTGTGCAGAAACCCCCTGTCCTTCCTGGAGTTATACAGTCTTCCCCAAGCTTGGGGAAGGTACATTTCCCAGCCCCTGCCCTCTTCCACAACTGTGGGTGGATAGTTAGGCATTTTCTAGTGCCTTCTCCCTCCACACTTCTTCCACATCACCAGACCTTCTTCCTGGCTAACCCACACTCTGGATGCCAAGGTATGTTACTAGAGGGTGCCAGCTCTGCCCCTAGATAGCCAGCAACTTGTGTGTTTGCTTACTTGTGGCCTTATCTAAGATCAACACCAGCACCTCCTGCCTCCAGAAGCTTCCAGGGGCCGAGTGGACAAGCCTCATATCTCAGTCAATGCCTGGTCACCATGCATTCAGGTGTTTCCTCACCACCTCCATCTTCAGCCCCTCTGGGCCCCAAGGCCAAATGGTTTCAGGTGGGTGACAGGGCTATGAAGGTGCCTGGTAATCTAGTTATGTTGGGGCTCAGACTAAACATAGGATTTCAGCTACCCCTGCCAGATGGTCTTTTTCTCGGAGGAGGGGCAACCCAGCCCATGCCTCACCTGTCCCTAGACTTCTGACGAGGGCCCAATCTCTTCCAAAACTACCTAGTAGGTCAGGATGTCAGGGGGCCCTGAATCATTTGTTCTGCTATCACCACCCCCACTACTGGACATCCACCCAGAGTGGCCCTGTTGATGCAATGTCACTATCACTGTGGCAGCAGGGACAGGTCAGAAAGCAGTGCTTCAGGAGTCACAAGCCTACACTGCCCCAGGCAGACATCTCTAGGCCCCAGCCCTCAGGCCATCCTATTTTTCTTTCTTTTTTTTTTTTTTTTCCCCAAGACTAGGTCTCTCTGTGTAGCCCTGGCTGTCACACTTACTCTACAAATCAGGCTAGCCTCAAATTCAGAGATCTGCCTGCCTCTGCCTGCCAAATGCTGGAATGAAAGGCATGCACTAACCACCACCCAGCCCTATTTTTTAAAGAGCATTATAGAAGAGTATCCAACTACACGAAGCCCTCTAGAAGTGGCAAGTCCTAGGGCCAAGAGAATTTGGCACACTCGTGTCACAACCATGGGCATGGTTCAACACAGCTGCTCCCACTCCTGCCCTGTCCCTCGGTCCTCAAAGAACTAGCAGGCAAGGGGAGTGGATCTTTGTGGCAAGGTTTCCAAGAACTGCCCCCTGTCAAAGTTACGCTGCAGGGCTCCCAACACCAAGTCCATCTCATCTGCTCTTCCACAATGGGCACCCCTTGTCCTAGGGCCGTGATACCTGCCAGAGGACAGAGAGGCAAGCTGTCAGGTTAGCAAACACCAGCCTGGGCTGGTGTATGGCTCAGTGGAAAATGCCTACCAAGTACAAGGCCCCAGGAATTATGCTCAACAGTGCAAAACAAAAACAAAAATAATCAGTAAGACCTTTTACCACACAGAAGAGCAATAAAACATGGCTACCAGGTGAGCGTTCCCCCACACTTGCTCCCTAGGAAGGACAGATCAACCCATCTTTGGGAATACCCCAGAGGCAGGTGTCTATATGACCAGTGTGTGGAAGTCAGAGACAAAGCTGAACAAAATCTTAAAGCTCTCCTGGTGGCAACACCATCTCACATGGAAGGGGGCAAGCCAAGGTCATACCACAACTAAGTCAGATGCCAGAGCTCCTCACCTGCCAACCATCTACCAGGATCAAGTTTACATAGGTATTACAGAGAATCAGGAGCTGATGCCCCACCAGAAGCCAACTGGATACCTCTCAGGGCACCTGACTGCCACTGTTGTTCAACAGTGGGGAGAAGAGTACTTAGTTCCCAAGGAATGCAATACTGCCCACACAAAGTAGATAGCCTCAGAGGTGAGGCTGTCAGATCCAAACAAACACAAGGCTTCCTATATAAGGAGCAGCCAAGCAGCAGGCACCACATCCCCAGGCATTCCAGGTAGGCTCTCTCTGCTGTGTTTGTGTATGTGCATGCTCACAGTGTGTATGTGTGTATGTGTGTGCTCACAGGGGTCTAAATTACTCACTACTAGCCATTCACTTACTTTCTTACAAGAGAGCCTTGCTTCACTCAGCAGTCCTACCCTTCCTTCAAGAAGTTTGCTAGGCTCCAACCTGAGCAAAATCTAAGACAGGGAGATGAGGTATGCTACCAGAAGACCTTCTCTCCCCAGGGCCATCTGTCCCCACCATCAAGGCCATGCTGTCTTCAGGGACCATCTGCAGTCTGCTACTCCTGAGCGTGCTCTGGATGGATGTGGCCATGACAGGCTCCAGCTTCCTAAGCCCAGAGCACCAGAAAGCCCAGGTAAGTCCATCTCCACAAGCCCCACATCCATCCTGACCTGGGACCAGCAGCAGTGGCTCCATCTTTCTGGGCTTCAAGCCTTCTCACAGCATAAAGGAAGCCTCTGGATGTGACCCAATTCTGCTTTTGGAATGATACGCAGATTTAAGACCCTAAAGAGAAAACCTCATCCAAGCATGGTAGTGCACACTGTAATCCCAACACTGGTAGATGAAGGCAGATGAGCCTCAAATTCAAGCCCAGCCTGGGCCACATAGTGAGACTCTATTTCAAAAAAACTAAAACTAATTTTAAATTTTAAGAAAAATAAACCGATTGTGGTGGTGCATGCTGGTAGGATTTGCTGAAGGAGGTGGAGGCAGGAGGATCACAAGTTCGAGGCCAGCCTGGGCTATACATTTAGCTGGGTGGTGGTGGTACATACCTTTAATCCCAGCAATCTGGAGGCAGAGGCAGGTGGATATTTGTGAGTTTGAGGCCAGCCTGGTCTACAGAGCGAGATCCAGGAAAGGCACAAAGCTACACAGAGAAATCCTCTCTTCGGGGGTAAAAAAAGAAAGAAAAAAAAAAGTGACCCTCTTCTCCTTTCTAGCAGAGAAAGGAATCCAAGAAGCCACCAGCCAAACTGCAGCCACGATCTCTGGAAGGCTGGCTCCACCCAGAGGGCAGAGGACAGGCAGAAGGGACAGAGGAGGAACTGGAGATTAGGGTTGGTACCCAAGCACCAGTATGTTCTTATAGCAGTAAAGGGAGGGTTTTTTTGGTTGGGTTTTTTTTTGGGGGGGGGAGGCTGGGGGGTGGGGGAGGTGGAATGTAAGCTAAATGCAGGGCTTTTCAAGCTACTCAAGAATTGGAGTCCAGCAACAACAGCTCCACAAAGGGTTTAGGGTCTCTGGCCCAAGAGCAAAATGTCCACAGGTTAACTATGCTGTAAGGGTAGCAAGGGAACAGCCACGAGCTGCAAAGATGTCAGCAGACTCCGGGGATGGGGGTGTCACAAAGAGCCAGGAAGCACAAACAGAGAGACAGAGACAGAAGAAAGCCTTTGTCTATCCCAGGGGCCTCTCAGGCCTGCCCTGGTTATGGAGAGGTGAGTGGCCTGCTCACACCTGTGGCCTAATGAGTCAGTTTTGCTCTGAAAATTTTTACATAAGGTGAGGAAAAACCATAAACAGCTCAAGGATTGGGAGAAGAGAATAAAGGAACCCAGAGATGCCTCTCAGCAGCTCACCTTAGGATTCCCCTGAGAACTGTAAATAGCATTTGGCAATGTCAGTCCCTATACTGTGTGTCTACATGCATCTTCATCTTTAAACAGGGCATGATTAACTGGGCAGCAGGGGGCACAACCTAGGGCTTCACAAATGCTAGGCCTGTGCTCTGCCAAGGGTCACATCCGCAGGCTGTTCTACTGTCATCATGGACAATGCATTTACTCTCTACAAAACCCTAGATAAGTAAGATAAGTGAGGCTGGCATCATTTGCTAAACTTTGTAGATAAGAAACACAAGTTGAAAGGTGAACTCACTTACCCAAGGCTATCAGGTCAGGGTTTCCTTCCTCCATCTTCCTCTCTGATCAAGGGCAAATGCCAATGCCAAGATCACCAAACTCCTGGTCTCTGACCCTCTCTGGAGTCTGAGAATCTTCTCAAAACCTTGCTTCACAGGAAGTGAGACCCTTAAGACTAACTCCTCTGCCTCCTCAAGGTTCCTTCACTAACATGGCATGGACACAGTCTTGAGACAACCAGGTCCACACTGGGCAGGTGGCTACCCCAGCCACAAGAGCCCTGCACTTAGTTCTTATAGGGAAGAAATCTTAGCACAGGGCCAGGATTAACATTTCCTAGTTCCTATGATCCTCAACAGGAGCCAGACATCTGGCCTACATAGCAAGTACTAGGCACAAACAGATGGAGAGACCTGTAGCATGCTAGGCACAGAGTATGACAACTGCCTACCCTCCCATTTGGGGCTCCATCTCTCCAAAAAGGTTTTCTCTCCAAAATCAGATCTGTAGACAGAACACCAACTACCTCTACCACACTAAACAGATGGACCATGAATCAAGAAAGAAGAGGCTTTTCCAAGTTGTATGAGAACCAAATGCTGCCACCTCTCACATGCCCCTGACCATTCAGTCCTAGGGTGTCAGCTCCGGCAGGACCCCTATGGACGCGTGGTTTTCTTCCTTGATGGTTAGGTAATCTGACCAGCTTGCACAGACAACAGAATGTGAGAAGAAAATTTAGCATTTGCTGAAGATAAGGCTAGAAGGGCCCCAGGTCCCTAAAAGTCACAGTACTCCCTATCTATGCTGCTCCCTATTCATATTTCCTGAGGCTGAAACAAAGTGAGGAATGGGCTACCATCCACCTGGTGCCTAGCAGCCTGATAGAGCCTGTGC
This sequence comes from Peromyscus leucopus, assembly GCF_004664715.2. Taxonomy (NCBI): domain Eukaryota; kingdom Metazoa; phylum Chordata; class Mammalia; order Rodentia; family Cricetidae; genus Peromyscus; species Peromyscus leucopus. The sequence goes on from NC_051065.1 coordinate 157,144,122, forward strand.
CCATGCCAAGCAAGGACTTGGGACTAAGCAGATTTCTGAGTCCTGTTTTCTAAATCCTTGGCTACCACCTCTATCTGTGACACAGGGAGGTCATCTCACTTCTGCCCTGAAGACAGGGAGAGTACCAGACCAGTTAGCACTCCCCTCTGGCTCTAAAATTATATTCACGGACAACTCAGATGGCCAATATAGCCAGGCTTCCCTGGGGAGAGGTGGTGTTTTGGGCAGGGCAGGCAGAATGAGACCTTAGGACTTCCCAATCCTACCTCCTAGTTCAACGCTCCCTTCGACGTTGGTATCAAGCTGTCAGGAGCTCAGTACCAGCAGCATGGCCGGGCCCTGGGGAAGTTTCTTCAGGACATCCTCTGGGAAGAGGTCAAAGGTGAGTCAATCTGAAAAGGAGCTTAATCTAGTTTATGAGTGACATAAATTTTCTTCCCCAACCCACTCTCGAGCTTCAAATCTTTTTTTTTTTTTTTTTTTTTTTTTTTTTTTTTTTTTTTTTTTTGAGTTTCTAATCTTCCTTACTACCTGTGGAAAAGAGTGCTGAGCTGGTATATGTAGGCAGCCCAGGAGGGCTGGAGCACCAGGTCCATCTTCAACAGCTCTGTTCTAGAAACTAGTGTGTTAGCTAGCTGCTAGGCCCCATCTGAGGCTCAGTTTTTTAACTGTGAGGTAGGGCTGATATACCTATTGCCAGCATTTCAGATTATCTGGCTTTGAAATATCTTTACAGTGCCACATCATGAAGGGAATCTGCCACAATGGTACTGAATGCTAGCAGACATATCTTAAGTTTTGTTTTTGGTTTATTTTTTGTTTTTTTGAGACAGGGTTTCTCTGTGTAACAACCCTGGCTGTCCTGGAACTCACTTTGTAGACCAGACTGGCCTGAAAAACACAGAGATCCTCCTGCCTTAGTCTCCCAAGTGCTGGGATTAAAGGTGTGTGCTAACACGCCCAGCTATACCTTAGGTTTTTTGTGTAGTGATGGGATGAAACAGAAGCACACTATCACTGAGCTGCATCTCTGGTTTTCAGTATCCCCTTACTTTGTGAAATAAATACCCAGCTTTTCCACACCTGAGGAAAACAAAAATTTCAAGAAGTTACATTCTTTCTCTAAGCACTTCCTCACAAATATGGCAGTCATACACACCTCACCATACAGATGAGGAAAGCTAGATTTGGGGATATAAGGACACTTACCCAAGAGTACATAGTCCACACTCAAATGTCATCTTCTAAGTCCAAGGCCAGTGATTCCCCACCCCCATCCCTACACACTAGCTCCCAGCATACCAGGATTAAGAAAAGCAAATTTGATGACACAAGCAAGATGGAGAACCTGAAGACTGACTTGACCTCTTGGTTTTTCAGAAGCACCAGCTGACAAGTAACTACTGACAGGACTGGCTCACTGTGATTTCCTCCTGAGCAAGAACTCACACCCAGTCTTAGCCTCCTCTGCAACTCCCCGCACTCTCCTACTGCCTTAAGAATAAATGCTCAAGCTGTGTGTCAAATGTTCAAAATAATTTTTTTCATCGACATGGTAAAGTTCACATTTTACTTAAAAATTATTGAAACAATGAAATAAAAAAATGCTTTAAGTTTATGACCCATGAGAAAAGAAAAACAAACCTACAGCAAGGCAGGAGCATGCTTGAAACCCAAAGGAAACCTTACTCATTCCAGCAGTAAAACAGCAGGAGGCATGTAAGACAGCAGGTTCCAAAGGTGGGGGTTAGAGGCCACACACATAGTTTATTTCATAGCAGAGCTTCCTGAGTTATTAAGAGCTACACTAGGAGTTTCCAAAGAGCCACCAATGGCTGCATTCATAAAGATACCAGTTGACAGTATCACAATCAACACACTCAAGACCTGTCTGGGGTGATCAGAATGGGCGCTTGGTAATGGCTCTCGGACCATACCACACAGAGCCCTGCGTGATAACCACATTCTCCAGTAAATGTCCCATGTGCTCAAGGCTGGCCACCACCTGATACCAGGCAGATGTCCCAAAATATTTCCCAAATTGCAGCTCACAGCTCATGAGCCTTGATCCCCAAGTCCTACCGCTGTATTCCAGTTGAGACACCTTAGTGAAAATTTTTAGACCATGTCCCAAAGCCCAGTGATATTAGATGAGACCTATAACTAAAGCAAGAGCTCAGAGACCAGCTCTCCAAATTCCTCGTGCAGCCCAGTGAGCACTTAGGATAAATAGGGAGGACACCCGGTGGTGCCCAGCCAAGGTAGCATTGCTACAGCAAGAACCATGTACCTCCTTCAAGGGAAGCGTTGGCCACCCAGAACCCAAGGCCCGAGATGACCAGGGATGGGCACACTTGACAGGCACTGTGAAATCTAAACACATTCCTGGCAAGGAGCTGTGATACTCCTCGACATTACCATATGGGAACTCCTTACAAATTAATGTTCAGCCTCACTCCAGCCCTTCTCCAGAGAACCCTTTAACAAAGCCTCCAAGGAGTCAGCATGGTGGTGCACACCTTTAACCCCAGTACTCAGGAAGCAGAGGCAGGCAGATCTCTTTAGTTTGAGGTTAGACTGGTTCCAGGACAGCCAGGGATATTACACAGGGAAACCCTGTCTCGAAAAACCAAAACAACAACAACAACAACAAAAACAAGCTATGACTTGCTTAGAAGTCCCAGGATCCTGTTCAAACAACACAGCACACAGAGCCAGGTAACTATGGGGTCCTTTGCAAAACTGGAAACAAGGAGATACACAGATGTCCACTGTGCTGCTTAGTTTTTTTCAACCTGACAAAGCTATTAATCATCTGGGAAGAAGGACCTCAACTGAGAAAATGCCTACATTAGATTTCTTATGAAGCAAGTCAGTGGGGCATTTTCTTGGTTAATGATTAATGTGGGAAGGCTTAGCCCACCTCGAGCAGTGCCACCTTTAGGCAGGTGGTCCTGGGTTATAAGAAAGCAGGCTGAACAAGCAGGAAGAAACAAGCCAGTAAGCAGTATTCCTCCATGTCTCTGCTTGAGTTCCTGTCCTGGCTTCTCTCAGTGATTGACTGTAACCTGTGTGCTAAAAGAAAAAAAACCTCCCCTCTCCCCTCAAGTTGCTTTTGGTCAAGGTGTTTTACCCTAGCAATAGAAAAGCTAATGCATTCAGCTTCTCTCATTTTCCCTCCCGTCTTTGCAGAGTTCACTGGTATCAATTAGGTAGAGCCCTAAGACATGCAACAGCACCAATGTCTTGCTGACCTTTCTACCAAGAGCACCTGTCTCTAGACCTCAGAACAGCACAAGCAGTAAGATTTTTGTCACAAGTGACCACTGTAACATACTGGAGAGCAGAAATGAAGGAAAAGAGACTTAGCAAATGGAGGTAAAGAAATTGAGTGGAACAGTTGCTCACAGTTCCTCAGCAAAAATGAATACTTACTTCTCTTTCTCCGGCCAGTGCCCTGCTGTCATTCCTTTAAGGAGCAGATACTGAGCACACTCTGGCCACTCTACTTACCAGGTGGTTCAGTGTGGGTGTGGGGTGACTATGAATACCAGCTGTACAATCCACATCAAGACCCTGCACTTCCCTGGCTCTTCTTCTGCAAAACTTAACCCAGCATCTGGCACAAGGGTGCCCAGAGAACAGGCACACAGTTATCCTAATAGCTACTACTCCATGATCCTACTGTGTACATTCAAACAGATGAGTTTAATTTCTGTTCATTTTCATAGCAAGTCTACTTATGAGAGAATTCACAGAAATGAAGTAACTCTCTCAAAGTCACACAACAAACACCTGAAGACATAACCAGAGCCTCACACATGAGGTATGTGGTTTTTCCATCTTAACTCTGCTCTATTGGCCCAACTGCAAGGATCCAGGATTTCATAAGCGTTTTCAGTGCTGGGGTAAGCCCAGGCAGGGCCTGTGTATGCTAAACAAGCACTCTACCAGGAGCTATGCCCCTCCTTTTGTTTTTCACTGTCCTTGACAATTCAAGTGAACCTAATGTGGAAAGGATAATTTCAAGTTAACAACTGGCAGAAATACAATGTATCCAAGCACATGATTAGGATACACAGTACCAAGAAAATACATCTTTCTAAACATGTTCCTACAGCAGTTTTCTTTTTTTTTCTTTCTTTGTTCATGGTTGTTTTGTTTCCTTGCTAAGTCATGCCTGGCTGGTGGCTTTGAACTGTCAACCCTCCAGCCTCTGCCTCCCAAATGCTGGGACCATGGTCAGTTTTCTCTTTTTTGGGGGGAGGTGGGTTTTTAAGACAGGTATAGCCCTGGCTGTCCTGGAACTCACTCTGTAGACCAGGCTGGCCTCGAAATCAGAGATCCGCCTGCCTCTGCCTCCTGAGTGCTAGGTCAGTTTTCTTAAGCCCACTCCGTCATGCATTATTTAATGGCTCCACTAACTTAAGGGTCCCTGGAGCAGGGAATGAGGCATTTTCAAGAGGAAAAAAAATCTCCTGTAAGAGAAAACCGTTTTACAATTAGCATAACAGCCCATAAAGCTACATGCTCAAAACGTCTTAACAAGCACCAAAGGAGAAGCCAAACATACACAATAGCATCCCCCTCCCTAAATCTGAACACTCAAACAGCAGAGACAAACAGCCAAAGGGACCAAGTGGAGCCAGCCAATACCAATTATCATCCCTGACAGTTTGTCTTGAAATATGCCAGTGGCCAGCTGCCCTTATAAAACAAAATGAAAGTGCTGAAATTAAATGATTAAGTATCAAGCCCCCAAATCAATGCAAAATGATGGAAACACCAGAAGAGCCGCAGAAGAAAGGGACAACTACCAGATCCAGACAGGAAAGAAGACGAAGTCAGGGAACCTGCTACAAGTTTGTGATCAATACTCCATGACAATCACCTGACCATGTATGCAGACACAGGGGGAAGGGAGCCCGCCTCTCTCACATATCACCTTCATTTCCAGCCTAAACAAAGAGTAGGGTGCAGTTTCATGGTAGAGAACCCATCAGCCCAAGCAAGGAAGGATCTGGGTCAACCCCCAGCACCACAAACCCAGAAAAGCCCCCCCCCCCCCCGCCCGCGCCCCCCCCCCTGCGCGCGCGCGTGCGCGCGCGCGTGCGCGCGCGCACACACACACACAAAAAAAAAAAACCTTACTTAATAGGGGCTGGATACAATTTATTGGTTAAGTGCACTGGCTGCACTTCCACAGGCCCTGGTTCATTTTCCAGCACCAACAAGGCAGCTGAGTCCCAGGAGATCCAACACCCTCTTCTGGCCTTCATGGGCACCAGGCACATAGATGTTACACAAAGATACATGCAGGCAAAACACCCATACAGATAAAATAAAAAAAAAAAATCTTAAATACCATAAAATAAGATGACTGACTGCAAATAGTCAGACAGTCCCCCCCAGTTTACCTGGAGACAGAGTTCAGAGCCCAAAACACACACTACAACTGACTCATCAACACCCCCATGAGGGAGATCATTGAGTCTATTCTGAGAAAAAAGATAAAGAAATAATAGGATAAATGGGTAGATCACTGAATCTACTATAAAAAGAAAAATGGGGAAGATATAAAAATGACAAAAGGTAGATTATTGAATCTATTATGAAAAGAAAAATGAGAATATGGATATAAGATAAAAAGGGAGATTATGGAATCTACTTTTAAAAGGGAACTACTTGTTTTAAATAGGATAAGTAATGAAATTTTGTCTGAGTTTATCAAATGTTACTGGACTGGACATGGTTATATATTAATGGAGTTTTTTGTCTGAATCTGTCAAATGTTAATGGACTAGACATCGTTAATGTAATCTTGATTGTGTATATTGTATATACTTATTGGATATAATTTTTCTTGTATTAGTTATAAGCTTTTTTTTTTTTTTTTTTTTTTTTTTTTTTTTTTTTGAGACAGGGTTTCTCTGTGTAGCTTTGCGCCTTTCCTGGAACTCACTTGGTAGCCCAGGCTGGCCTCGAACTCACAGAGGAGATCCGCCTGCCTCTGCCTCCCGAGTGCTGGGATTAAAGGCGTGCGCCACCACCGCCCGGCAGTTATAAGCTTTTTTAATTAGACAAAAAAAGGGAAAATGTGGTGGTATTGTGTTCCCCAAAATATTGTGCACGCTTATAAACTTATCTGGGGACAGCCACAATATTAAATATAGAGGATAGGCAGTGGTAGCACATGCCTTTAATCCTAGCATTCCAGAGGCAGAAATCCCTCTGAATCTCTGTGAGTTCAAGGCCACATTGGAAAGAGCCAGGCATGGTGACTCATGCCTTTAACCCCAGAAAGTGAGCCTTTAATCCCAGCGAGTGAGGCAGAAAGCAGAAACTAGAAGCTTTTAGCTAGTTAAGCTTCAGGCTCTCAAGCAGTTCAGTTGAGAGCCACTGAGATGAGGACACAAGCTTCCAGTCTGACGAAACAGGATCAGCTGAGGAACTATCAAGGTGAGGAAGCTGTGGCTTGTTCTTCTTCTCTGATCTTCCAGCATTCACCCCAATAAGTGGCCTCAGGTTTGATTTAATTTATAAGACCTATTAAGATTCCCGCTACACCCCCATGTATAACACTGCTTTCTTCTGCTGAACTATGTCCTCCCCAAAGGCTAAACAGCTATAGCACACCAAAGTCTGCAGGAAAGTAAAATGGATGTCTCATCCCAAGGCAGCTGACTTTTCAGACAGGACTGTGTTCTGACAGCCACTTGAATCTTACAGTAAGTTTACAATACCTCCAGACATTCCCAAGTACGTTGGTTAGTTTGTCAACTTGACACAAGCCAAGTTCACTGGAAGAGGGAACCTCAATGGAGAAAATACTCCCATGAGACTGGCATGTAGGCAAGCCTATGGGTTACTTTCTTGAATCATGATTGATATGGGAGTGTCCAGCACATGGAGCGTAGTGACACACCTGAGCAAGTGGTCCCAAGTTGTATAAGGAGACAAACTAAGAAAGTCATGGGAAGCCACTAAGCAGCGTTCTTCCATGGCCTCTGCTTCAGTTCCTGAGTTCCTGCCCTGACTCCCTTGATGATGGATTGTAATCTGCCAGGTGAAAGAAACTCTTTCCTCCCTAGGTTGGTTTTGGTCAGTGTTTCATCACACCAATAGAAAGCAACACATAGAACACCATGTTACCACCGGGCAGTGGCAGTGGCGCACACCTTTAATCCCAGCACTCGGGAGGCAGAGCCAGGTGAATCTCTGAGATCGAGGCCAGCCTGGTCTACAGAGTGAGATCCAGGACAGGTACCAAAACTACACAGAGAAACCTGGGGGATTGGGGTGGGGGGAGAACACCATGTTACCAAGCTGACTGGACTAGCCTCCTGCATCACTCAGACAATCTAGATACACAAGGTCAGCATGGGATGGGGAGGTAGATTAAAGACCCCTCCCTTTACTTTTAGAGAGAAGGCCAAAGCCAGGGAGAGACAAAAAGGCATCTGGGCAAGGCAGTTGCCTCCAATCTGGTGTAGTGGTCAACAGTAATGCCCTCAGGTGAGGCTAGTAGTGCCCTCAGAGATACCAGGGCCTGCTACAGAGGGAATGGCTTCAGAACAGCTTGTCTGAGTAACAAGTAGTGTGGCAGACTGAGCAGACCCCAAGTCTTCCGAACAGGAGGCCAAGTCCCCTGTGCTTCCCACAGTGACAAATGTGAAGCACAGACAAAACACAGCTGACCCAAGGGGGGTGGACAGAGACGAAAGCTATTTCCCAGACCTGACACTGAGTCCCAGGGTTAGGTAGAAAGTCCAGACAGGCAATAATCGGTGTACCTATTTTACCTCACAAAGTTCAAGACCATTTTTCAAAGACAAAGCCACCTAGAAGAACCCTGTTAAGTGCTGGACTGTACGACCTAATCCTTCGGAACCAAGAACAGGGTTCTCCTCCAGTAAAGCCTGGGTTAGCACCACCTCCAGGGTCTGCAGTGACCCCAACTTTACAAGGAACCACAGAGACCTCCCCAAGGAAGCTCCTTTCATGATGAAGCAGGGACCAGATTACACATCCACATGTGCTAAGACAAAGAAGTGACTTTATTCAGACTGCTGGGAAACCCAGGCCATTGGGCAGGGATCCAGACTGGCCAACTCATTGTATTCTTGTGCCACAAATGATTTTTGCTCAATGATTACCCTGGAGCCATGTGGCCAGCAGGCAAAACTACCCCTCTCCTCAAATCCACTCCATAGTACCCACCCACCAAGCAGCAGGTGAAGCCTTGTGATGAGGTTCCAAGAGTAACATCCCATCCTGGTTTGCTGAGTTTTGACAGGATCTCCAACACATCCTTCACCTTGGACACAAGCAGATGGAGGCCATCCTATACTATCAGGCCACTGGTCATCCTAGAGGGTTTAAAAAAGAAAAGGAGGTTCCAAGTTCAAGCTCAACAAACCAGGCTTAATACCAACCCTAAACTTACATTCTTTTTTTAAAAAATTATTGTTGTGAATATACATAACTAGGGTGGCATGCTGCCACAGCAGGAGTGAAGTTAGAAGCCAACTCTATGGAGTTGGCTCTCTTTCCACCTTTATTCAGGTTCTAGGGATCAGACTCAGGTCACCAGGCTTGTACAGTAAGTGCCTTTACCCACTGAGCCATCTTACTGGCCTTTGATTTACTTTCTCTGCTAGGTGTGTCCAACCTTTAACACCATAATGTAACATGGTTATCTAGAAGGATCACATGTAAGAAGCAGGCAAGCTAGTTACAAAATATATCTCAAAGTTTAAGTAAGCTTATGGACTTCCATTCAACTGTATTCCTAACTTTCCTTGGCTGCAGACTACAGGCTGGACATGCCAGTTAGTAGTTTACACCAGAACAGCCCCCCAAAAAACAGCCAAAGACTCTCATGGCTGACTGCTAAGAAACATGTGGCTCTTATGACCTTTGCCAGAAGATGTCTGCTCATGCTCCCTGCTCAAAGACTGTAGAGGCGACTGGTGTTCTCTCGGAGGACCGCCAGAGTACGGGAAAGTGACTCCTCTTTGACTCTGGCAATCTCTCGAACTGTGTGCAAGGCCAGGCCTGGATGGGCATACTGGCAAAGACTTCTCGGCACCTGGAAGACAGCAAGCATTCACATCATTGCTGTGCCTTCTGAACATATGTCACATAGAGTGTCCCCCATCCCATCCCCAGCAAGGACCTCTTTGGGGCTGCCCTGCAGAGACCCCTTTACCTGCAGGTGCAGGAAGAGTCCTAGTCATGGGGGGCTCTGGGTGAGCAGGGTCCCACGCTTCCATGGACTACCCTCTACAGGGTAGGGCTTTGCACTGCCTGGAAGAGAGTGGTTACCCTTCAGCTTCTCAGCCCCCAGGACTTTTGGTTCTACAGAGTAACAACAGGGAGACACCTATACCGCACAGGGTGACACCAGGAGGTCACTGGGACTTGGGCCCAGCCAGCCTCCCACCCACTCGCCTCAGTGCCTCAAGTCGGTCTGAAGACAGTCCTACCTGGCGAGGGAGGAAGTAGGGTGCATCTGTTTCCACAATGATCCTGTCCAACGGGATCTGTCTAAGGGCATCCCGGGCCTCCCAGGCGGAGGAGTAGGTCAGTACTGCTGTGAAGCCCACCGACATGTTAGGGAAGTACTTCAACAAAGGCTCAATGACTGAGTAGCTGCCAGTGAAGCAGTGCCTGTGGGAGAGTATGGTTCAGGGCTTGCTCCCAGGCCGCAGCAGCAGCCCCTAGCTGCCTCCAGGCCTGCAGAACCCATTAGTGGACCCTAGAAAAGAAAAGCTTGCACCCAAGCAGACTCCAGAGCAAGCCGAGAAGGGAGCCAGGACAAGTACAGCAGAACAAGCTGGCATGAGGTTCAGCTACTGAGCACCACCAGTCCCACCTCTACCCCACAACCTGGGCAGCCACCTGACACAACCACAGCCATGGCACAGGCTGGAGTAGTGTGGGAGAGGAGACAGGAGACATAAAGACCAGCCCTCCCAAGGTTACAACTACACATGGAAAAATCATGCCTATGCTGTTAGATGCACTAAGTGAAAATGGCCAAATGAAAATCATGGAGAATGGGTCACAGGTGAAAAGGAAGAATTTTTTTTTTTCCTGATTTCTTGAGACAGGGTCTCTCTACATAGCCCTGGCTGTCCTGGAACTCACTATGTAGACCAGGCTGGCCTGGAACTCAGAGATCCATTTGCCTCTGCTTTTCAAGTACTGAAATTAAGAATTTTCTTCTTAAATGTGATGGCAGTTCATGTTCTTGGGTAACAAATACTGTCAACTCATCTGGAACTCTGGGCTTACTGCAGCCACAACTCCCCATCAAACTGTCTTAGCTTTGGTCCAGCTGTCCCCTTAAAGACAGCCATTGTCAAAGCCCTGAAAACCCAACCAACCATTTCTTACTGCACCTCAGCCACTGCTTTAGTAGACAGGGGTACAGCACAGTGGCTGAAAGCCCACTCCCCTCTTGCCATCTGAAAAGACCGAGATTTGCTTGCAAACCCCTGAATTCTATTCATCCCTCTGCCCAGCAAAACTGCTCACTCAGGCATCAACTCCTGACCTCTAGTGAGAGTAAAGGGCCCCTACCTGAGCTCCCTCTATATCCATGTCCACCTCAGTCCCACACTCTGCATACTGATGCCAGCAGTGGTCTAGTTTCGACAGCTCCTCCATGACATCTCCAGAGGGGATGCAGGAATGCAATGTAGGAATGCAAAGGAGTTTCCTAGACTAAGACTGTGGTTGCCACTGAGGTAAAACACAACCAGAACCTTTAATGCTAACTGGGATAAATGGATTTTTCAGTCAGGTATGGTGGTGCATACCTATAATCCCAGCAGAGGGGAGACAGAGGCAAGAGGATCAGGAATTCAAGGTAATCTTCTGCTATATACCTGAAGTCTGACTTGGGCTAAAGTGAAACCCTATCACAAAACAAACAAAAAAAAGCTTTCAAGTAAGGAAAAGAAGTATAAGAAGTACCTTTTCAGAAACCTTGGAAGGGTCTCTCTCTGTACACTGAGCTACTGTACCCTAAAGCAGCCTCTCCCACATTTGAGACCAAGAAGCCCCCTCTAGCTCGTTTGTGATAAAAGGATATTGATTTAAATTGTAAAAAAGTCATGGCTGTATAAACAAAGACTGGTCAAGTACCAGAAGTTTCATGTGATTCTACTTAATGTTAAATTCTTTTGAAAAGATACTTAAAAACACATTAGGAAGCCAGGTGTGGTAGCACACCTTGTAATCCCAGAACTCTAGAGGTTGAAGCAAGGGGATAACCACAAGTTCCAGGCTAACCGAGACTTTCAAGACCCTGTCTCAAAACTCCCAAATTTTTCTTAAATGTAATTTGGGAGAAAAGGTAGAAATGATGTAAATAAAGTACTGATATATGAAAATCTAAAAAAAAAAAAAATTTAAGTTACTTTAAAAATGCAACAAGAGGGGCTAGAGAGATGGCTCAGTGGTTAAGAGCACTGACTGCTCTTCCAGAAGTTCTGAGTTCAATTCCCAGCAACCACATGGTGGCTCACAATCACCTGTAATGAGATCTGGTACCCTCTTCTCTCCTGCAAGGACACATGCAGACAGAACATTGTATGTATAATAAATAAATAAATCTTTTAAAATAAAATTTTTTAAAAAATGCAACAAGGGTCCAGGCCACAAAAGATCTCAAAAACCACCCTAACAGCATGATTGCTTTCTTGCGCTTCATCTGCAGTTAGTACAGGAGTGCCCAGGTGCCCACTGAAGCTGCAGCTCCTAACCTATGGATCTTGTAGTCAGAGGGCACAAATTTTTTCATGATGTCCAATAGATCTTCATCAGCTTCACGGCAGTGGATGACCAAGGGCTTCTTCAGAGACACAGCCAGCTGCAGCTGCCTCTCAAACACCTGAAAGAAAGCAAAGTGACAGCAGGATTAATGGCCCTTCAGTCTGTTACCTCTGGGTACTGCAGCTGTCTCTTAATTTTTTGCTTCTAAACTATACAATAGAATCGTAAACAAAGCTACCATCTACTGGTACTTCCTACACTGCCAAGTCTTCAACCAACTTCTAGGCCTGTCTCTATGCAAGAGTTGTACACTCACACACACCTCCAGCAAACTGCCTAGGTCTTAGGATTCACAATTCCTGAATGTCCTTCTAAGTTAAGTACCTGTGGATCCACTTCATTCTGTAGAACTGGTAAAATCCATAGTTAATAACATAAGCAAACAAGTAGAGTTACATCTCTCTTTCCTCCACCATGGCCAGGTTTAGAATAAACAGCACTAGAATTATTCAGCAAGTTGCCTCACCTGACATATGGCACTTCCATAAGCAATTATTTGAGCTGTGCAACACAGCTCACGTTTGCCTCTTCAGCACCAGTAACAATACACTTTTGGTAATACCCACTTAGGAGTGACATTTACAAGTCTAAAGCGTGTGCAAATCATCTCAAAAGGGGGGCACAGTATCAATTCTGATATAGCTTTTAACTTTTTAAAAAATCATTACATCTTTATTATTTATTTGGGGTGAGGGAAGGTGAGAATGAACTCTTAGGAGTCCAGAAGGTAAACTCAGGTCACCAGGCTTTATGCATTGCCTTACCCACTGAGCCATCTCACTGGCACATGTTAGTGCTAAGCACAGGATAATGACCAGACACAAATCAAATGATTTTTACATGGGTGTTGGAATCCAAACCCAGGTCCTCATGCTTGCACAGCAAATCTTCTTACCCACTCAGCTCTCTCCCGACCCTTCTATTTTCTTTTGTTAAAACTGTTGCAAGGCAGTTTTTAAATTGTTGCAGCACATCTGCTCAAAGCCCTAGATTCTATCTCCTGCATGAGGAGGGTGGGACAGGTGTACCTACCTACACACAGCACATCTGCTCAAAGCCCTAGATTCTATCTCCTGCATGAGGAGGGTGGGACAGGTGTACCTACCTTCACACAACACATATTTTCTTGAATCTTTGACAGGTAATTTTAAGACAAGCCACTATCCCTTGCAACTTACCAAGAGGCCTAATAATAAATATACAATAGCTTGACACACACACACATCCAAATTACAAAAACAAAAAACCAGTAAGAGAAAAAAAACTCCCTAGCAAGCAGGGCTTAACAGAACAATAAAGAATGTACACCTTTGCTATTCACCCTAGCATTCTCCCCCATCCACCTATGCTCTGGTCCTTGGCTGACACACCATTTCCAGGGATTGCGGACTTAACCCAGCTCTCCCAGGGGAACCAAACCTTTCTTGCATATTAACTCAATAATTAATTCCAGGCAAAAACAAATAGAGGCACAGATACCCAGGGTTCAATGAGGTGGGTGGGGACAGACTCCATTCTTGGCTTTTCATTCAAAGGATTATGATCCTCTTAATCATTATCTGTGCAATGTATTCAGGAAATATCTAGGGTCTAATCCTTGGAAGCAGTTAAATCTGTGACCACATAGATAAAAACAAGACTTAAGGAGGACTGACTACTCCTACCCATTTTTCATTTTTCCCCTCTATTTTCTCAATCTTTTAGGAAGTATGGAAGTATCAAGTAACAAAAATAAGCTTCATTCCCCATCCCTCTGGCTACCCATCTCTTGTATGTACTGTGCATCAAACCCAGAACTCAAGCATGACCCATGCTAAGTGCCCAAGCATTCACACTGTCAGGTATGACCACTTCCAATACTGCCAGACAGACATAATTCTTCCCTGGGTTGTTGTTCTCCTACAGTAAGACTTTCAGCCGGTGCAAACAAGTTGCTTGCTGGTCACTATTCCCTTTACCAGGCATCTAATTTAAGATTTATGTGAAAAAAAAAAAAACCACATTAGCCACATCCCCTCTCCATCTTAGAGTCCTCCACGTTGACAGTTGACAGAAACATCTAAGATGGTAAGTGCTTCACACTCAGGTGTGTGTTCTGCCCTTCTCCAGTCAGCAATCTCCTTCCTGAGTCTCATCTCACCAAAGCAAGTGACTGCTAGAACACTCCCCAAGTTCAGCTTGAGTAGAGTGACTCTGGGACTGTACATGTGATCTGAGCCCCTCATAATCTAACAAGGACTTAGGTACTGTCAAGTCCTTTTAGCAGAGTTCCTGGCACCAAGCATTCAGTGAACATCAGCTATACTGTGTGACAATGCAAGAAAGAGCTCCCTGAACTGCTCCTCTTTCCCTGGCATACCTAACCTGTGCCACAGGGACTATCCTGCTTAGTTTTGTCAATCTGACACAAGCTAGAGTCATTTGGAAAGAGTAAACCTTGAGAAAATGCCCCCCACCATATTGGCCTGTGGGTTATTTCCTTAATTGATGGTTGCTTTTTAAAATATTCTGTAACAGGCATATTTCATCTTATAAAACCAAAACAAGCCAGTGTGGTAGTGTTATAATTTCAACACTGGAGAGGTAGACACAAGATCAAGAGTTAATGGTCATTCTCAGCTAGATAGCTAGTTCTAAGCCAGCCTGGTCTATAAGAATGAGTCTCAGGACAGACACAGCTACAGAGAACCCTGTCTCCAAAAACAAAACGAAAAGAAGGAGGAGGAAGAGGAAGAGGAGGAGGAAGAGGAGGAGGAGGAGAAAAAGAAGTCAGATGTGGTGGCACATGCCTTTAATCGTTATCACTTGGGAAGTTGAGGCAAAAGATATCTGAGTTCCAGGCTGGCCTGGCATACATAGCAAATTCCAGGCTAGCGAGGATTACAAAAGGAGACATACAAAATGCTAGCGGGTATGTCTCTGGCAGAGCACCTTCTCAGCATTTGCAAAGATCTTGTATTTAATCCTCAACAATGCAAATTCCCAAACCAAACTAAATTAACAAAAACAAAACCCTACACTAAAAGATTTGTCAACTAGGTATGGTGACAACGGTTTATAATCCCAGCACTGGGGAGGCTAAGGCAAAAGGATCATAATTTCAAGGCCAGTTTGACATAGTGGCAAAATCCCACATTAAAAAAAAAAAAAAAAGGCCAGGCAGTGGTGACACACACTTTTAATCTCAGCACTTGGGAGGCAGAGGCAAGCGAATCTCTTGAGTTCCAAGCCACCCTGGTCTACAGAACAAAGACAGTCAGGGCTATGCAAAGAAACCTTGTCTCAAAAGAAAAAAAAGTTTTGAAAAACAGTTGAAGAATGGCATTCAAGGAGTTCTAAGTGCAGAATAGCCCTTACTGGTCGGTTCAACCACTCAAGGAAACATGTGAGGGAAAGCAGGCTAGAGAGGCAGTACCTGGTGCTGCTCAGGAACTGGTGTGGTACACTTGTGAGAGTAGTCCAGGCCCATCTCTCCAAATGCCACAGCCTTGGGGTGCCGTAAGGCATGCAAAAGCTTTCTTTCTTGATTCTCATTATAGTAGCGTGCAAAATGAGGGTGACAGCCAAAGGCCCCCCAAACCAGATCTTCTTTCAGGAGTTCCTCCCATAGGCCATCAGTCAATGTCCTTGGATCACAGAAGTCAGAGATGCAGCCCTGAAACTCCTTAGGAAAGGAGGTGCTATAAATCTTTCTGAACTTTGTAAATGTCCCCTTGAAAGATAGCTTGGAGTAAAGCATGTCCAGGTGACAGTGGGTATCGATGAAACCCTCCTCTAGGTTCATCTCCCGGTGGCTCCTTGGCAAGGAGCTGGATGTATGTTCTCTGGTATGGCGAGGTGGTGTCTCCTCTCGGAATGTCCTTTTCCCCTTCACCTCCTCCTTCTCCTCCTCTGTGCTTCTGGAGGATTGAAGTGAATGGGAATTCTGGGACCTGCCTTCCTGGGCAATGTCCAGGTCTTTGGAGATGCTCTGGGTGGACTTGGAGGAATGAACACTTGAAAGGTCCTGGCTGCTCTTCCCAGCCTGTGCTAAGTCATGGCTGTTGGATCCCCCCAATGGATAACCAGGAGTCTTCTGGCTGCTAGTCCAGTAGCTGGCATAGTCACACCACGGGCTACTATACAGATGAGGAGGGTACATAACATAGTCAGTGGGGAAGGAAGATGATTCTGGAACTGCTGAATATTTCAGCAGAACAGGCTCCTCTTGGGAGAACCTCACAGTGGCCAGCTCATCCACATCTGACCAGTCACTCCCTGAAGAGGGATGCTCAATCACCACCTCTCTGTTTGTGTGCTGCAGAGAAGAAAAGCAACAAGTTAGCCCTCCTATGGGAAATGCCTCTCCCATCCAATGCTATGGTTCCAGAATGGTCTTCCCCTCCAGAATTCATACTGACCTTAATCTCACTCTGAGGTTACACCAGAGGGTATAAACTTAACTATGTGGTTTAGAAGCAAGGCCTTTGCAATGCTATTAGATTCAGGTAAAGACATCAATGTGGAACCTGATATTTGAACACTGGGGGCTCAAGGTGAATTTCTCAGACTTTTTCTCAGACTCTCTTGAAGCTAGACGGTAACTGAGTTCCCAGGTGCATCTAAATAGATATGAGAATATTCAACGTGTACAATTTCTGAACCAAGTTCTTAAGAGAAAAAAGTGTATTTCTTTTTCTCTCAACTGCTTTCTATTGGCCAATGTAACAAACTCAATCAGCATCCCCACCTCAGGCTATAAGGTGGATACTATATTTAGCAAGGCACCAAGATCTCTCATCCTTTACTAAGCCAAAATTCTGTTTAAACCACTATCATACTGGTCTTTTTCAATGAAAACAAAGCTATACCCTACCACATGTAACACAATTTTTGAAGTATTTCTTAAAAAGCCAATCAAAGTTTATTAATAACTGAAAGGAATGATGGAAGAGAGGCACTAATTTCCTGGAGTCCATGTTAAATCAAATATTGCTTTTAATTACTATCCTCTGGGAGCTAGGAGTTAGGGTCAGGGATAAAACTCTTGCCTAGTATGCCTAGGGTCCTGAGTTTGAGCCTCAGCATGGTGGTGGACACAAGACAGGAGGGGGGATGACACCAAGAATAGTATCTAAAACTTCGATCAAACTAGAAAGACTAAATGCCAAATATACATAATCAAGAGAATTCAAAACCCAGATGTTTGGTATGTGCTCATTTACCTTTTGAATATCTGCATGAGAGTCAGAGTTATCAAAAAATTCTAGGGCTGGAGAAGGTTTGTCAATGACTGTCCTTTGGTCACCAAGCAGCTCCTCACTAGTTTTCTTCACAGTGACCACTCTTCTGTTACAGACGCTACTCCTGTCTAGCACAGACTCTTCCTTCTCCACTCTGACCTTTGTAGGTGACTCTTCCTTCTGAGGTACAGTGACTGTAACCTTTCCGGCTGGTCTTTCAACATTCTTAACCAGTTCTTCCCGGCTCTTGGCTGGTCCTTCCACACTCCTGGATGGTCCTTCAGTGCTCCTGGCTGGTCCTTCAATGCTCCTGGACGGTCCTTCCCTGCTCCTGGCTGGTCCTTCCCTAGTCCTGGACGGTCCTTCCCTGCTCCTGGCTAGTCCTTCCCTGCTCCTGGCTGGTCCTTCCACATTCCTGGTTGGTCCTTCCCGGCTTGGATACTCTCCCAAGCTTGCCTTCCCCTGAGTGGTGGCAGCCTCTCCCTTCCTCTTGGGCATTGACTTCCCCAGGATGCCCTGGATGGCCTTCAAGTAGATCACTGTTGAGCCCTGGTCTCGAAGCCTGTCCTTCCTTTTCTGGAACTTGCTGGGTTCCTCCATAGCATCACTCTGACCCTCAGCTTCAGTTGCAAATTCAGAGTTCATAGAGTGACGAGAACTATCTTTAGAATTAACCTGGAATTTAAAAAGAAACTTTCAAAGGTTTGTTTTAAGAGCAATTTCCTGTCAGCTAATGACAAGTCACTAGCGGCTCCATCAGCCCCAGGGAAAGCAAATGTGACAAAAGTAAGATTCACCCAGACAGTAGTTTCTCTCCATTCCACTGTGGAAAGCTAACATAGTAATGCTTTAGTCATTTATTTAAAATTCACTTCCAAAGTGCATCATGGCATCTTCTTACCAGTGGACAGGGAACGGAAAGTATAATTGCACTACACTGAGAGATGAGAAGCAATGACACACTTCATAATAGCTAAAAATAACAATTCAATGTTTTCCCACTAGAACTAGCCCAGTCCACTACAAGAATCTGGAAACCTAAGACCCTAGCAAGGGGGAGGACTGGTTTAAGGTACCCAAGTCCCCCAGTCCTAAGTAAGTTCTGC
Organism: Peromyscus leucopus; assembly: GCF_004664715.2. Taxonomy (NCBI): domain Eukaryota; kingdom Metazoa; phylum Chordata; class Mammalia; order Rodentia; family Cricetidae; genus Peromyscus; species Peromyscus leucopus. The sequence goes on from NC_051065.1 coordinate 157,162,294, forward strand.
CCTGATGGCCTAATCTTCCATCAAATCTGTAATAACTCTTTTCCCAAACTGTGACCCTGCTGTTGGGAGGATACTTTCCCAAAAATGACATAAGGATACACCGAGTCATTCTCCATCTCCTGAAACATAGGTAATAATACCTCAGTCCCATTCTCTTCTTCTGTATCTACTCACTGCAAGAGTCCACAGGGGATAAGCTAGACTATTAGTTTATGTTAACACTCAGGTCCACTCTTAGCCCAGCATGATAGAAAAACTGGAGCCGCCGGGTGGTGGTGGCGCATGCCTTTAATCCCAGCACTTAGGAGGCAGAGCCAGACGGATCTCTGTGAGTTCAAGGCCAACATGGGCTACATAGTGAGTTCCAGGAAAGGCGCAAAGCTACACACAGAAACCCTGTCTCAAAAAACCACCCAAACAAACAAACAGTGAGTCCCAGAACAGCCAGGGCTACATAGTGAGACCCTATCTCAAAAAAGAAAAACTGGGGCTGGAGAGATGGCTCAGCGGTTAAGAACTCTGGCTGTTCTTCCAGAAGTCCTGAGTTCAATTCCCAGCAACCACATGGTGGCTCACAACCACCTGTAATGAGATCTAGTGCCCTCTTCTGACCTGCAAGGATATATGCAGACATTACACTGTATATATAATAAATAAATACATACATCTTAAAAAAAAAAAAAAACTGTGGAGCCCTCCCAAATGCAAAGGAATATCAAACCTCCTCAGCTGTAAAACACAACACACGTGACCCTAGAGCATTCTACAGCCACTATAGCATGCATATTTATATTAAGTTCCTCTCAAAGTAAATATACTCACTCAGGCCAGAATTATAGTGGCACACACCTATAATCACAGTATTTGGCTAAGCCAGGAGGATCAATGTGAATCTGAGTCAGCCTGGGCTATATATTGAGTTCCAGGTATGTCTGAGTTATATATTAAAAATTGGTGTCCAGGCAGCGGTGGTACACACCTTTAATCCCAGCACTCGGGAGGCAGAGCCAGATGGATCTCTCTGAGTTCGAGGCCAGCCTGGTCTACAGAGTGAGTTCCAGGACAGGCTCCAAAGCTACAGAGAAACCCTGCCTCAACACCCCCACCCATCCAAAAAAAAAAAAAAAATGGTATCCTAAAATAAAAATAAAAAACAGAACAAGTGAAATGGTTCACCAACATAAAGTTACTTCCCACTAAGCCTAATGATCTTAGTTCAATTCCCAGTACCCACATGGTGTAAGGAGAAAACTCAATTCCTATTCATTGCCCTTTGACTTCCCCAAATGCCATACACATGCATACACACACAAAACAACTGCAATTTAAATAAGCTCAGAAAAAGGAAGTCTACACTGCATAACCACCACATGCTCTGGTTGCATGACACAGAGAAATGAAGCTAGAAGTCCTCTCCCTGCTGGCTAGTTTTCATAACGCCAGAAGGGGATACTCATGCCGTTGGGAGAGATTGTCATCAACGGTCTTAATATTCTGTGGACCCTGAATGCTGCACATTCTTGATCTATCAAACAAGATATGCCCACTAGTGTAACAGAGGCATTACTATTAAAAAAGAAAAGAAGCTTATTAAGCCACAAAGATAGCTCAACAGGCAAAAACACTTGCTGCCAAGGCTTACAACCTTAGTTCAATCCCCACAATCCATATGATGGGAGAACCACTCCCAAAAGTTGTCTTCTGACCCCCATTCAAACACTGTGGCACAGACATACACATACAAATAAAACTAAAACTAAATAGGACTTAATAAGCACACTGCAGAGGGCAGCAAGCTGGACAGTAACAAGAGGATTTTTCAGCGGGGGGTGGGGGGGTGGGGGGGGGTGGTGGGGGTGGTGGTGGTGGTGGTGGTGGTGGTGGTGGTGGTGGTGGTGGTGGTGGTGCACGCCTTTAATCCTACCAGAGGCAGAAGCAGGCAGATCTCTGTGAGTTCAAGGCCAACCTGGTCTACAGATCAAGACAGCTAGGCTGTTACAAAAGAAGCCCTATCTCGAGCCCCTCCCCCCCCCCAAAAAGAGTATTTTTCTATAGTTCAGACAATCTAAGGAGGCTCGGGTGTTAGCTTAGTGGTAGAGCACTTGTATGAAGTCCCATGTTCCATCCCTGACAAAGTAAAAAGAAAAACCTAACGAATATTAAAAATAAACTTCCTGGGGCAGGAGAGAGGGTTTCATGTTAAAAGGAAGGTGGAGACAAGTGGATTCCTAGCTTGTTGGCTATCTAGCCTAGTGTGGAACCAGCAAGTTGGATTATGTGCTGCCAAGCCTGACAACTTCAATTCAATGAAGACCTACTTGGTAGGGTCTGGAGAACCAACTTCCAAAAGTGATCCTCTATCACCACATGAATGCCCCCATACACACAAAATTAACATTTTAATGACTCTTCTTAAGATTTATTTAATGTGCATGGTGTTTTGCCTGCATGTATGTCTGCACACCACTTCCATGGAGGCCAGAAGAGGGAATTAGATCCCCTGGAACCGAGTTACAGAAAGATGTGAGCTGCCATGTGGGTGATGGGAATTGAACCTGTGCCCTATGGAAGAACAGTCAGTGCTCTTAACCACTCAGCCATCTCTTCAAGCCCAATAAACATTGTTTTGTTATTTTTAAAAAGGAACAACTCTGGAAGAAGAGGGGAAAAAGATGTCAGGCATGATGGTGGGCACACGCCTCTAATTCCAGCACTCAGGAAGTATAGACAGGGGGATCAGGAGTTCAAAGCCAAACTCAGCCGAAAAACCCTCCCCAAAAAAACAAAAAAAAACAGGCAATGGGAGTGCGCAACTTTAATCCCAGCACTCAAGAGGCAAAGGCAGGCGGATCTCTGTGAGTTCAAGGCCAGCCTAGACTACAGAGTGAGTTCTAGGAAAGGCGCAAAGCTACACAGAGAAACCTGTCTCAAAAAACCAAAAAAAAGCCGGGCAGTGGTGGCGCACACCTTTAATCCCAGCACTTGGGAGGCAGAGCCAGGCGGATCTCTGTGAGTTCGAGGCCAGCCTGGTCTCCAAAGCGAGATCCAGGAAAGGCGCAAAGCTACACAGAGAAACCCTGTCTCGAGGAAAAAAAAAACTTTAAACGTCAACTTCAGACTTGAGAACAAAAGAATAAAGTGAGGTGGACACGAGGAGTGTCTATTAGCCAGGAGCTGGGGAAGCAGCTCAGTGGCAGAACACTTGTCTAGCATATCGAGGTCCTAAGGCAATCTCAGCAGGGAATAGACAAAATAAAATGGTCAAACATCTTCCCTCTTGAACAATGCTGTTTCCTGACACTGAGCTCTGAGCTGAAAGTGTGGAACACACAAAGCCAAGTGTGCACCTGTGGAAGTGAAAGTAGGCAGAGCTGGTGAGATGGCCCTGGGAAAATGTTTTCATCAATGCTGCTCAGCTGTGCCAGCTCACACCTGAGACTCAAATAAGGTCACATAGATCTGCTAAGCAAAAGAGAGGCCTACACTTCCTGAGGTCTTGGGACCATCTCCCCAGCACCCTCACCACACAGTGCCTTAGAAACTAGCCCCATGACCTAAAAGAATGGTTGGCATATGAAGTACTGATTGTAACTATCAAAGGAGAACCCAGTGGCCTTCATGAAAGATAGAACCAGGCTAGGATTAGACTCAAGCAGATTAGAAACCATACCCTCAATTAATCAGCAATCAGAAACATAGCATGAGACTGAAAATTCCTGTCCCTGACACGGGGGTTCACTCTGTCAGTGACACTGAATGCAATCATCTAACACTGATACTGTCCAAAGCCCATGTGGATGGACTAGTAACGCAATTAAATTGTATGAGCAAAGGCTCATATTTACCTGACTTGCATCTGAACCATATTCAGTATGGTTCTGCCAAAGACAACTTTTCAATTCACCATTATTTGTGAACTTAAAGAAAAATGCCACTTGCCCTCCAGAGGTCAGGCTATAAGGTCTATATTGAGATAACATAAGGCATGGACTGGAGATGAAACTCAGCTGTTAGAGCATGTGATTAGAAAACAAACACTTGGGCTGGAGAGATGGCTCAGCAATTATACATTGGCTGCTCTTCCAGAGGACCTGGGTTCAATTCCCAGTACCTACATGGTAGTTCACAATCATCTGTAACTCCAGTTCCAGTTGCTCCAATACCACCATACAGATATACATGCAAACAAAACACCAATGCACATAAAATAAAAATAAATTAAAAAAAAAAAAGAAAGAAAGAAAGAAAACACTTGGGGTTGGAGAGATGGCTCAGCAGTTTGCTCTTCCAGAGGACTCAGGTTCAATTCCCAGCACTCACATGGCAGCTCACAACCGTCTGTACTCCAGTTCCAGGGGATCTGACACCCTTTCACACAGACATACACATGCAGGCATGTGTTTACCAATGCATATGAATAACAACAAATAAATTTTAATAAAAGAAGAAAAAAAGAGCTCCCCAAGTTCAACAGCCAAGCTGCACTTATGAAACCACCAAGAAAGTCAAATGTAGTGACACAACCTGTTCCTCCAACACTCAGGAGACAGGAGGATTGGGAGTTCAAGGTCATCCTTGGCTACATATGGAGTTCAATATCTAAATGAGCCCATCTTAAAAAAAAAAAAAATCAGTATTCAGGCTTTAAATTCCCTTTCCTTACAGACTGTCTTCACTGCTTTCTCTGGAGGCAGACCATCTCCCCACAAATGAGACTTTCCCTACACACTCTTCTACATACACAATGCCAGCCCACTTTTTTAAGACTACCAGAGCTCCAAAACCTATAACATAATATCAGTAGAAGAACAGAGATCTTTGTTTTACAGTTACTTAAGAATTCCATGCAGCCGGGTGATGGTGGCACACACCTTTGATCCCAGCACTCGGGAGGCAGAGGCAGGTGGATCTCTGTGAGTTCAAGGCCAGCCTGGGCTACAGAGTAAGTTCTAGGAAAGGCGCCAAAGCTACAGAAAAATCCTGTCTCGAAAGAAAAAAAAAAAAACAGCAACAACAACAAAAAAGAATCCCATGCAGGGCAGTGGTGTGCACACTTTTAATCCCAGGCAGAGGCAAGTGGATCTCTGTGTGTTCAAGAACAGCCTGTTACACAGAGAAACCCTGTCTCCACAAAAAAAAAAAAAAAAAAAAAAAAAAAAAAAAAAAAAAAAAAAAAAAAAAAAAAATCCCACACTCTAAAACACTGCCTGACACAAAACAGGCCCTCAGTAAATCTACTCAAAACCTAATCTGGATCTACTCTTCGAGGCACTCCTCAGTCTGCTCCAAGAACTGAGAAACCCCACTTGTGTACTTCCACTGGAGAAACAGATTTGAGTAAACTTCCAAGGGTAACTACCAACAAACTAAAAAACCATCCAAGCCTGGTACAGTGGCATGTGCCTTTAAACCTGGCAGAGGCAGGCAGGTATCTGGGTTCCAGAACAGCTCAGTCTACATAAAGAGACCTGGTCTCAAAAAACAAAACCTTGTAACCACCAAAGAGAATGTCAACATGCCGGAATCCACAACTTTGGTGAAAGGCCAAAAACTGGACTAAGGGTCCAATTCCTTAGCTGAGATTCATAGTTGTTCTAAGTACAAAGACATTTTTTAAATTTTACTTTTAACGAAGTGTATGTGTGTGGTATGCGCACATGTAGATGCCCACGGAGGTCAGAGGAATGAATGGGATCCCTGGAAGCTGGAATTAGTGGTTGTGAGCCATCCGACCTGGGCTCAGGACTCGGGTCCTCTGCAAGACCAGGATGTATCATCTCTCCAGCCCCAAAGGCAAATTCTTTAAACTGACCGAAATCTACAACATTCCCCCTTCTACTGTGGTGATTCTCCAGTTCCGCTGTTCACTGACAATCACCAGAAGCTGCAGCTTGCCTAAGCCCTCTTTAATCGCGCTCTCTGGGATGACAGGTCACAAGCACCATAAAGCTTTCCAGTCGTTCCAAATGCCACCACGTTTGAAAACTCCCTCTACATCGAGCTCCACCCCCGCGCCCCCACACACACCCAAGGCCCTACCCAAAAAGATCCAATTTGTAGTCTCCTCCCCACCTCCCCAGCCACGTGCCAGAGACTTCACCCTTTGCTAGACGTCGCCGCCGCCACCTACCTTAACGCTACAAGCTTCCTTCCGAAGAGAAGCCATGTCTTCTAGGGAGGAGTGGGCGGGGTGCGGAGGTCGGGACCCCTTGGTCGTCGGGAACCGGCGAGGGCTCGCAATCAGGAAGCCAGGGGAGGCGGCCCCGCCCGCACCTGAGCCCGAGGAGAGGGAGGACGACGAGGAGGAAGAGGAGGTGCGGCGGCGGGCTGAGCTCCGGGGCGTGCGGGCCACATCGCTGCCCCGCCGGCCTTTCAGACGCTGGGGGCTGCTGGCCCCTCGGGGACGCGACGACGCACCGCTGCGAGCTGGCCGGCTGGAGGGGGCCACATGGCGGGGCTCCCGGGGGCGGCTGCGCTTGCTGGGACACCCTTCCGACGCGCTGCCCCAGTGGTACTTGACCTTGCGCCGCTCCGACGCCATGGGCACCTGCCAGGGACAGAGGGACGAGGGTTGCGGCGGCGGCGGCGGCGGCGGCCCTCGCGGCTGCTCGCCTCACGCCACCGGGAAGCCGCCAGGGCAGCGGCGGGGTCCGGCCCCACTGACCTTTCCCGTTCCTGTCGTCTGCCCATCCCAGTGCTGCGGGTTTCAGGGACGCCACAGCGCTCCGAGACGCGCCCACGGGCCGAGCGCCGAGCCCCGCGACGCGCTGCCGTGCTGCCGTGGGCCGAGCGCCACTATCCACAACGCCGCGCCACTCCCGAGCCGCCAAGGAGCTTCCGGCGCGGCGCGGCGCGGCGGTCCACCTTCCGAAGCCCCTCGCGGGGGTCCGAGCGCCTGCGAAGCAGCCGCCCTTTGGGCTGCTCGCGCCCGCAGGCCCCGGACGCCAAGGGCGGGCCGCGGGCGGGGTGGCCGCTCGGCTCCCGCCGCCCCGCCCCGCCCCGGGCCTGAGGGGAGCCACTGGCCTCCGGAGCCGCGCGCCGGAAGTCACCTCAGCCCGCCCAGCAGACCCGGCCCAGCGCCTCGCCGCGCCCTCACCCAAGGCCTCCGCCCCGCCGCCTACTCCGCAGCCTCGGCGTCAGCCCCTCTGAACCTGCCCGGCGGCTGGCGTGCGGCGTGCGGCGTGCGGCGGGGGCGGAGCCTGCTCCAGGGACAGCGCTCATTGCCCCAACGGAAGAGGGGCGTTACCCCCGCGCAAGACGGAGAGCGCCTATTGGACGGGAGTTCTAGGGCGTGTCCCTACGCCTCACGAAGCTTTCTGGTTGGTTGGGAGCGACGTGGGGTGGGGCCTCTCACGTAGGGGGCGGGGAGGCTCGCCGCTGAAAACTGCGCCGGCGCCTGGGTACCGGATTCCTGAGGGCTAGGCGTTGTCATCCTTTTTACAAAGCAGGAAACTGTGGTTCGGTGAAACCAAGCGACACACCCAGAAAGTGACGGAATTGGGGTTAGAAGGCACAAGACACACACATGCGTGCGCGCGCGCGCGCCAGGAGGATTGCCAAATTCAAGGCCAGCCTCGACAACTTAAACACTGCCTACAAATAAAAAAAAAAAAAAAAAACTTAAACGGAGCAGGGAGGAGCATGAAGCATTGATGGTGGCTCACATCTGTAATTCCATTTGGGTTGCTGAGGCTGGGGAACTACTGGGAGTTGGAAGCCAGTTTGGGATATCAAATGAGTTCCAGGATAACCTAGGCTAGGGAGTGAGACCATCTCTAGAAATAAATAGTGCCAGCGCTGGGCAGTGGCGGCGTACGCCTTTAATCTCGGCTCTCAGCACTCGGGAGGCAGAGCCAGGCCGATCTCTGTGAGTTGGAGGCCAGCCTGGTCTACAGAGCGAGTTCCAGGACAGGCAAGGCTACACTGAGAAATTGTCTCGGAAAAAAAGAAAAAAAAAATGTAGTGACAACCTATAATCACATATCTAGGGAGGCAGAGTCCAGAGGGTCCAATTCAAGGTCACCTCCAAATATTTGAGGCCCTGTCTCAAACCTCCCCACACCTACTCCAGAAAAGGCAATGGTTGTGGCTCAGTAGCAGATCACTTAAAGGAGAAGAAAGATTTTGATCCCTATCACCGAACAAACCAGGTGTCATGCAAGCCTGTAATCCCAGAGTGCTGGAGGTGTGAGGGGAGGATCGGGAATTCCAGACCAGCCTGGAATACGTAAGACACTCCACTCCCAACCAAAAAAGGTAAAGAAAAGCTAAGGGAGAAAGAGTTTGTCTTACTATTTAAGGTACAGTCCAACATTCCAGGACAGCTCACAGCTTTGGTGGCAGGAACTCAGCTGGCTTTCACTTTTTTTTTTTTTTTAATTATTCAATGCAGGACCCCAGCCCATGGAATAGTGCCTCCCATACTCAGAACTAGTCTTCTGTCCTCAGTTAATCGGCTCTATAAACACCCTCATAGTCACAACCAGAAGCACATCTATCTCCTTCCTAGGTAAGTGTAAACCCAAGTTGACAGTGAAGGTTAACCATCCCAGAAAGCCATCTCTATTTGTAACAATAAAAATGAAAGCAACTTTAATATCCACGGAAGAGTGTACAAATGCCTCATCCCCACTACAGTGGAGGCACTGATGATGGAATCCATCCTGAAGTGACAATATCCTAAGTCTACTGTGTAGGTTAAAGCACTTGCCACACCATGAGGTTTTGAGTTCAAATACCAGGACCCACATAAAAGCTGGGTATGTAGCAAGGGTCTAGATAATTGAAGCACTCCTGCACAGAGATGGGCCAGCTGGCTTTGTGTAAGAAGCAGAAAAAATAACAAACCTTGTGGAAGAAGGATTGACAGCTAAGTCATCCTCTTGAGCTCCACAAGTACATGGTAGTATGTACACCACATTCACACACATAAATATGCACACACATTATACACGCAAAAAATACATAAAAGCAAGAGTCCTTGAGTCAAGCACATTCTATAAACAAACTGCCCAGACACAAAAGCAATTATAAGACATAGGATAGATTACAAACATTTTTATTTTACAAGAGGGTCACGAGAGTGGGAACTGTTTTAAATAGTGAACTAGAAATAACTTTGTTTTACAAAAAGGGTGGCAACAGGACTTTTCAAAAATACATTCACTGCATAAACATTTTCTACATGGCAGAAATGTGAACTTAATACCTTTCATTTATTTTATAAAACAGGACAGATGCATTTTTTCAAAGTGCTTCTATAGCCACTGCCCCTTTCCTCCCAAGAGCTGAGGCAAGGGGGGACAGAGCGGGGGACCTTACAAGGATACCAAGTTTCCACACACCGAGTGATTGACTTAACTAGCAGCACAATCAAACATGAGACTAGTTCTCATGATTCTTCACCCAGCTATAAATAACACACAATCTTGGAGTCTCCATTAAAAAAAAAAATGGACATTGGTGTGAAGGGAGGATGAAGGTGCAGAGCGAGCCGTTCACCAGTGGCTTACAAGATTGCCACCAGAAGAAGCAGAATGCCTACGACGTCCTTTGCCAAGTGCCTTGCTTTTGTAATCTTGAACTTGAGAGATGAGTCAAGAATTGCACTGAGACACCAGCTGACAGTCTTAGGAAATGGAAGTTTGCAGAAAGCTGTCAGCAAATATGACCGACAGACGATAACTCTGGAAAACCCCATGGGTGCTGCAGGATTGCTCTTGTCAGTTGTGGAGAGTGAGAGCTGCTGGAGCAACAGCACTTATTGGGATGGTAATCAACATGAGCTCCCTGGAACCACAAAACCACCCAAATCCGTGGGTCGAATACCAGGCGTTTCCACTTCATGGTCCTCTAAGGAGTCTCAGAAAGGAAGAGTGTTTCCTGGACTTTGGTGTCTGTGAAAGATGAGGTCCCCTGCCCCCTCCCCCTACAACTCAACTCTGATGAATAGGTTTCCTTCTGTTCCAGATTGGTATTTGGGTTGTATGGATCTTGACAGACCTTGGGCTTCCAAAGACGTTTTCCTTGACTGGACAATTGTCTATCCAGTTGAGAATAAGGGTCCTCAGCTGGGCTCTGGTCATCAGGGTCCAAAAAGCTCAATGCTGTCCAGTTTCTCCTCTTTGTAGAGTAGGATGTTCTCCATCAGTTTCCTTTTGGCCTCATTAATCTCAATCTTCCATGAAGTCTCTGGAGCTGATGGTCAACAGAAAGCAGAAAAGGCACAGCTTCAACAAGTGCTACTATCCAAATTCTTTGAGTCAGCCTTGATCATGTTCATGTCAAGTTTGTGAATCAGGCCCCAAATGCAAGCAGCATGCCATGGCTTCTGCCTTTGCAGGGAGGTCTGAACACACACAATACATACCCCAACACCCCTACCCCCACCACACACACACACCCTTGCCACCAAGACTCTCCCACGTTCCTCCACAGATAGAGTCAACAACACTGACAGCTGTTTCTAAATTCTCTGTCTTCCCCAAAGAAGTAGTCATAACCTAGACTACCACTGAGTCATACGTGTATAAGGCATGGTGACTCTTCATCAAAAAGGCTTCAGCTTTTATTTCACCAGGAAGCCTGGCATATTTGGACCCAAGTGCAAGTGATGGAAGGTGTATTTAGAAGTGATCGACAAGGAAGAAGAGGCAGGCAGGAGGGACCACACAAGGCCCTGCTGGTCCCAAGGAAGTGTTTTTAAGTGCAATGGGTACGAGCCATACAGTGTGTTCTTGTAAACCACTCTAGCAGGGCATGGTGGCACATACCTGCAATCCCAAGATAAATAAATTGAGACAGGGTTTCACTAGATAGCCCAGGTGAAACTCTGTCTCAATTTATTTAATATTTTTTTTATTTTAGTGTGTGTGTGTGTGTGTGTGTGTTTGCACGTGCATGCCTATATAGCCATGTGCATGCATGACAAGGTATGTTTGTGGAGGTCAGAAGGCAACTTTGCAGGCCTCAATTTTCTCCTTCTACCATGTGATAAACTGGGATCATATTCTCATGGTCAGGTGGTCAGGCTTTGAAGGAAGTGCTTTTACCTGCTGGCCATCTCACCAGCCCTGTGATCCCAGCACTTGGAAGGTGCAGACCTGGAAATAGAAGGCCTGGCACTAAATGGAAGGCCATCAGAGGGTGCCCTGTCTTCTTGTTTCTTCTATGTACATCCTCAACAGAGAAATTGGCTTATGTTCTTGTCTGTATTTTCAAGCACCCATCAGGCATTTCTGTGTGTGTGTGTGTGTGTGTGTGTATGTGTGTGTGTGTGTGTACTACACAGACATACACAGAGACAGAACACCCATACACATAATATTTTAAATTTAAAAAATAAATATCACTCTTTCTGGATCCCGGAGGAAAGACTAGTGAGCCAGAGGCAAGAGTGTATCAAGAATGAGGACGCCACACAGCTGTCCTAGCAGACGTGCAGTAGCTGTGACCAGGGCACAGTATGGGGACAGAGGTGTGAAAGACTCAAGAGGCAAGTGAGTAGACAGAAATAAACGGTCACTGGTGAACTGGGCTTCCTCTTTGTGTAACCACTGAGCTGTGAATGCCTGAATAACTAAAGAAAGCCACAAATTAGAAGACGAGATGGATGGCCTAAGTTAGGGTCACAAGAATGATCATGCACGGCACCTCACCCTTCCGAGCTTACCATCGTGGGGTGGCTGTGGGCCTGTGCAGGCCTCTGAGGAGGAGTCAGCCTCCAGTCCTCCACTGGTCGATGGCTGTGCTATTCCATTTTCCCTGGAGAGTGGAGAGGAGGCAACCCTTGTACACGACGCCACCATCACAGAAGAGGAGACACTGAGGCTGGAATTGTCAACGTCATCTGTTTCCTCTGGGGTATTGGAAGACAGGCCTGTGCCCTCAGAGACCCTGCTCCAAGGGAGGGACGGCTGACTTCGGAGTTGCTCCTCTACGCCAGCCATGGAGACTCGTACCTTGGGGAAGGAGACAGACAAGACAAGACAGGAATTAAAGCCAGAGGCAGCACCTGGTCCCCTGGGAGTTATAATCAAATGCCTGCTGTGATGGGAAGAATAGCATCCTGCTTTAAAGAGATCTGAACTTGACCCCAGCACCCAGAGCCACAGATGAGCGTGGGAGCCCAGGTGGTCCAATTACTGCATCCCATTCTTCTAATCACGATGACTGGGTCAGGCGTGGGCAGGTGTCTGTTTGTGTGTGTCTCTAAGACCTTGAGTTGAATGCAGAACCTCGGGGTGCATGCTAGGCAAACATACTACATGGAGCTACATCCTGGGCCTTCGAGTTTGTCTTCTTACGTTTTGACCTAGCTCAGTAAATTACCTCCACACCTTGAACTCGCTCTGTAGCCCAAGCTGGTCTTAAACTTGTGGTTCTTCTGCTTCAGCATCCCAGGTACTTGGGATTACAGACCTGCACTACAGCTCACTATGCACACCCTTCACAAGAAAATTTCATCTTCTCGGTGCCTTGCAAAAAAAAAAATCAGGGTGGTGAGGTGGCTCAGTAGGCAAATGTGCTTGCTGCCAAGGCTGGCAGTCTGTGAGTTCGAGCCCCCAGGATCCATATGGTAAAAACGGATTGAGCAACAGACTGAGCGACGGTTACCATCTGGAACCCTGAAGTGGAAGCTAAAATGGAAGCTATGTGGCTAGCACAACCCTATGTCACCGCAGTGTGGGTTACCTGCACCCAAACCGTTAACTCACAGGCAGCAAACGTCCGTCCACCTTGCTTAAACCAACCTATCTGCCATCTCACGACAGCCAAGCCCTAGCCGGAACACTGACCCACTGATGGGGTGAATATGAGCGGCTGAAGGGGAGACCTGCTTACAATACATCTGATTATATACCGCTCCTACTGACCTCCTCAGTGCCCTGACAACTCCAACTGTGCCACCAGGGCCCTCTAACTCTGCGCCCTTTTCCTCACCAACCCCATGACAAGCCGCTCTGCCCCAGAGAATGTATGCCTCAACCACTTGGACTTCCTTCCCAGACCTAAGCATGTGACAGCCTCTCCCTCAGCTCAGGCTTTTTCCTCAGACTGTTCATTATGAGCTTGAGCATCAGTTCCTGGCCAGGCTCAACATAGTGAGTCCTGTCATACACCATCCTGGTGCTCACCACACAGCCAACTCCCATGCAAAGACCAGGAACACCAGGACAGCAGGACAGCGGTGGCTTGCACAGATGGATAGGTCCTCTATAGTTAGTGAGAGGCTTTTGGGCCCAGCTTGGGAACACTTGGGCCACTCCACGAAGGTGGAGGAAAAGCCACAGGACCAGTGACAGACCAGGAGAGAAAGCAGGCTGAGAGAAGACAAGAAGAGACTGGCCCCCAAGAGAGGCCCTGTCCTGCACCCCTGGCAGCCCAGTCAGACCCCCACTCTCAGGGTCTCCCATGACGCACACAGCCACCCTGATTGCTGACGCGGCCCCAGCAGGTTCTGCTGCAGACCAGCAAGGCTAAACGCGGCTTATTACATCCCCAGTGTGTGAGTCTCCCTAGGTAAGGCAGCGGGCAGCAGAGAGCTCACCTCCTCCAAGCTGGCATTGCGCTTCCGGAGGCAGAGACACACAGCGGTGGCCCAGGTTTCAGCACAGGCCTCGGGCAGCAGCCCTGCCCTCCTCTCCACGTGCTTCTGGCAGATCTCTTTGGCCACCACCTTCCCCAGGTCTGTCTTCCTGGAGTGGAGCGAGGCAGTACTGCTGGGAATCTCACTAAGAAGCAAATCCTTCTGTTGGGAGGAGAATGAGAAAATCCAGGTGAGATGCTGGGTGTGGCAAGACGTCTTAAAAACAAATGCGATGTCCCCAAACAAGTCCAGCACCCAAGCACTTTAGAATCATGGGACTTGCTCTGTGCACAGGGCATTCATCCCCTATGACATTTACAGCTCATCTGAAGTAGCCTAACCTGTCCAGATTCGGTGGCTCCATCAGAAAAAGAAAACATGAAATGCCTATTCCTGGGTGTAACACAACACAAATCTAATAATGGACCTAAAGCACAAAGTGTGACACCTGGCAGAAAAAAAATTCAATAGCCCATTTCCAATAAATGTCATCATTTTCATAATATATGCACAGTGAATACTAATAGCCAATATTTGCATAGCACTTACCACATGCCCAGCACTTATAATTTAATATTTTTAAAAAGATTTTATTTTTTGCTGGCCAGTAGTAGCACATTTCTTTAATCCTAGCACTCAGGAGGCAGAGGCAGGAGGATCTCTGAGTTTGAGGCCAGCCTGGTCTACAGAGTGAATTCCAGGACAGCCAGGGCTACACAGAGAAATCTAGTCTCCAAAAAAAAAAAAAAAAAAAAAAAAAATTTTTTTCAGGCAATGGTGGCACACACCTTTAATCCCAGCACTTGGGAGGCCAACCTGTCTACAAAATGAGTTCCAGGACAGCCTCCAAATCTACACAAAGAAACCTTGTCTCAAAACCCCCTCCAAGCCGGGCGTGGTGGCGCACGCCTTTAATCCCAGCACTTGGGAGGCAGAGGCAGGCAGATCTCTGTGAGTTCGAGGCCAGCCTGGACTACCAAGTGAGCTCCAGGAAAGGCGCAAAGCTACACAGAGAAACCCTGTCTCGAAAAAACCAAAAAAAAAAAAAAAAAAAAAAAAACCCTCCAAAAAAAAATATTTTATTTTTTATTTACTTGTAGGTATGTGTGTCTGTGTTTGTATGGGGGTGTGTTCGTGTGAGTACATATGCCCTCAGAGGCCAGATCCTCTGGAGCTCCAGTTACAGGGTAAAGGTTAAAAGCCACTGGATGTGGGTTCTAGGAACCAAATCAGGTTCTCTGCAAGTATTAAACACTGAGCCATCTCTCCAGCCCCAATTTAATCTTATTTTTTTAAGATTTGTTTTTATTTTTATTTGTTTGTGTGTGTGTGTGTGTGTGTGTGTGTGTGTGCGCGCGCGCGCGCGCACACACATGCGGGTGCCTACAGAAGCCAAAAGAGGGCATCAGATCCCCTGCAACTGGAGTTACAGATGTCTGGGAGCCACCTGACATGGGTGCCGGGATCTGAACTCGGGTCCTCTGGAAGAGCAGCCAGTGCTCTTAACTGTAATTATCTCTACAGCCTCATAAATTAATCTCATTAACACTAACATGTACAGAGGCCCTTTCTGCTTCTGCTAGTACTCAGTGCCTGTGATCAATCTTACAGCGAAAGGAGACAGAAAACTGCAGGCCCTGAAGGTCACCCTTGACTGTGGACATTGGAGTCACAGTCCATTGGAGCACCACCAATTGGAAGCAGCTTCTCCAAGAGAATCAAAATGAAGAGGAGAACTGGAGGCCCAGGTGGAGGAGCTGTAAGCATCCCCAGGAGCAGAGCAGGATCATAAGAGGCTGAGAGGTGCCTTTTTCAAAAGGCATTTGAGACATCTCACCAAGAATGTGACAAGGAAAAAACAAAACAAAAAAAGAAACTCTGCGAGACCATTGTTCAGGACTAACAGTAAAGAGAGCCAGGAATTACATCACCTCCAAATGAAGCAGGAGGAAGAGTCGGCAGCGAGAATGCAAGCTCATTTACGGGGCCAGGGCTGTAGCTCAGCTGGTACACTGCTTACACAGCATGTACAAAGCCAGATAAAGCAGGAATGGTGGTGTGTGCCTTTAATTCTAACACATAGGAAGCAGAGGCAGAAGAATCAGGAGTTCAAAGCCAACCTCTACATTAGTGTATGCTTATTTACTGTCAGTGTACATAGCACTGTCCCATATGTACACATGTATATAATATTACATATTATAAGACACATGGCATTCTAAAGCTGGGTGTGATGATACACACCTGTAATCCCAGCACTCTATACAGCCTGAGGAAGAGGTCTGTAAATTCAGGGCCAGCCTGAGCTACATAGCGAGGCTTTGTTTTCGC
This sequence comes from Peromyscus leucopus, assembly GCF_004664715.2. Taxonomy (NCBI): domain Eukaryota; kingdom Metazoa; phylum Chordata; class Mammalia; order Rodentia; family Cricetidae; genus Peromyscus; species Peromyscus leucopus. Next base: position 157,178,213 of record NC_051065.1, read on the forward strand.
TGCCTTAAACACACTCCTTACCTAGTCTCTGTCCCTTGGTCCGTTCTAGTCACTCACACAACCATCCCCTCCTCCACAAGGCCTCCCCGAGGCAGCCAGGCAGTCCCTACTCCTTCCCTCTGTCTCTTAGCTCTCCTTCTTCTTTCTCTCCTCTGCAGTCTACTGCCCGGAGTCAATGTCTTCTCTCCCCACTTGACAGGAGCCCTCCCAGGGGAGACTCCCCTTCTCCCAGTTCCATCCTCAGCACCTCCACCAGCGCCGGGAATTGTAAGCATCTCAAGTGATTTCACAATTGAACATATTGACTTTTTTTTTAAACTATCTGTATACCTTCCCTTATTTGTACACTTTTGTTTTGTTTTGAAATCTATTTATTTATTTTTAAGATGTATTTATTTAATGTGCATTGGTGTTTTGCCTGCATGCATGTCTGTGTGAGGGTGCCAGATACCCTGGAACTGGAGTTACAAATAGTTGTGAGCTGCCATGTGAGTGTTGGGAATTGAACCTGGGTCCTCTGGAAGAGCAGCCAGTGCTCTTAACCTCTGAGCCATCTCTCCAACTCCTTGTTTTGTTTTTTAAGACAGGGTTTCTTTATGTATGTAGCTCTCAAGGTTCTGGAACTTGCTATGTAATCCAAGCTGTCCTCCAACTCACAGAGACCTGCCTGCCTCCCAAGTGCTGGGATTTTGAAGGTAGCTGTTTGTAGATTTTTTAATACAAGTGATGTATATATTCTATGTAAATTTAATTTGCCACTTTATACAAATTTGGAGGAAACAATCCTGAATGATTATCAGCCATGGGATGTGATGTTTGCTTCAAAGGCAAAGCAAGGGCTGGGAGTGCGGCTCAGTGGTCAAGCCCTTGCCTAGAGTTTGATCCCCAGCACCACAGATTTAAAAAACTAAGCAGGTATGGTGTCACAGGCCTGTGGTTCCAGCCACACAGGAGGCTAAGGCAGGAGGACTGCTTGAGCCCAGGAGCTGAAAGCCAGTCTGGGCAACAGAACAAGATTTTATCTCAGAGAGAGAAAAGAGTCAGCCCCACTGTGCCTCGTTTCCTCAGCCAGCAAGTAGGTGGTTTCAGGATCTGTACACAACATGGCTGACACCATGAGAGATTCAAACCTGGAAGTAGAGCCTACTAGGGCCAGCATGGCACTTCTGACACTCATACAGTTCCTTGTGTAAGCATGACCTTTTAACTATTTGTCTTTGGGGAAACGTAACGACATTCAAGGAAGGGGAAACCGGCACGTCACAGTTGAAGCACGTGAGCGGCCTACAGAGAGAGACAAGTTACCACCAAAGAGAAGGGACCCAGAAGCTGTTCATGGAGCCCCGCCTAGTGACCCTGCAGGGAAGAGAGATCTTATCTGGGGCCATCAGTGAGAGAAGCTGAGGACAGCAGTGACTTCACAGCATGGGAAGCCCTGACAAAGCGTTCTGGACAGAATAAACCATGAACCCAGGCAAGTCTCAAGCGCCAACTCCCAGGAAATTCGAAGGAAAACTAGAAGAACCAGTGAGTGAAATCAGCCAAACCCAAACATCACACAGTCAGCATGGCATGAATGTCCTACTTTACCAGTGCATGCAAGGACTCACCAAAGAAAAAGAAGGCAAGCTGTGACAGGGAGAGGAGCTCACTGGGAGAGCTGCAGTGGAGTGTGTGGCACGTGTCTGTAATCCCAGAACTGAGAGAAGGCTGAGGCAGGAGGATCACCAAGAAAGAATTCAAAGACAACCTAGGCTATGATGTAAGACCTCCTCCAACCTTAGAAAGAGAGAAGGAGGAGGAGGAGGAGGAGGAAAGAGGGGAAAAAAAGAACAAAGCTAGGACTAGAATGTGGCTCAGCAGCTGCACACACACACACACACACACACACACACACACACACACACACACACGCAGGCAGGGTCAGCTGCTGTACTCCCGAAGGGGCAGTGTGGGTGGGCGGGGTAAACAGAGAGCTCCGGGCTGAGGGCTGAGAACTCTGCACGCAATGGGCAAGGCCCTCCCTGCACACATGGACATGTGCCCAAGGCTACCAGCCAACGGACCAGAAGTGATTGGATCTCTTACCAGGTAAACTGGGCTGCGGTCCTTGTCCATCGCAGGGATGCCAGTGAGGACCTCAGCTAACACCTGGATAGGCCAGAACACAGAGTTAGTGTGGTTTTGATGTGCCCACGGTCAGCAAACGATTTAGGCAACGGCAGAGACTTCGCCTTTTTTGGTTTATTATTATTATTATTATTATTATTACACTAATTTATTAACTCTCTCTCTGTGTGTGTGTGTGTGTATGTGTGTGTGTGTGTGTGTTGGTTTTCATGTGCCATGGCTATTGTGTAGAGGTTAGAGAGCAACTTGTGGGAGTTGGTTCTCTCCTCCCACTGTGTGGGTCCCAGGGCTAAAACTCAGGTTGTCAGGCTTGGCGGCAAGTACATTTATTCACTCAGTCATCCTGACCCAGTTTTTGTTTAAGAGACAGGGTCTTTTGTAGCCCAGGCTGGCCACGCACTTACTCTGTAGCTGAGGATGATCTTGAGTTTCTAATCCTCCGGCCGCAGCAACACGATTCATTCCCTACTTAATTCACTCACAAAGGAGCACGGCCCTGAGCAGGTGCAAGCCAACACCCACGTGGGAGACTATGATCCATGTCCGTGTGAAGAGCAAGCCTGCCTGTCACAGGATTCTCAGCATTTGGGGGGATCCAGAAACAGAGGCCTGGGTTCCCAGTCCTACCCTGCACAAGAAGTGAGCTCAGGGCTGGGAACTGAAACCTGGGTCCCCGACTCTGCATCTGTCACGTGTGGTAGAGCAGCTGTGCTGAGGAATGAACGGCTATCCTTATGTCAAGTTTCTCCCACAGCCTCCTGCAGCAGGTCAGAGCAGACACTGGCCACTGAGGTGACCCTGCTCTTAGGGTAAGAAGGAGCATACTGGCAGTGGCCAGGAGGGGGCAGCACAGGGCGCCACAACCAACCAACGGGTCCTTGCAGGAAGGGAGAAACAGGGTAAACAATTCAATAAATGTCTCCTGCGTCTCAGCCATGTGGTTCCGGAACAGACAAGTCCCTGACAAGGGTCACTTAGTGGGCATAAAAACACTAAGACATCGAGGCCAGCCTGGTCTACAGAAGAAGTTCCAGGACAGCCAAGGCTACCCAAAGAAACCCTTTCACAACCCCCACCCCCGCCCGCACCCCCCAAAAAAACCACTGAAACAGAGTGGGCAAGATGAGGCAGTTGAATGGAGGCCAGATCACTTGAGTTTGGTCCCACAAGGTGGCAGAGGAGAAGCAAGAGCTCCAGATAGGTGTTCTCTGACCCATCACGCACTGTGGCATGTATACACACACACACACACACACACACACACACACACACACCAGTACTACAGTACCCATTTATACACAGCATCCCATTCCCCACTACTCTTTTTTAAATTTCACTCATTTATTTATTTGAGACAGTCTCTCTGCACAGCCCCAGCTGCCCTGGAACTCACTTTGTAAACCAGGCTGGCCTTTAACTCACAGAGATCAACGGCCTCTGCCTCCTAAGTGCTGAGATTAAAGGTGTGGGCCACCACACCCAGCCCCATTACTCTCTATAAACACCGCTAACCCCATTTTACAGAAGACAAAACTGAGGCCCATACATGGGGTAGCCAGGTGTTACACGGCTGGAGTAACTTTACTGGACTAGGCCACGCTGCCTGGTGGCTTGAGAGTCTGCTCTACTGGTTTGTTCTGACTTTTTTTTTTCCTTCCCCTTTTTAAATTCTGTTTTGTCTGTTTTGAGATAGAGTCTTCCTAAATTGCCTAGGTTCTCTTGGAACTTCCTCTGTCTCCCCCACCCCAGAGCCACTGGTTCTCCAAGTAGGGCTGCTTGGCCTCACTGAAGCCCTCACGGGGAATTGTGGGGGTTGTGGGCAGGGTGGGAATCAGCAGCGTGACCAGCCAGGGCCAGAAGGAAGCTGAATCTGATCCACAGAGGTCCAGCTGAGGGCGGAAGGCGGCTCAGTAAACTTCAGAGGCAGATGTGGACAGATGGGAGACTGCGGTCACAGAGAGGAAGTACAAAGTTCAAGACTAGGAGGAGGAAGACAGGGGCAAAGGCCTGCGTGCAGAAGCCTGAGTTTGGCCAAAGGCAAAAAGCCTGGGCTTCTCGGACAGCGTTTCCCAAGCAGGTTCTGTGGAACACCAAGGCAGACAGACCAAGAAAACAAGGTTCTACCACCAAGTGAGGCTGGGAAAGCCTGCATGGCATTCTCTGGTGAGTTCACAGCGTCCGGGTCATAGGGTCATCATCCTGTGAAATGCTCCTGTTAACTATAATGAAAACCCTGCTTGGCTTTGCTGAACCATATCTTCCAAAGCTATCTTCCACTAAGGCCTTTTAACGGTACCCTCCTGCAGACACGGAGAGGAGGCAGTGTGTCCTAAAGATGGACTGAGCAGATCTGACATCAGGCTCAGGAAGCTCTGAGCACCTGGGACCGGGTCATGAAGCAGGAAGCACACAGGAGAGGTGGATGGCCACAGACTGGGGAAGTGGCTGTGATGGGAATGATAAAAAGGTGTTGAAAAGGTGGGTGGAGCCAGGCGGCGGCGGCGGCGGCGGCGGCGGCGGCGGCGGCGGCGGCGCATACACGCCTTTAATCCCAGCACTTGGGAGGCAGAGACAGGTGGATCTCTGACATGACAGAGAAATGGCTGGGTAGGCTGACGGTGTGGATGGGAATCAGGAAATTGAGAGATAATATCTGCAGCCCACTACAATCACCAACCATATACAGGTTCTGTCTATACCTCTTTACCTTTTTTTTTTTTTTTTTAAGGTTTTTCAGACAAGGTCAAGTTGATCATGTAGCCCAGACTGGCCTGAAACTAGAAGCAATCTTCCTGCCTCAGCCTCCTAAGTGCTGGGGCTACAGGCATGCGCCCCTCACCCAGCTGTGTAAACCTTTACAACCATGAAAATCACTCCTAAGTCAGAAGCCATACAAACTGGACCATGGTGGCACACACCTACCGTTCCAGCTACTCAAAAGGCTAAGGCAGGAGGATTATAAGCTGGTAGCTAGCCTGGGCCACAGAGTGAGACCTCATTGCAATAAAAAAACCAAAAATAACTTTCAAGAAATATGGCTCAGTGTTCAGGCATGTTTCTAGCATAACTGAGGACCTGAGTATTATCTCCAGCACCAAAAGGGGGGGGGATGGGACAAACTGGGATCATAGCTCAGTCAGTGAAGTGGTCACTTTGCACACATAACCTGAGTTCGGATCCTGAGAAACCATATAAAAACGTCAGGTGTGGGGCACGCACTTGTAATCCCCGCACTGGAGAAGACAAAGACAGGAGAATCCCTGGGATTCACTGGCTACTGTCTAGCCTAACTGGTGAGTGACAGGCCAATGAAAGATCCAGTCCCAAGGGAGATAGACAGTACCTAGGAATGACACCTGACCCATAGCCCCACACCCCTACACCTCACCACACCCCATACACATCTGCACACCCACAAACTAAGAACAAATAAAAGATTAAAAAAGATGCCACAACAGGCTTTGTCTCAGATGTGGCCTATAGGCCACAGTCTGGCTGCCTTGGCTATACCTCCAAGAAAGCCCCATGCAGAGAAGGAGACTCTTACAATTCCACAGCTGAAGATGTCCACTTGCTTAGTCAGCTGCCCGACCCTGATGAAGTTTTCAGGCAGATATGCAGCTGAGGCCTGGAACAGGTGGGTCTTCATTACGGTGTATTTGGTCTTTTTATCGGCAGGACAGGGATGAGCCACTGGATGGGCCAGCTTAGGGCTAAGATGCTGGTCCAGCAAAACGTTGGCACTGTGGGAAAGCAAGTGAAGAAAACCTTTGAATTCTGGGGAGAGGTTGCCATGGAGACACTTTGGCCAAACAATTTATCAGTGGGCAGTGTCAGCCCTGAAAATGTGTGCGGTAGTGGGGGAAATCACAGAAGATCTTCAATATAAAATAGCCAGCATTAAGCCGGGCAGTGGTGGTGCACACCTTTAATCCCAGCACTCGGGAGGCAGAGGCAGGCGGATCTCTGTGAGTTCAAGGCCAGCCTGGGCTACAGAGTGAGTTCCAGGAAAGGCACAAAGCTACACAGAGAAACCCTGTCTCGAAAAACAACAACAACAACAAAAAAAAATAGCCGGCAATAAATGGGCAGGGCCTCCCCCTCACTCCACTAAATGGAGTTGAAAATTGCCCCAAGAATGTGGCCAGAGAGATGCAGACTCCCACCCCCACCCCCCAGACATCAGCTCCGGCCAGCAGAGCAGGCCACGCCCACTGCTTGTGCTGGCCTAGACTCTTCCAAAGCTGTTCCCACCACAAAGTTCGGGCCTCACCAGTGCAAACCCGAACACTGGCATCCTTTACGGCTCAGTTTGCCCAGGTTGTAGGGAAAAGAGCACATTTTTGAAATTTCCAAAAGAGAAGTGAAAATGTCCTCTGACCCAGTCCTAATTGGAGGGAGTTAACTCAGAGAAAGGGTTCCTCAGGGAGCGGGAACAAAAAGTTAAGCTTCATGTACAGAACTAAATTTAGCAGGCCTTCACTACATTTACTTAGCGGGAGGAAGCATGCGCTCTGTCTTTCGAGGGGAACCCAGAGGGACAACTTGCAGGAGTTGGTTCTCTCCTTCCATCATAGAGGGTCACGGGATCAAATCCTGGCCATTGGGCCAGGGGAGCTCAAATCCCGAGGCTGGGCAAAGATCCCAGCTGGAGTGTAGACTGGCTCCTGAACGGACGGACAGACAGTCAGACGTTTAGAGTGCTGTGGCCTGCGGGGAAACTGGCTCAGAAAGACCGAGGACACAGTGACAGCTTTGCATGCCGGCTGTGGACAGGGAGCACACCTCAGAAAGACTGCATTGTGAGCTGGGCCTATGGAGAGAGCTAAGGTCCCCCAAGGGAGGGGAGGCGGAGGAGGAGAGAGACAGAGAGAGACGGAGAGAGATAGGAAGCAAGAACAGACACAGGCCTCGTTCTTAGAGCCAGGACTCGGGGCGGGCCCAGCTCATCTGGCCCTCTCACCTCTTGACATTGCTATGGATGATGTCCAGGCTATGCAGGTATTCGACAGCTAGAAGCAGCCCCGAGCAGATGCTGGCACGCTGGGGCCAGGGCAGCAGGTCTGAGTCACCCTAAGGGAAAGAGAAGGAATAGAAAGGGTGACCCCTGCAGCGTCCTTAAAGTCTTTATAGCCTTTGAATCTGTCCTCGGTCACAGGGCTCGGACCGTGTGACGCGCTGGCTTGAAATGATGGTGTTTGTGTCAGACAGATCTACTTGCAAATCCGTATGCACACACTGGTGAGCTGTGTGACTTTGGGAAAGACACACGAGGCCTCCGAGCCTCAGCTTCCTCGGGTATGGAATGGAAATGTAAGGTTGGAGAGGCTCAGGGGTGGAGCACTGGTATGTACAATGTCCGAGATTGGATCTCGGCACCAAAGGGGGGAGGGAGAGGAGGAGGGACACAGCTGGGATGGAGTACAGCTATAGACTGTCTGCTACCAGCCACAAGGCCTGGGGTTGATTCCCCAGCACTGCATAAACCAGGCATGGAAGCAGATGCCTGTAATCCTAGCACTCAGAATGTAAAGGCATGAGTTCAAGGTCATGTGCTGCCATAATATAGTAAGTTTGAGGCTAGCCTGGCAACTGGTGACCCTATCTCAAAAAAAAAAAAAAATCATCACAAATAATAATGAAGTAAAGGATACATTGGTGTCTGTATTGAGAATTTTATAAGCTTTCAAGAAAGTTCACATTCCTCTAAGTCCTTATGACCCCTAGGCAGGAGCCATCTGCTCCATTTTTTACTCCACCCAGGACCCAGTTGTTCACCTGAACCTGGAGTCTGTCCTGCAGAGAGCCATTTGCCATGTAGGGGTAGATGAGGCTGTGGCACCGTCTTCCAGCGCAGAAGCCCAGCAGAGGTAAGACATTGGGGTGGCAGCATCTGAACCCAGCACCAGGGGACAGTCAGGCATCAGACAGCAAGAACCAAAGGCAGACGCTCCCTTGCCACCCCGGGCCACCAGCCACCTCCCAGGTGCCACGGCTCTGATCCCTGGCAGCCTCACCCTGCCTCCCTGCTGTGCAGACTGGCATCATCCCCACCCCACTTCCGGGAACAGGCTTAGGGATGAAGAACGTGCTAGAGGCCACCACACCCGCCTCAGGTTGGTTTCTCTTGGGGACTCCCACTGTCTGAGTCACCTTTCTCTTCTCAGCTTTCCTCGTGACCCCCGCCACACCTCACACTCCACATGTGAACTATCCACAGGTCTATCTGGGCCAAGGACACTTCTCTTCCGCCTCCCAGAAACTTCTTGCCTCATGAATCGCCACGCACAGTTACACTCAGCTTTCCTCATCTTTCTCCCGGTCACAGCCCAGCCCTATAATGGCAGTGCTAACCACCTGCCTGGCACACTAGAGACACCGTACTGCCTGCTATCATCATCAGGCCAGGGGCTCTGCATGGGAAGCTTACCTGAGGCAAAGCTGCATCTCTGCCTGCAGGAACCTGTCCATGGACCCTGGACTGGAGCCAGACATCTGTGGGAAAAGACACAACCCCTGAAGATCCATCCAGCTTTAGCCCCAGGCCCCCAACCCTCCCTACAGACACCTTCAGCTCACCTCCCTGAGCTTCTTGAAAGCAAAGGCCACACCATGCCTTTGCCCCCGGTAGATATCGGCAAAGGTCCCCTCACTGATTCGGTGGCTTTGGTCAAAGTCCTCAGTCGCTTGGATGACATCTGCCTCACTCCAGAAAAGCCTGTCTCCAGGCAAATTCAGAAGCTTTTCCTGCTTGGGGACAGATGTAGAAGTGCTGCAGTCCTGGGGATTGAACAAGAAGAGTTTAATGGTGCAAAGATGCATTGCATTCTTTTCTGTTGCATTTGTTTAACTCTGTAAAGCTGCATTACTTTGTTTGCCTAAAACACCTGATTGCGCTAAAAAAGAACTGAACAGCCAATAGCAAGGCAGGAGAAAGGATAGGTGGGACTGACAGGCAGAGAGAATAAATAAGAGAAATCTAGGCTCATAAAGAGAAGAGGGAGGAGTGAGGAAAGGAGATGAAGAGGAGGATGCCAGGAGCCAGCCACCCAGTCACCCAGCCAGCCACAGAGTAAGAAAGAAAGATATATAGAATAAAGAGAGGTAAAAAGCCCAGAAGGAAAAAACAGAAGAAGAGAAACAGGATAATTTAAGTTAGGTAAGAAAATTGGCTAGAAACAAGCCAAGCTAATGCTGGGCATTTGTAAGTAACACTAAGTATTCGTGTATTTATTGGGGAGCTGGGTAGTGCGCCCCCAAAGGTTAAAAAACAAACAAACAAACAAACAAACAACAACTACAGTGACGACCATGGGAGCTGGCCTTCCCTGCTCCCCAGAGGGAACCCTGGGATACCAAGGGGCTTTCATCTCCTTACAAGTGGTAACAAAGACACCATAGGCTGCCCCTACACTGCTACCTCCTCCTCCAGTGTTCTGGCAAGCAATGTGACTGTTCAAATAACCACACAATTCTCTAAGCAGAGGTAGAGAATCTAAGCCTGGAGCATATGGAAGACCAGAAACAGAAGTCTGACTTCAAACACAGGTGCACAGAAATTTATATTTTTGAAGTTACATATATCCTTATCAATAGTTCTAGGGAATTGGAGGCTATTAAAGATGAATGTGTTGAGCCGGGGGTGTGTGTGTGTGTGTGTGTGTGTGTGGTGGTGGTGGTGCACGCCTTTGATCCCAGCACTCGGGAGGCAGAGGCAGGCGGATCTCTGGGAGTTCGAGGCCAGCCTGGGCTACCAAGTGAGTCCCAGGAAATGCGCAAAGCTACACAGAGAAACCCTGTCTCGAAAAACCAAAAAAAAAAAAAAAAAAAAAAAAAAAAAAAGATGAATGTGTCTCCTGCCGGGTAGATACACTAGGATTTATCTATCAAAAAATGAGAATGGGGCTCATTAGGGAAATCCCAGGACCTAAATGATTAACTCCTGAAAGTTGTCCTCTAACTCCACATGTGTGCCATGGCATGTATATGCCCTCACACATACATACACATACCTACATACAAAATAAATAAACGTAGGATAAAATGTTAAAGATCATGTGCAAAAATAAAAAGAAAAGAAAACCAAATGTTAATAGAAACTTTTTCTTTTTTTTGAGACAAAGTTTTACCATGTAGCCCTGGCTGTCCTGGAACTCACTATATAGACCAGGCTGACCTCAAACGTTCAGAGACCTGCCTGCCTTTCCTCTAAGTGCTGGGATTGAAGGTTCTCAATGATTCAACCATCTCTGAAAATGATTAGCTAAATCACAGAAGATGGTCATTAACCAGCCCCAGGAACTGCTGCTTTCTCCTCCAGGGACCAAGCCCAAACCCATAACTTCTCAAGAGCACGAAAACTTTTATTTTTTTTCTGAGGCAAGGTTTCTCTATATAACAGTCCTGGCATTTGCTTGGTAGACCAGTCTGGCTTCGAACTCACAGAGATCCACCTGCCTCTGCTTCCCAAGTGCTGGGATTAGTACACCACCACCACCCAGCATTTTTTTTTAAAAAAAAACAGGTTTCACTATGTAGCTCTGGTTGGCCTGGAACTGACTATGTAGACCAGGCTAGCCTCAAACTCACAGAGATCCAGTTGCCTCAGCCTCCCAAGTACTGGGATTAAAGGTAAGGGTCACCACGCCTGGCTTTAATGATCTTTTCCGATCAGAAGAAAAATCTGGGCATGGTAGTACATGCCTATGATCACAGCATTTGGAACACTAAAGTAGGGGGATCACAAATTCACATCCAGGCTGAGCTACACAGTGAGACCTTGTCTCACAGACATATACCATGCAGCTCAGTTGGCAGAGTGCTTGCCACATGCACAGGCCCTGAGCTCCATCCTTAGCACACATAAGCTAGGTGTGGTGGCACATGCCTGTTATCCAGTAACTTGGGAGGTGGAGGCAGTAGTTCAAGGTTATCCTCAGCTACACAGTGAGTTTGAAGCCAGCCTGAGCTACATGGAACCCTGTCTCAGAAAGAGTGAAAAACTCTGACTGTTGCTCTACTCTGACAAGAAAGTGGGAAAGGCTGGCTGTAAACCAGTGCCGGTAACTGCACATGCAGGCGGTACCAGCCCAGCTCCTGCTTACAAAGGCCCATTGTAAACAAAGGTCCTGTGGTGCCTGGCAGTGCAGGCCTGTCCTCCAGAGGCTAAGACAGGGAGATCACAAGTTCAAGGCCTGCCTGTGAACCTTAGTAAGAGCCCATCTCAAAACAAAACAAAACAAAAATGGACTGTGGTTACAGTTCAATGGCTGAATGCAGAGAGCCCTGGGTTCAAATCCCCGATGTGGCAAACATGAATCCTGGCTTACGCTGGGACTCGGTGTAAGGGCGCTTCATTCGGCCCTGAATTACACCCCAAAGAAACGAATGCGCTCCCCCCCCCCCACTCAGTGCAGCAGAGACCCCTCATCTCACTGAAGACTATATTTAGTCTCAGAAGCCTGCAGAGACGATGTGTCTCCCTTGTCCTCCCAAGCCCACACTAGTCTCAGGGAATGAAGAAACTGTTTCTGAGAGAACCAGAAGCCAGGACACAGCTGGGCTAGAATCCAAGGGTGGGTTTACCTTAGATTGGGAAATGCCAGGTTGGTCAGTTTTCAAGGAACAAGGGGCATCCTCCTTGCAGGGAAGCTGGGGGGAGGCTTGCCGCTGAGCCCCAGCCATGGTGGTCCCTGGAAAGGATGACAGACAGGGTCAGCACTCCGCCTGGGACTCATCCCAAAGCAACCTTCTCTCTCAATCGGTGCTGTCTCCTCCTGACACCATGTGCCAGCCGCCAGGCTCCTTGGGTGTCAGTTCTTTTAAGCCGGGTGACATCTTACAACAGGTGCAATTTATCATCTCTAATGACGGGAGGAGACAGGGAAGCCAGCAGCTGGGGACGCTCCTGTGCTGTCCCAGTGCCTGACCAGGAACGGCTGAGGACACAGAGAAACCTCCACTGTGGCGCCACACCAGGGAGGCCCCGGGGAAAGTAAGGCCGGCCGGGAACAGCAGGGGCAGCACAGGCTGGGAGACAGGGACCACTCCACCCGGGCTGAAGGACCGGGGAGCTTAGGGTCCTGAGGGAGAAGAGGGGAAGGCCCAGCATCACTCAGTAAATACTAGGCATAGTTAGTTAGCAAATACCTCCATCCTGTGGGCACCAGTCATCAGGGGTGACTCATGCAAATGGGCTACTTTACAGAAGGGAATGAGTATCCACAGACCGTGGTGCCCTCAGGGGTCCTGAACCAGCCCCTCAGGGGCCCCTTGGTGGTCACAAGTCTGACCATCACCAAAGCTGGCCAATGGCAGCATGAGCACTCTAGTTTTATGCATTTGGGATTTCTCCCTTTTTTTTTTTTTTTGGTTTTTCGAGACAGGGTTTCTCTGTGTAGTCCTGGCTGTTTGGGAGCTCACTCTGTGGACCAGGCTGGCTCTGCCCCACTGACTGCTGGGATTAAAGGTGTGAGTTACCACTGCCTGGCACGGATCTCTTGCTTTTCAATGTTTTAAAAGAATTGCCTAAGGTTTCCCCAGACATAGCAAGGCACAGCCACACCGCAGATGAAGTAGCCACGGGCCATGTACACCATCTGGGCCTTCAGTGCACCTGCTTTCACTGTCTGTATAGACACTGCAGGTCCTTTGTTGTTGTTGTTGTTTTGTTTTGTTTTGATCTGATTTTCGAGACAGGGTTTCTCTGTGTAACAGCTCTGGCTGTCCTGGAACTGAATCTGTAGATCAGGCTGGCCTTGAACTCACAGAGATCCACCTGTCTCCGCCTCCAGAGTGCTGGGATTAAGGGCGTGAGCCACCAGCTTGACACTGCAAATCCTTGATAAGAAATTACACAAGAACTATGAACCAATAGCTGAGGAGCCCCCAACTGGATCAGGCCCTCTGGATAAGTGAGACAGTCGATTAGTTTGAACTGTTTAGGAGGCACCCAGGCAGTGGGACCGGGACCTGTCCTTAGTGCATGAGCTGACTGTTTGGAACCTGGGACTTATGCAGGGACATTTGGCTCAGCCTGGGAGGAGGGGACTGGACCTGCCTGGACTGAATCTGCCAGGTTGAGCTGAATCCCCAGGGGAGTCTTTGCCCTGGAGGAGATGGGAATGGGGGGTAGGACAGGGGAATTCATGGCTGATATGTAAAATTAAAAATAAAGAAATTACACACACTACACTATACACCATACCACAAACACACATACAACATACACCATACTCATACACACCACACACACAAACCACACCACACCCCACATATCCTATACACAATCTACACTATACCACACACACAACATACACCATACCCATAGATACCCACACACCACATCCCCTCCCCCCCACACATACACACACTGCACCACAAACACCACACACACTGTCAGTCACCACAGCTGACTCACAGAGGGTCTAGTGAGTCACTTTCAGTCAGCTGAATGCTTCACGGTTCGTAAAAGGACAGGGACACACTGTAGGGTCCATTCATCTCTGCATAAAAGCCTCCAAAACACAACCCTGAGTGTCTAAACTTTTCTTCTAAAATAAAAACTTCCTCAAACACTAGCTTCCCTGGGCAGAACATGAGCCTGGAATCCGGGGCTTTCCCGGGGCTGGCAGGCATCGGTGACACATGGGAAGAATGACTCTTCCTGTTTCCACCTACAAAAACAGAAGAGTGACTTCCTCCTCTGGGGGAGGGACCGCAGGGACAGGCCCAGGGACCCAGGCACACCTGCTCCCAGGGCCACTCAGGAAAGTGAGCCACACAAAGGCTGGTGGTGAAGATACAGAGGGGCCTCTGTGACCTCTCCCGGCTCCCCCACCTCCCCTGACTGGCTTTCTCCCTTTGGCAAAGGAAGAACAGTAGGGCATGGGTCTAAGGATCCGTTAACTGGAGTTCACAGGCCAGCACGGTTTTCCCCTTCCTTCAATAACTTCAGTCACAGGATATAGTCCAGACTCCTTGACCTAAAGTTAACTGTGTCCTGTCCAGTCCCGTCCAGTGTGGTCCATGTCCCCCTTTCTCTCTCTCTCTCTCTCTCTCTCTCTCTCTCTCTCTCTCTCTCTCTCTCTCTCTCTCTCTTCCTTTTTGAGACAGGGTCTCCCTATGCAGCCCTGGCCTGGAACTGGACATAGGAACTGTAAGGGGCACTAGGTCCTTGTGTTCACAGTCTGCCCCCCACCCCACCCCCACCTGTGTGACCTAGACCACACTAGATCTTCCTCTAGGTCCTTAAGCTATAGAATTCATTCTGTTTGTTTGTTTCTTTGTTCTGGTTTTTGAGACAGGGTTTCTCTGTGTAGCCCTGGCTGTCCTCACTCTGTAGACCAAGCTGGCCTTGAACTGGGAGATCTGCCCGCCTCTGCCTCCCTGTGATAACTAAAGAAACATAATATGAAGCCAGGCATCTCTTAAGGGCCATTGACCTTTTGCTCTGGAATGCCTGGGAGATCCCAGTGGCCTGCAGATGAGATAAGAAAAGATAATGGGGAGGAGTGGGGGGCTGGAGAGTTGGCTCAGTGGTTAGGATGGACCTGGGTTCGATTCCTAGCACCCACATGACAGCTCACACCTGTCTGTAACTCAGTTCCAGGGAATCTGACACCCTCACACCAATGCATATAAAATAAAATTAAATAAATTATTTTTTTAAAAAGAATAAGATAATGGGCTGTGAGGTATTAACAGCTACCTTTGTTTCTGTAAAACTCACTATCACTATGGGAAAGGGATGAAATGGTCTTTTATTACTATATAGCAGGAAAGAAAAAAACACCTGAGGGAAGTAAAACCATTTTCCTGCCCGGCTGTGGATTCCATGGATAGTAGTAATACACATCTTTGTGGTGTCTGCCTTACCCCACCTTCTGGACAGCATGCTGTATTGGCTCTAAGACTGTCGTCCTTTTGCTACCGATAAGAATAAATTCACTTAATCTAAATCTGACTTGAGTCTAAGTCTCTGGTGTCTCCCAGTGTATTCGAATGCTGAAACAAATCCATTCTTAGGGAAGAGGTCCCATGTACTTTGCAAAAGAGTTTCAATAGAGTCACACTTTAAGCTTTAGCATGATAATTATCACCAGGAAACTTTTTCCCAAAGTTGTACTGTATTTAAATATGGCTGCAGAGATGGCTCAGTGGTTAAGAGCACTGGCTATTCTTCCAGAGGACCCAGGTTCAATTCCCAGCACCCATATGGCAGCACACAACTGTCTGTAGCTCCAGTTCCAGGGGGTCTGACACCCTCACACAGGCACACATGCAGGCAAATCATCAATGTACATAAAATTTTAAAAAAATCATTAAAATGCAAAGATAAATAGATAAATATGTCTAAAATAAACTGTCCAGGGTCAGACTCTAGAAGTTTGAACCAACGCTGGCTACTGAGTCGTGTTGAACTGGACTTCCCTCCTGCCTAGTGCAGACGTTACTCGGCCAGCTCTGGTGTTTGCAGAGACATACACCCCACACACACATACACACACACACACTCAAGAAACCAGGTTGGCCTGGAATTTGCATTCATCCTCCAGCCTCTGCCTCCCCAGGGCTGGGATGACAGGCAGATATGGCCACACCCAGCTAAGATGCCTGATTCTCTGTACTAAGATGTAATGGGCTCTGTTCTTCCCATTTTACAGATGGAGGAACTGAGGAAGGAGGAGGCTGAGTGGGAATTCAAGCACAGGGGGTTTGGCCTCAGGCCCAAGCACCCAAGAGTGGCTTCTCCAAACAGGGTTGGCTGGCTTCAGGCCCCTCAGTGAGCTGCATTCCATAGGTCTGGGATCTTAAGCTTGCAGGCCACAGGCTACAGGAGAGGAGAAGCGAGCCCTGGAGAAGTCATCGCTGGCTGTCCTCCTGTCATCTGGCAGTCTGTCCCTCAGCTCTAGCCTGGGCACAAGAAGCTGGACGCACATATAATGTGCTCTGGAAGGCTCTGGGACAGCAGTGTATGCAGTATGAGAGACAGGAGTGCTCAGATCCCAGGACTCACGTCACCTTGAACCAATCCTTACTTTTTCTTCTGGTGAAAATGATAAGGGTCAGGGGCTGGAGTGCAGCTCAGTGGTAAAGCTTGCATGCCTAAAGCCCAGGGTTCCATCCTTGGCTCTCCCCACCCCCCTCCAAAAATGGCATTTATTTACTTAACATATTTAGGGATTGGGGATTTTTTGGTGCTGAGGATTGAAGCCAGGCCCTGTGCATGCCAAGCAGATGCTCTGCCACAGGCCACAGGGCTCCCTACTCTCAGCCCCCTGAGTAAAGCCGGATTACAGGTATGTGCTGCCCACCCAGCTATCTAGCCCAGAATAGGGTTGAACTCACGATCCTCCTGCCCCAGACTCTCAAATAGCTGTGATTACAGCATATACCACCACACCTGGATGTTTCCCCTTTCTAACTTACTGTACAATGTGTTTTGATGCACACACACACACACACACACACACACACACACACATACACACACCAAAAGAAAGAAAAAACTTAAGAATACCTGTGGGGCTGAAAAGATGACTCAACAATTAAGAGCACGGGCTGCTCTTGCAGAGGACCTGGGTTTGATTCCCAGAACCCACACAGTGGCTCACAACCATCCCTAATGCCAGTTCCAGGGGATCTGACCCCCTCCCCTGGCTTCCATGGGCACTGTACACAAGTCGTTCATATACGTATGTACAGGTGAAACACCCATACACATAAAATAAAAACAAATCTAAAACTCAGAAGAGGAGGGGGAAGAGAAGAGAGAGCACCTGAGTCCGGAAAGGAGCCCGGCTTCACAAGCTGGCCCTTTTCCTGTTCATCTTTGAGTTTTCTTCCAGAAGTAGCCACAGGCCCTGGCTTCACCGCCTCTGGGAAGGCTGGAAGAGGAGACGTGCTCTCAGAAACAGGCTTCCCTGGAACAACGCACAGAAGACATTGTTACTTTCCATGACCAGGGGAGCTATGGAGAGGCAGGGCTGGAAGTTGGGGACTTGGGGTCCTGTCCTGCCGCCAGCACAAATTCTCACTGTGCCTCATGAGGTTTTCTCTCTGGGCCATGGCCTGCCCATCTGTCCACTGGGACGATGGGCTGTGATAATGCCATGTGGTTTGTCTCTGACATTCTGAATTGTCAGAGACAATTCATATACATAACAGGGACTGGAGAGATGGCTCAGTGGTTAAGAGCACTGGGAATCTTCCAGAAGACTCAAGTTTGATTCCCAGCACCCACATGATGGTTCAAAAATGTCTGTAACTGTATTTCCAACATCCTCTTCTGGCCTCTACAGGCACCATGCATGCAGGTGGTATACATACATATATGTAGGCAAAACACTCATACATATAAAATACAAATAAATACATCTTTAAAAATAAATAAATAAAAAACAAATAGAGAGCATGAAGATAATGCCTGCTTGCCTCCTTCCCAGGGCTGCTGTGAGCAGAGGATGAGAGCCCAGGTGCGAAAAGGCTTTGGAAAGGGCTGTACAGTTTACCGAACGTGTAAACAAGCCACAGGCATCCATCTGGGAGCTGGGTGTGACTCCGTGGGAGAGCAGGTGCCTAGCACGTGCTAACTCACAAGACCCTGAGTTCCAGGAGCCACAGGTACAGAGTCCTGACTGTCCTGCAGTCTCACTTCCCACTCCCTATGTGCGAATCCTACACAGCAGCTCTATCTAGAGAGAGCGCCTGGGCCAGCCCCACCCAGCACACACACACACAACTGAACAGCTCATCTCTAAACAGCTTCGGGGATTTGCTGAGGCTCACACTGCCCAGGCTTATGGGGCTGGCTGCAGAAGTCACCCGCTCTCCTACGTATGAGTCCCCACTTCTACCTAGCACGAGTTTGGGAAACTCCAAAGACGTTGGGAGGTCTCGCACGTGCCAGCCCACGGTCAGATTCTCAGAGTGAGTCTGTCAAACAGCTTTCTCCTCTGCCCCACTGGTGCCCAGGCTCACCCTTCTTTGTAATCTTTGGATCTCTGTAGCTCGAGTTACACACACTTGTGAGCCACCTGGTGTGAGTGCTGGTAACCTTAATTCTGGTCCTCACACTCTCTTCTACTGAGCCATCTTTCCAGCTCCCAAGATTTCTTCTTGTTTATTTTGGGACAAGGTACCACTATGTAGCCCTGGCTGGCCTAGAACTCATAGAGATCCTCTGCTTTCCCAGCGCTGGCATTAAGGACGAATGCAACCATGCCTGGCTTATTTTAGTGTTTTGTGTGTGCAACTCGAGCTACAGAGATCCCACATCTCTGGCCTCTGAGGGCACCTGCACACACACACACACACACACACACACACACACACACACACACACACACACAATGGCCCAGAGACAGCTGCCCAGTTATTCGATCGATCGATCAATCGATCTCTTGGCAGCAACAGGCTGAGCTGAAGTGAAAGGACCCCAGTGTCATTGTTCCAAGTGATAAAGGGAGTCTCTCCAAACAAAGCACTGCTGTGGAAGTCGTTTTGCAAACCCAAGCTTTGGTATCACAACAGATAACATCTAAATTCATCTGGCACTACACTTTCATGAATGCTGGCAGACAAACTTAACTGCCACAGAGTCTCTGGCAATCAACAGAACGACCTGCATGCATGCATTTACTTTTTAAAATATCTATTGGTGGAGCTAAGGAGGGAAGCCAAGACCTCAAATACGCTGGGCAAGCCCTCTGCCGCTGAGCTATACCCCAGTGCTAGCCCACAAACTTTAATCATCTCTCTAAGCCAAGCATGTTGGCTCCCACTGTACTCCCAGCACTTGGGAGGGCGAATTCAGAGATTCAGAGTTCAAATCCAGCCTGAGCAATTTAGTGAGCTTGTTTCAAAATAAGAGAGGTGGGGGGCAATCTAGGGAGATAACTCTTTGGGCGAGTGCTTGCCTAGAAGGTGTGGGGCCCTGGACTTAATCTCTAATACTTAAAACCAGCACGGTCTGTGACCCCACTCCAGTCCGAGCTCCATCAGAGAAGGGAGGTCCCTGCACAATTAGGAACAATTGTGCAATGAGGTCACAGGGAAGTTCTAGGAATCTGGGACAACAAAGGCTGAGTGGGAATCACAGTGACTTTTCCCTGAGTTTCCTGTATCGTACATGACACATTCCTCTATTAATATTTTTTAATTGCATTTACTTATTTGGCCATGTGTACACATGTGTGGAGGTCAGAGGACAACTTTTGGGAATTGGGAATCCTTACACTCTATGGGTTCTGGGGACCAAACTTAAGTCATTAGGTGGCAACAAGTACCCTTACCCCCATTACCCACAGTTCACTGGCCCACATGCCTCTTTTAAATAAGCTTGTCTTAGGCCTGGCATGATGGCACATGCCTTTAATTCCAGCACTTGGGAGGCAGAAGCAGGAGGATCTCTGTGAGGCCAGCCTGGTCTAAATAGCAAGTTCCAGGACTACATAGAGAGACCCTGTCTCAAAAAGCAAAAAATAAAATAAATAAATAAAAAGCTTGTCTTTCAAAAGCAGAAGCAAGCACCAGCTCCATCCTGTGCCAGTTGAGATCACTCTGGACCACTCCCCAGAGGATGGAGGAAGCTGGGTATTGTGGTGCAGCAGGCCTGTGATCCTAGCATCAAGAGGCAGGAGGACAACCAGCAGTTCTAAGCTAGCCTGAGCTATACAGTAAGATCCTGCCTTAAAAAAAAAAAAAAAAGAGTGGGGAGGTTGGAGATCTAGTGCAACAGTGTAGTATTTGCCTCTGTGTGTGGTGCCCTGGTGTGATGATGCCCTGGTGTGATGCCCTGGTTCATCCCAAGCATAGGGTGATGGTGAGACTGACGGGGGGTGGGGTGGGAGGGGATATGAATAAGAGGAGGAAAGAGACAGAGACAGTGTGAATTCCTTCGCTCAAATAACTGCCAGGCATAGTGGCTCACTTTAATGCCAGCACTCAGGAGGCAAAGGCAGGTGGATCTCTGCCAGCCTGGTCTACATAGCAAGTTCCAAGACAGCCAGGGCCACATAGTGAGACCCTGTTTTGAACAACAACACAATCCTATAGAATGTTCAGCTCCCAAACTGAGTTGGGGAAAGGAGGGTAGACGTCCTTAGCTTTCACCGAACTCTGTTCTGAATCATCTTTAAAACTTTTAAACAATTTTTCCTTTTGTTTTGTTTTTCAAGACAGGGTTTCTCTGTGTAACAGCCCTGGCTGTCCAGGAACTCAGAGAGAGATCTATCTACCTCTGCCCACAGAGTGCTGGGATTAAAGGCCTGCGCCACCACACCCTGCTTAACATTTTTTTAAATCTTTATGGCCAATAGATATATGACTTGAGGTTGACAGGATGGCTCAAGGGATAAAGACACCTGCAGTCAAACCAAACCTGAGTTCAATCCCTGGGCCCACATGGCAAAAGGTGAGACAGACTCCAGCAAGTTGTCCTCTGTCTTTCTATACATCCCATGACAACAATGAAACATGCATGTGGTGATATATTATGTCCCCCAATATATTGTGCATACTAATAAACTTATCTGGGGTCAGAGGACAGAACAGCCACTAGATAGACATAGAGGCCAGAAAATGATGGCACACACACCTTTAATCCTATCACTTGGAGGGCAGAGATCGATGCAGATCTCTGTGAGTTAAAGCCACACTGGAAACAGCCAGGCATGGTGACGCATACCTTTAATCCCAGGAAGTGATGGCAGGAAGCAGAAAGGTATATAAGGTGTGAAAACCAGGAACTAGAGCTGATTAAGCCTTTAGGCTTTTGAGCAGCAGTTCAGCTGAGATCCATTCGGATGAGGACTCAGAGGCTTCCAGTCTGAGGAAATAGGATCAGCTGAGGAACTGTCGAGGTGAGGAAGCTGTGGCTTGTTCTGCTTCTCTGATCTTCCAGCCTTCACCCCAATACCTGGCTTCAGGTTTGATTTTATTAATAAGACCTATTAAGATTCGTGCTACACATGCATGAACGAAGGCACACATGTATACACACATACACAATAAATAAGTGTAAAAAATTATTTAAAAGACACATTAATTAACTAGACATGGTGGCACATGCCTTTGAGGATAGCACTCTGGGAACAGAGACAGGTGAATCTCTGTGAGTTCGAGGTCAGCATAGCAGTTCCAGTTCAAGGTTACATAAGGAGAACCTGTCTCAAAAAAATAAAAATAAAAATAAATTAAATAAAAATTAGGCTGGGCAGTGGTGGCGCATGCCTTTAATCCCAGCACTTGGGAGGCAGAGGCAGGCAGATCTTTGTGAGTTCAAGGCCAGCCTGGTCTACAGAGTGAGTTCCAGAATAGCCAGGACTGTTTCACAGAGAAACCCTGTCTCAAAAAAACAAAATAAATAAATAGACAGATAGATAGATAATAGATAGATAGATAGACAGATAAATAATAAAATAAAAAAATTAAAAATTAACCAAGTCAGAGTCAGAGGTGGACAGAAGGGAGTTTTGACCCCCTCAAGCTGGGTGGGCAGCCTAGGAAGGAGCACATCATAATCTTTCATCCTCATCTCAAGCCACTGTCTCGGGTCAACCTTTCACGAGTGGGACCTTGGGACCGTGGGTCAAGCACAGCTCAGGGGAGAAAAGTCCCATTATACTGAAAACCTGCCCATTTTGCCAATCGCCACATTCCAGTCTGACTGGTTTCTTTTTTCACTCTGTCCAGAACCTGGCACTGCTCCTTCCTGTCATGGTCATTTAGGAAATGTGTTTTGTTTTGGTTATCATGTTGTTATTTGGACCAGAGTTTTTGTTTTTCCTTTTATTTGTTGGTTCGTTGAGAAAGGGTCTCTTGTAAGCCAGGCTGGCCTCAAACCAACCACACCTTGAGAGTGAACTCCCAATCTTTATGCCTCCACCCCAAGTGCTGGGATTAAGGAGCAGCATGTGGTCAGGCCACCTGGAACTGTCCCTAAGCCAGCCCCTTCCCCGCAGCAGCCTCTCCACATGGTCTGTGCCTTGTAGACCAGTCTAGCTTCGAAGCCCAGGAGGGGAACAGACAGTCTTTTGTAACAAATGTCAACAAAACCCATTTGCTGAGGTAACTGCCAATTCATGAGCATGCCTGCCACAAAGCTGCCTAAGCAGGCACAGTCAGATACTAAGCCCATCCCCTGGAGGCAGGCATCCCTCCCCCAGGCATACACCCCCCCCACACAGGCTGCCCCCACAGGCCCTTACCCAGCCTCCACGTTCTGCTACTGTATGTCTTGTGTTGTTCCTCCCTCCCCAAACAGCCTAGAGTGGAGATCCCGTGGTCCTCAGAGGGCATACCAGCAGCACCAGAAGAGCAGCATGTGAAACAGGACAGAGGTGTCTCCATGGTAAAGAACCCTCAACGGTGACTTGGGGCAGAAGCCCTGCCCACAGCAGTGGGAAATGATACCCAAAGGCCACGCGTCCCCACATTGCTCTTGGGCCCAGCACACAATGCATCTTTTCTTTTACATTTTCTATTTATCAATGTGTATGTACACAATGTGCATATAGCAGCATTTGTGTATATGTGCGTGCGTGCGT
This sequence comes from Peromyscus leucopus, assembly GCF_004664715.2. NCBI lineage: Eukaryota > Metazoa > Chordata > Mammalia > Rodentia > Cricetidae > Peromyscus > Peromyscus leucopus. The sequence continues at coordinate 157,200,892 of NC_051065.1, forward strand.
GCGTGCGTGCGTGCATGTGTGTGTGTGTGTGTGTGTGTGTGTGTGTGTGTGTGTGTGTGTGAATATGGACATGAGCATGTGTAGAGTTTGAGACTGAGTCTCTTTGTTGTTATTCTATTGTGTATACCAGACTAGCTAGCCCAAGGGCCTCTAAGAATTCTTCATCTCCCATCTCCCTTGGGAGAAATGGAAATATAGATACTGGTACCAGTGTCTGGCTTTTTACACAGATTCCGGGGATTTGAACTCAGGTCCTTAGGCTTGCAAAGAAGTGTTTTTATACACTGAACCATCTCCCCAGCTAGAGGTATTTTCTTGACTGTAGACTGGCTGAGCCTCAGTTTCTTCATTAATAACATGGAGGTCAAGGGTCATTTCATCCTGATTTAACCTCTGCATCCTATTCCTGGTGACTTTGTTCTTTCCTCTGTTGCTGGGAATGGAACCAGGGCTTGGCACTAAGCCCCTGGGTCACAGCCCAGCCCCTATGACTTTTTTTTTGTTTAGCACTAATCTGTGTCTCTCTGTGCAGGCATATTTGGTGTGGACATCAAGGGTCCTGGGGTTCAAGGCTGACCTTTGCAAGCTCCACCCAGGAGACTCATAAAAGCTTCATTTACTGCCCAGTGGTGGTGGTGGTGGTGGTGGCGGCGGCGGCGGCGGCGGCGGCGCATGCCTTTAATCCTAGCACTTGGGAGGCAGAGCCATGCAGATCTTTGTAAGTTCTAGGCCAGCCTGGTCTACAGAGTGAGTTCTAGGACAGCCAGGACTGTTTCACAGAGAAACCCTGTCTTGAAACCGCCTCCTCCCCTCCCTCTCCCCCCCCCCTTCTGGAGAAAAAAAAGAAAGTTTCATTTACTGTTTTCACTCCCGGGAGAGTCTAGCTTTTCTCTCTTTCCTGTTCTTTCTGCAATGACAGCCACAGCGTGCGCCTGGCAGTGTGTCACAGGGAGGCGTTCAGGGTGGGGTGGAAGGAGGACACAGGCTGGGAGGGGTTAACACCCCCTCAACCACACACAGGCACCCAGTGACACTCAGGGCCATGCCCAGCCACAGAGATCAGCTGACAGCCCAGGTCAGGCTCTCTTACGTCAGCCCCATCAGCTTCCTGAAAAATCCCCGGGCAGGGTGAGCTTTGGGTTAAATCAAGCTTTCCACATGCAAATGATAAGTAGCACGTGTGGGGTCCAAGTGTCTGGATAGGGACACATCTCAGAGGTCCAGTGCTTGCCAAGGAAGCATGAGTCCCTGGGACACAGCTCAGAGGTCCAGTGCTTGCCAAGGAAGCATGAGTCCCCAGGTCCCCCGACATCTCCAACACCAAAACAAGTAAATGAATAAAATGTCTAAAAAAAAAAAAACCAGACAGACAGACAGACAGACTTTAACCATCCTAATTTGTCCTTCTCAGTTGCTTGCTTTTTCCCACTGTGTAGAGCGAATGGGAGAAAATGCGGCCTCTCCGCTTCTGTGCCCAGGAACCTGGCTCAGCCTGCAAATCGTCTCTACCTCCCAACCCGGAAGAGAGATGCTGGAGAGCTGAAAATAGAACACCACAGGCCCAGAGGTCAAGAGCAGGGGTGAGTGTTCTACCTGACTCCAGAGCAAGCTGGTAACAGAATTCCCCTGGACAGCCTCCCAGTGCTTGGGACATTACTCTTCTTCCCCTTGGGGGTTAAATTCTCAAAGGCCTCAGGCACACGCACTGAGTCAGAGTCACAAAATCAAAGGCAGAGTGTGGTAGACCTGGGGGAAGCAGACTCAGCTTCCCCAGGCAGCTGGTACCCAGGGCAGGGTCTCCATCCTCTAGGGCTCCTGCATCCTCCATGGAGTAATAGTAATCCCAGAGCTTTGAGAGCATACCTGGGCTCGGTGAGATGAGGTGAGAAACACACAGTAGCTGGCTGGCCCCACACACCATGCAATGCACGCCTGCACTCCCAGCAATCAGGAGGTGAAGACAAGAACCTTTGCTACACAGTGAGTTTGAGAGGTTAGCCTGGGCTACAGGAGCCCTGGTGTGGCAGTTTGAGTGAGAATTACCCCTCATAATCTGGGGCATTTGAACACTTGGTCCCAGTTGGTGGTACTTTTGGGGGAGGCTTAGGAGGTACGTACGGCCTTGTTAAAGGAAGTACGTCACCAAAGGTGGGCTTTGAGACTTTAAAGACGCCTTTTCAGTTTGTTCTCTCTGCTGCTGTCAGTGGTTCAACCGAGGAGCCCTCAGCTTCCTGCTCCTGCCACCATGCCTGCCTCATGCCATGCCTCCCCACCATGACAGATTCCCAGCCCTCTGGATAAACTCTTTCTTCTTTAAGTTGTTTTGGTCACAGTGTTTGAGCCCAGAAACAGAAGAGTAACTAACAGGCCCTGTCTCAAACAAAATAAACCTCTAGGAACCACACAGGAAGACAAACATCACACGCTTTCTGCCTTAAGCAGATTCTAGAGTTAAATATAGAGAGACAGAAAAACAGACAGGGGACTGTGAAGGGGAAGGAAGGACACTGTGGGGATGGGGAGCAAGAGACAGAATCGGGGAGACAAAGCAGCTGCTCTCTCTCGTGCAGAATCCATATTTAAATACATATGTATTCACACACATATGTACACATATGCACGCATATACATATTCACACATATACATATTCACACATATACATACGCACACATATACATATGCACGCATATACATATGCACACATATACATATGTATACATATATATGAGAAAGCAAAAGGGAGACAATTTGGGGACAGTAAAGGAACCAGCAGAGGGGGTTGGGTGATGTGCAAATATATGCTAAGTATACTGGTACACATGTATGAATGTCAATATAAAACATTATTTTTTTTTTACCTCTGGGTAGGACACAGCTCACCTGTCATCAAACTACTTCAGAAGTTGGGCAGTGGTGGCGCCCACTTTTAATCCCAGCACTCGGAAGGCAGAGGCAGGTGGATCTCTGTGAGTTCAAAGCCAGCCTGGTCTACAGAGTGAGTTCCAGGACAGTCAGGGTTACACAGAGAAACCCTGTCTCAAGAAACAAAGAAACAAACAAAAAAACCTACTTCAGAGGCTGAGGCTGGGCAATCATTAGACCCAGAAGTTCTAGTCCAGCTTGGGCAACAAACCAAGACTCTACTTCAAAAGAATAAATAACTTGACTAAATAAAACAAAAGAACCTCTGAGTTCCAGTGAGGGTCTGTGAGGAAGCATTTGAAATATAAAGCTATTCTCAACTGGGTTTTTTGTTTGTTTGTTTGTTTGTTTTGTTTTTCGAGACAGGGTTTCTCTGCGTAGTTTTGGTGCTTGTCCTGGATCTTGCTCTGTAGACCAGGCTGGCCTCGAACTCAGAGATCTGCCTGGCTCTCCCTCCCAGGTACTGGAATTAAAGGCATGTATCACCACCACCAGGCGGATTTTGTGTTTTTGAGGCAGGGCCTCATGTAGCCCTGACTGGCCTGAGACTCACTATGCCTAATCCTAGGCTGGACAGAGTGGCACACACTTCTAATCCCAGCACTCAGGAGGCAGAAACAGGCAGATCTGCCTGTGAGTTTGAGGCCAGCCTGGTCTACAAAGTGAGTTCCAGGACAGCCAGAGCTACATAGAAGACCCTGTCTCAAAACAAAACAAAATAGACAGACAGGCAAACAAACAAACAAAACCTTCCCGATTCTCCTGCCTCTACCTCCTGAGAGCTGGAATTCCAGTTGTGGCCCAGCATACCAAGTTTATGAGGTGCTGAGGACCAACCAAGGCTTTGTGCATGTTAGGCAAACATTACCAATCGAGCTACATTGGACAGCGTCTATACGCATATTTTAAACACTCACAGAAAGTAAGAGAGGGTAAGGAGCGACTCCATGGGTGCAGGACCAAACAGCCCTGGAGGTGGACGGTGGGAGAAACGGGGACTCCTTCTCCTCTCCCTGAGGGTTCACTGACAGCCTCATCATACGGAGGATGAGCAGCCTGGAGTTCACTCTCCTGGCAACCCCCTCACCCCAGGAAGAAAAGGGATGTTGGTGTCCTTTATCTACAGCTCTGGTAGCATGTGGGGTCTTGGAGTCTGGGAGTTTCCTCAAGCTGGGCCCAACCCAGAGTGGACCAGGATGGAGCCTTGGACAACAAAATGGCAGAGGGTGGGGCACAGCACTGTCCAAGCCCCTTCATGGTTGCCAGGCCTGTGTATGAGGGGAGTGTGATTTCCCCCTCCCTTGGCTGAGTACTGTCACCATGTACAGCTCTCTCGACGAGCAAGAATCATTTACGGCAAGTCCGCCAGCGACCGGACACTCTGGCCAACCTCCCACCAGCTCAGTGCTCACAGCGGGCTCACTGACAAGCTGGCTCACAAATGAGCTGGGTCGGGGTGGGGATGGGGGTCAAGAGATGCAAGCCATTGGGGCTGAAGAGCCGGCTCAGTGGTTAAAAACACTTACTGCTCTATCGGAGGTCCTGAGTTGGGATCCCAGCTCCAACCTCAGGTGGCTCCCAAATGCCCGCAACTCGAAGGAATTATAACCCCCTCTGGCCTCCAAGGGCACACGCGCATACACACACACACACACACACACACACACACACACACACACACACACTCTGAAATATTTTTTCTTATATGTGAGCCATTGACTGGTACTTCCACTGTCACCAGATGGTTCCGTCTGAACAATGATTGCCACTATGGGGACATCTAACTCAGGTCTGGGACACAGGTTCAACTACAGCCTGGTATGGTGACTCATTTGTAACCCCAGAATGCTAAAGGAAGGCCACCTGGAGTTTGAGATCAGCCTGGAATATACAATGAGTTCTAGGCCAGCCTGAGCTACATGGTGAGACCCTTCCAAAAGAAACAAAGGCGCTAAGGAGAAGGTAAAGTGGCTGCTGTGCAAGCCTTAGGGCCTGAGTTCAGATCCCCAGAACCCATGTGAAAGGCCCAGAGCGGGGCACATTCCTGTAATAAAAGCATGGGACGACTGGAACAGGTAGAGACCTGAAGCTCACTGGCCAGCCAGAAGAGCTGAAATGTTGAGCTCCAGGCTTAGTGAGAGACACAAGCGCAGAGGGACTGAGGAAGTCACTGACCTCAGGCCCTCACATGGGAGCACCCATGGGCACCCACACATGCACACACCCACACTAGCACACGCAGGTCCAACTGCAATCTCTGTTACCCTGAAGACAATGAAACCGGAAACACTTGTTTTCTCGGGAGTCCTTTGTTTCTGCTCCACTTCCTTCAGATTACTGTGCTGAAGCCTTGGCTGACCCCTGGGAGGCCTGGGCCTCCTCCCCTGCCACCTGGGGACATATAACACAGTGGCAAATCTCAGCACTGCTCATTGGGACAGAGGGGACTCATGAGCTGCCAGCAAGGTCCTCGGTCTATGAACACATCCTGGAAATTCTGTCCTTTACCCACTCCAGGCAAACAATAATGCAATACTCAAGTATTTGTTTTTTAATTCTAAGTTGGCTTGTAGCTGGAATGGATTCCTGATAAACAATCTAAAGTGATCAGCCACAAACTAAAGGAGCCTGGAGCAGGCACCCACCGCAAGAGCAAATGGCTCACTAGGCTCTTGCTTCGACCTTTCCTACTAATCTCCAGGCGTGCTCTCTGCATCTGTGATCTGTGGTTTAACAGCAGGAGTATGAGGGGTGTGTGTGTGTGTGTGTGTGTGTATGTGTATGTGTGTGTGTGTGTGTGTGTGTGTGTGTGTGTGTGTGTGTGTGTGTGTGTGTGCGCGCGTGTGCGGGTGCATGCAGGGCTGGAGAGCTGTTAAGAGCACTGGCTGTTCTTCCAGAGGACCTGAGTTTAGTTCCCAGCACCCACATGGAGGCTCACAACTGCTTCTCACTCCAGCTCCAGTGAATCTGGTGCCCTCTTCTGGCCTCTGTGGGCACTGCACACACATGGTGCAGGCAAAACGCTCATACATATAAATAAAAATAAATATTTTTGTTGTAATGTTTTGAGACAGGGTTTCTCTATGTAGCCCTGGTTGTCCTGGAACTAACTCTGTAGACCAGGCTGACCTCTAACTCAGCCCCTGCCTGTCTCTGCCTCCCAACTGCTGGGATTAAAGGTATGTGTCACCACACCTGACTCACCTCCTAACGGCTTCCATCCCTAGATTCCCAGAGAGCCCGTGCCTACCCCTGGTTTCAAAGACTCATTGTGACTCATTCACTTACAATGTCAGAGACAGGGTCTCTGCTTGAGACAAAACTCAGTGCAAAGGCTGAGTCAATTCCCAGCACTGGCAGGGGTGGGGGTGGGTGAGTGGTGTCAACCAAGTTACAAGGTCGGAGGACTCATGTGCAGACAAGAAACTTGAGGGAAGGACCCCATGAGTTTCTGTGGGGAGAGCCCCTTGAAGCAGAGACCCAAAAGATGAGTGATGATGAGGACTGGCCTCTGGAAGAACACAGGGAAGTTTGGGGAAGACCAGAGCTCCAGGCGCACAACATACGCAAAGGTCCTGAGGAGGCAGACAATATTTTGATAAGTTTCATCAAATGATGGAAGGCCCTAGTGGCGGGGCTGGCTGATCGGGAACAAAAAGCCAGGGAGTCTCTTCCATTGCCTCCCGTGACACAGTGACCTTGGAAGCGACGTGTCCCCAACCCAGCTCCAGTAACACAGGCGCCCCCCTTTCCCATGTCACAGCTCATCTCAGGGTGCATGTTACACAGTGTGACGCAGCTGGCACTGACTCACGCATCCTCTGAGGAGGGTTTAACCTCACATCAGAGGAGCCCGGTGACCACAGCAGAGTTCACAGGGTTTGACAGACGCACCTCGCTGCGCCCCAGTTTAACTGTGCGGCACGTGGCCCTCTACTCACTCTTCCAGCAACTCTCAAAACCCACAGTGACCGAAGAGTCAGTTCAGGGAAGGAAATCGGGTCACCTGCCCCGCACTAGGCCTCAGCACCTTAGAAAAAAAATGTGACCTCTCTTGAAGCTTCCCGCTTTGAAAGCAAAGTAAACAGGGGTGTGCCTCTACACTTCGGTTTGTGACAGGGTCTCATGTAGCCCAGGATGACCTCAATGTAGCAAAGACTAGCCTTGAACTTCTCATTTTCCTTCCTCCACCTCTCAAGTGCCACCATACCTGAAGATGCCCATTTCTCTGAAGGGGAAACTGAGACTTGACCTAAAAACTTACTCAGATTCAGATTAAGGTCAAGCTGGCCCCCATTTGCATCTTGACTACTTACAAGTTAAGTGACTTTGGGCAAGTTTCTGAGCCTCAGTTTCCACATCTATAAAATGGGAGCAACTAAAGTCATGAGGAAAGGTGCTCGCCGGGACATGGTAGGTGATAAGTCTGGTTGATCTGGGTCCACAGGCTAGGACTCTGGGACTGATGTCCCTGCCCGAGAGTGCCAGCTCCAAGGACCGATCCCCAATGGTCCAGGGAATGGAGCTGGCCCACGTTCTGTTGCTCCCTGAGGTTGTGAAAACCTTAGAGAGGATACACACAGAAACTCTGCGTATACAAGGGAGCCCTGCTGCCAGTGTGTGTGCAGCCTGGCCTCTACGAAGAGGGAGGGGACACACTTCTCTGCTCAACAGCTACCCACAGTACCCTGTCCACAGAGCCCTGATCCAGAAATGAAGTGACTCTGGACCACATACCAAAGCCAAAGTCTGAGTGGCTGGAGTTGAGCAAGCACAGCTTCCAAAAGACTGCAAAACTTAGTCAGACAATTCTAGCTGCAGTTACAAGTCAGCCACACAGCTCTTCCCGAGAGAGTGGGGGTCCCATCCCAGCACCCACAAGTCACAAGAAGATGGCAGCGGCTGATGGGAGAGGAAGGTTTAGTCGCCTCCCACATCCCTTCAGATCCCCAGGGGTCCCCCCCTACTCAATTGACACCCAGAACCACACAGCTACATGGACCAATACATTCTTATAAGATACATTTGACAGTTGATCTTATCAACTTGGAGGATTTAGAGTCACCATGGAGGCAAACCCTTCTCTGGGTGCATCTGTGGGGGGTTTTCTGGTTTAGACTGACTGGGATGCAAAGACCCATCCAGAATGTGGGCAGCACTGTCCCGTGGGGCTGGGGTCCTGGACGGCACACAAAGGAGCTGAGCGCCAGCTCTCACACTTGCTGGCTGTGGATGCAGTGTGGCCAGTCCCAGGTCCTGGTGCCACACCTTCCCGCCACGATGGACTGTGCCCTCAAACTCGGAGCTAAATAAGTCCTTCCGTCCTTCCTTCCTTCCTTCCTTCCTTCCTTCCTTCCTTCCTTCCTTCCTTCCTTCCTTCCTTCTTTCCTTCCTTCCTTCCTTTCTCCCTCCTTCCCTCCCTTCCTTCCATCAGCTGCTTTTCTGGGGATCTTGCTACAGCACTGAGAAAAACTGTTCATACAACAGTAAAACCTCAACGCCCCCATTCCATATTACACTGGAGTGTTCCCCAAAATAAAAGTTCTCCACTGTTTTCCTAGGAGGGAAAAAAGCAAATTGTTCTTAAAAGGAAAACAAACAAACAAATATTTTTGTTTTGTTTTGTTTTTTGAGACAGGGCTAATCCGTGTAGTCTTGGCTATCCTGGAATTCACTCTGTAGACCAGGCTGGGCTCAAACTCATTTTATTGTTGTTTGTTTGTTTGTTTGTTTGTTTCTTAAGATAGTCTTCCAGGAGGTGGGGAAAAAAAAAGACAGTCTTCCAAAGGGGGCCCTGGCTGGCCTTGACCTCTCAGCAACCTGTTTCCAGCCTCTTAGGAGCTGAGATTACAGACGTGTGCCACCACATCTGGCAAACAAACAAGCACCCTTAATTGCCTTTATTTTCCATTAGAATCAAGCAATATTCCACTGCATAAAACAGACTTTGGGGGCTGGAAGGCTGTCTCAACAGTTAAGAGTGTGTATTACTCTTCCAGACGATCTGCCTGAGTTCAATTCCCAGCACCCATGTTAGGCAACTCACAAGCCCCTGTAAATTCTAGTCCAAGAGATTGGATGCCTCTGGCCTTCCTGGACAACTATACACACACACACACACACACACACACACACACACACACACACACACACACACACACGGGATTAAAAATAAAGTCAATTATTAAAATGAAATCTCATTTGAGACCTCTTCTTTAAAAACAAACAGCAGGCTGTGTTCCAAGGCCTGAACAGCGCAGGTTTGTCCTATCAACAGAGACAGTCTTGAAGAAGCCAGGAACACCAGCAACACCGAAGAGCAGGTTTCTCTTTTCAAGTCAGAAGCAGGGACCATGCTTGCCCAGCATGCACAGGCCCTGCCTGGGTTTGATCCCCAGAGTGTCATTGTCTGGGTGTGGTGGTGCACACCTGTGATCCCAGAATTGGAGAGGTTGAGGCAGGAGCATCAGGACTTCAAAGGTCTCTCTCGGCCCTCAAACATGTCTCCTGCCCACCACAGTTCTGCTCAGAAATGACTGAGCAGGCCCTCCCTTCGGCTGCCCGCTAGCCCTCAGTTGGAAAGTCAAGTTCAACTCACAGCCCTGGTCGAGCCGGATTTCTCCCATCTCCCTCTCCCAGTCGTCCTCCCCACCCACAGCATGCTTCTCTGAGAGCATGTGTGCTCCTGGCTGTGTGTACGTGTGTTCAGATCATTACTATCTACCCACCCCACTATACAAACGCACCACGAGACCCAGGCTTATGCAAGCAATCAAACCCTCCACCACTACGCCGAATCTGAGCTACTCAATCAACGTTCCAGTGAAACAGATGGATGGCAATCATCAGTACGTGACAATCAAAGATGTACTAGGAACCAGGGACTGCCAGATAGGCTGGCCAGGGCAGCCACACCAGCAGGCTATGGAGAAGTCCTGATGGAATCACTGACTGCTATAAGCAAACAGCTACATAGCCTGTGGCTTCCTGTTCCATCCCAGCAATGAATTGTGGGTGTAATGGCAGGAAGGGGGGTACAGATAACCTCCTTGTGTTTGAGGCCCACTGGGTCATTAGAAGCTGATAAGAGAGAGCCACAGATTGCATCAGATGGTGGATTGATCTAAAGAAAGTGACTGGTAGCTATCAGGCCTATCTCCCTTTAGGACAGGGCACATGTGGGAAGACAGCCAAGTGGCCAAGTGGGAAGGTGTGTGTGTGTCAGAAATGTTAACTGTCCCTGGAAGAGGTGCTTCTCCTCCAGAGGAACAAGATGCTTTGGCTACGTACACCCTCCTCCTGCATTGCCCAGTCTCCCTTGCAACCAAGGCGATCATGGGACCCAGTTCTGGCCAATGTTTTTGAGGGGATGCTGGACATGCAACTTCCTGGTCATGCCCTTCGGACACGAGCACACCCACCTTTCCTTCTTGTCTCCTTACATAAAAACCAAAGCCACGCGTCCCAGGCATCCCCTGACACCAGGACAAGAGGGAACTGCTTTACCCACTCGGGACAGCCTTACATCAGGTGTCACTTTCTATCTTCTCTTAAGGCAGTGATTCTCGACCCCCCTAACACTGCGTCCCTTTAATACAGTTCCTCATGCTGTGGTGACCCCCCAACCATAAAATTTATTTTTGTTGCCACTTCATAACTGTAATTTTGCTACTGTTATGAATTGTAAAGTAAATATCTGTGTTTTCCGACGGGCTTGGGCAACTCCTGTGAATGGGTTGTTCGACACCCAAAGGGGTCACGGCCTGCAGGTTGAGAACCACTGCCTTAAAGTCTCTCACTGATCCTGACGCTCACTGTTTTGGGGGCTAGGCCAACAAGCCCCAGGGACCAGCTTATCTCCACGCAGGCAGCTCTGAGTTTATAGGCACCTGTGGCCACACCCAGATTTAACTGGGTTCTAGACAGCTGAACTTCAGTCTCCATGTTTACACAATAAGAGAGCTCACCCACTGAGCTGGCTCCCAGTTTAGTTTGATTGACTGTTTATTTGAGACACGGTCTCATTATGTAGCCCAGGCTAGCCTCCTGCCTCACTTTGTCCGGTGCTAGGGTTGACAGACATGTTCCACCATGCCGGCCCAGCTGGGCTCTTTAAGCCTGTGCAGCCCACACCGTGTGAACAGAGCCTGGAGTCTGCCACGAGACTACCAAGCATGGATGGGAAGAGAGGGAAGAGGTGTGCTGGCGGGAGCTGCTTCCTCTCATGTGCCCTCTGTTCTCATTTATTCTCATTCTTGTCACAGTTCATGTCTACCAGTTAAATAACAACCTTGGCAATTAAAGCTGAGAAGGGAAGGAACAGAAACCCACAGGCCCATCCCCTCAAAGACTTTGGTTTCAAGACAATGCAAGTCCAGCACCTGTGTGCCTGAATTGGTCTTTGGCGCAAACATAATGGTCACAAGGCCGCTGTTTACTGCGGCGTGCATTTACTGAGACTCCCCTCAGCTCTATGGAAGCTTCTGGATGGTTGGGGTTTTGGTGCTGAGAGCCCAGGTCCTTGCCTAGACAAGTGCTATACCCACACTGGATATCTGTTGAATACAGCTACCTTCAAATAGATCTTCAAGAAGTGTCAGGCAGGGCCAGGTAGTGGTAGTGCACGTCTTTAATCCCAGCACTCAGGAGGCAGAGGCAGGTGGATCTCTGGGAGTTTGAGGCCAGCCTGGTCTACAGAGTGAGTTCCAGGATAGGCAGGGCTGCTTCACAGAGAAATCCTGTCTTGGGGGTAAAAAAAAGAAGTGTTTAGGGGTCTGGAGATGGCTCAGCAGTTAAGAGCACTGGCTAGTCTTGAAGAGGATCAGAGTTTGATTCTCAGCACCCATGTAGTGGCTCACAACTATCCCTAACTCCAGTTCCAGGGTTCTGGTGCCCTCTTCTGAAATACTGAACTACAGTGCACACATGTAGTGCACATGTATAAATTCAGGAAGAACATTCATACACATAAAAAATAATGAGAGAATGACAGGTGTAGGAGCCAAACATAGTATCACGTCTTTAATCCCAGCACTCGGGAGGCAGAGGCAGGCAGATCTCTGTGAGTTCAAGGCCAGCCAGGCAACACAAAAAGAACCTGTGTCATACCACACATACAAACACACACACACACACACACACACACACATACACTCACTCACACACACACACATTTGGGGGGCTAAAGGTGTAGTTTACTGGTAGAACAATTGTCTCGCATTTACGAGGTCCTAAGTTCATTTGGGCAGAAGTCAATTTTTCAAGTGAACTGCAGCTGGGCAAGTTAATAATTAAGCAGGCAAATGCAAACTAAGATTACATATCACGGCTAGAAAAGGGGGCTCTGAGCATTCCTAATACAGGAACGTGAGTGCCTGCACACACATCCTGGGTGTTCGCCTCCAGAAGAAGGGGCAGGCAACTATCTATTCTCGAATAAAAAACAGCCAGAGTCAGGAAGGGGAAGTGTGTTGCCTGGGAACTTGATGCAGTGGTGGGCCCATCACCAGAACCTCCCGGGGACAGCCAGGGGACAGGGGAGTGGGAACTGACCCTGGGTGGCTTTGGCCAGCAGGACTGAGGAAAACGGAAGCTGTGTTTGGGGGGCTGGGGGAGTAAGAGGCAGAACAGGAGGGCATGGTCAGAGAAGGGTTCTGAGCAGCCAAAGGCCAGGGGGTGGTGCTTCCTGCAGCCCAGAGAACCCACAGTTGCTGGCAGCCTCTGTGGGGGAGTGGAGCAGTGGGACCTGGATCCAGGTGAGGCCCGGTGGACCTCGGACCTTGGGACCTCAAGCCACTAGCCATTCTTTTGCTGTTTGGTTGTTTGTTTTTGAGACAGGGTCTCTCTATGTAGCCCCGGCTGACCCAGAACTCAGAGAGGTCTGCCTGTCTCTGCCTACCACGTGCTGGAATGAAAAGTGTGCGCTACTGCGCCTGGCATGAGTGTATTGCTTTAAATCTGGTGCCACAGTCTTTGTTGACCTCGAATGGTGAAGATTTTTCCTAGATTAGTCAATGGTCTCTACCGTCAACGGCCAGGGAATGTGGCAGGAAGCAGTTTCTTAACCTCTGGGGCCCCTCCTCTGCTATCACACAGTTTCGGGGTTTTGCC